>NC_137620.1:34430143-34517643 GCF_963280865.1 Gymnoscopelus braueri | reverse complement strand
CGCCCCTAGTGGTGAAGCGTGGGTTGGGCTAGCTTTGGTTTTGGTTTCGAATCTGGTGCTGAGCCAATCAAATGAGGCTAATCATGAGAAACTGACCCACCCGGAACAGGAAACGGGATCTGTGTTCAACAATCTGTGTTCAAGAATGAAAGTATTACAATTTGTGTGTGTGTGTGCGTGCGTGCGTGCGTGCGTGCGTGCGTGCGTGCGTGCGTGCGTGCGTGCGTGCGTGTCTGTGCGCATGTGTCCACGACTCCACGTGTCCTATCTCCCTTCTACTGTATGTTCCCTGTCACCAACAGTCCATTTCTCCCCACCTGATTGGGTGGTCAAAGTTGTGTCTTCATTGGTGTCTGGGGTCTAGAACATGTTGATAGAAACACAGGTTAATTAAAATAAATGTATAAATGACAAAAATAAATACATTTTATGTATTATATGTATATATTGGCATATATAAGATTTTTTTAAATTCTTTAAATTTGTGGGTAAAATTATATTTTATATAAAAGTATATCCACTTCTCCAGACAGCAACTAGACTAAGTCCTTTGTTTTGTGTGGATTCCTTATTAATTTGGTGGTAAATCACAATAAAAGTTTTTATTTGTATATCATTTAACAGCTTTAATATGTATATCAATTTATATAGTATACTTTCAAATACTATGTTATATACAGGTAGCACCCCTTTCATTGTGTGTTTTAACAATAAAATAACAAAAAAATAAAACTGATTTAGATAGATAACTGTGATTGGCTGCAGCCGTTACCGTGGCAGTGGTGGGTGGCTGCACCACCAGGATGACTGAAGCCGAAGTGGAAGAGGTAGGAGAGGAGGTAGGAGATGAGGGGGTAGGAGATGAGGGGGTAGGAGAGGAAGATATGTTCTGGTGTTCAGCTGTAGATGTGATGTTGGAGTCTTCTGGAGGATCAGCAGCTATGAGACAGCACAACACATTTCTCTCACTTAACGCCAGTGGTGTAAAGTAACTAAGTACATTTACTCAAGTACTGTACTTAAATACAATTTTGAGGTACTTTTACTTTACTGGAGAACAGACAGACAGGCCCTCTTATAGATGGCTAGCTCTTCCTTACAGAGCCATGCCATAAAATTGTCTTCCATTATGAAAGTAAAGTTAAATATTTCAAAAAGTCTAAAACATAATGTAAAAACATAATTATAAAAATAAATAGTGGAGGTACTTCTGTGGCCTACTGGCAGTCTACATACAAAGTGTGGTGCCGATTGGTTCAGCGGAAACACACACACACACACACACACACACACACACACACACACACACACACACACACACACACACACACACACACACACACACACACACACACACACACACACACACACACACACACAAACCCACACACACAAACCCTGTCGTAGACTGATAGCCTATAGAGCCACGCCATAAAAATGAGAATATTATGATAGAAGTGCATTACATAACCGTAACATTTATACTTCAAAGGACAGAAATGAATACTTACTGTGCACTTCAACCATGTAAGTCTTGCTCTGCAGTTTGCCGTTTATCTCCACAGAATATTGTGCACTGTCGTCTTTGGTCATGTTGTTGACGACCAACTTTCCGGTTTCTTTATCCAATTCTGTGCGTTTTTTATATGTCCCGTAGAAATCCACATCAGGACCAAAGCCCTGGTCCCATTCTGCAACCTTATTGGGGCCAGACTTCCACAGGATGCCAGTGATGTTTTCAGGAACAGAGCTGTTATCTGGAAGCAGTTCAAGGACTCCATCCAGAGGTATGTGTTTAACGTCTTGTTGGGCTGTGTGGACAAAATTATATCAGTCAGTTTGAACAGTTGATGTTGACTAGTACTACTGTAGGTCAGGGGTTCCCAGACTGTTCCCTGCCAAGCACCCCCAAAAAGCAATAGCCTTTTAGATATTGAGAAATGTCTTAAAACTGAAAAAAAGTGTAAATTGGTAGGGATATTTGATGCTACTATGTGTAGCGTGAAATGTAGCACGAAAAACCCTTTCGTGACATTCTTTAGAGAAAGCAATACAACAATTATACAACAATTTAACACAATACAACAATGTAACACAATATGCAACACAAAACAATACAAGAATGTAACACAATGCAACACAATACAATACAAGAATGTAACACAATACAACAATGCAACACAATACAATGCAACACAACAATGTAAGACAACACGACACAACAATGCAAGACAACACAACAATGCAACATAATACAATGCAACACATCAATGCAAGACAACACGACACAACAATGAATGAAAACACAACACAACAATGCAAGACAACACAACAATGCAAGACATACAATACGACACGACCACACAGGTTTGATTCTCTGCTCAGACCAAGGGACAGAAGGACGGTGGATCTGAGATTTGAGACCCTTAACAAAAATACCATAACACAACAACACAGCACGACAGAAACACAACCAGGGCAGGAATTTCAGGAAGGCCACAACGACCATGGCCGTCATTGCCCCTCAGTTTGCCCCTAAAAAAGATGGCATGCCCTGAGGCCACAGTGGCCTTAATGCCCCAGCTGACTGTACCACTTTCTCCTCTGTCTCTTTCTTGTCAATATGTAGACACCAGTGTCTTTTGTTGAGATTCTGAATTCTTAACTCCACTGAGTCCCCACCAACCCAGTGACTTTGATTGGTGCAGGGCTGAGCATGGATCAGATTGTTGTAAATACCATAATTTATTTATTTCACTGCAGATAGTCTACATATTAAATTTAAAAGCATCCTTAAACCTTAAATTCAATTAATTCTTTCAATGGACTAAAATCTTGTTTTATTTGATGGCCTTCCTGCCCTGGCATTTGGCCTTTGTGGCCTAAAAAAATGGACAACACCAAAGGCCAAGTGGCCTTGCCCCTAAAATGACGAAATTCCAGGCCTGAACACAACACAAACATATCAGCATTAAAACTTACTGATTCCAGCTCCGGTCGTGTTCTGAATCCTGGAGAAGAAAAATACTATAGGAGAGAGAAAGAGAGAGAGAGAGAGAGAGAGAGAGAGAGAGAGAGAGAGAGAGAGAGAGAGAGAGAGAGAGACAGGGAGACAGGGAGACAGAAGAGACACACACGCACACGTACGCAGGCAGACAGACAGACAGACAGACAGATGGGGACGGGGGGGAGAAGGGAGGATGGAGGGAAAAGAGAAAAGGGAAGTGAGAGATTGTTCTGTATGTCTAGGGAACTGAATCTGTATGTCTCTATTGTTCTATATGTGTATCTTCTGTCCTGTAGGTCTCTCTACTGTCCTATATGTCATTGTTAATACTGAGCATTGTGTCTCTACTGTCCTGTATGTCATTGTCAATACCGTCCCATAGGTCTCTATTGTCCTGTAGGTCTCTCTACTGTCTCATAAAGCAGGTAATCATCCATAAAGAGAACTTACAGAACAGACACAGGCGTTTCCATTTGATGATCATGATGATGACAATGAAGACCATACAGCCTCGGTTTCCGTCTTTCTTTCTCTTTCACGACCCCTCTTCAATCTCTCTCTATCTCTCTCTCTCTCTCTCTCTCCCGCCCTTCTCTCTCTGTCTCTTATCTCCTCGTAGATGGTGTTGTTGCAGCCAGTCAGTCAGCAAACCAGTAAGTTTGCAACCTATACTAGGTATCTATCCAGTAAGTCAACCAGCGACGTCAGTCAGTCCCTCAATAAACCAGTCGTTCACCCAGTGGAACTACCAGTCAAACTGATATCTAAGCAGTCTTGCAGTTAGTCAACCAGTCAGTAAGCTCATCTCTAAACCAAAGACTGTCAAAAGTACAATATGTGAACAGGATGCTGCCTGTCACACCTCTCTCTCTCTCTCTCTCTCTCTCTCTCTCTCTCTCTCTCTCTCTCTCTCTCTCTCTCTCTCTCTCTCTTTCTCACCCTAGCCCTCCATCGCGCCTCCTCTTCTCTCACTCTGTCTTTCTGGTAATCTTGCACTGTTCATCTCCCTTTCTGCTGTTTTTTTTTTATCAGTGTCTCTCTACCATTTCTCTCTCTCTCCACCTGTTGCATCTCTGTTATTTTTTCTCTTTCTTTTCTTTTTTGCATTCAGTGGAGTGTTCAGCAGAAAGGTGCATTGAGTGGAGTGTATATCTTTGCACTCCACTGAATGCTTGGTATTTTTTGTGAAAAGGAATTCCCACAAATGTTGGATGGCAATTACAAGCAAACAGTATGGAATATCAAAAAAGCTGTTTGACACTCATTGTGTTATGACCTGCGAAATCATTACCTACTTTGGTGAAGATTTGTAAAAACATTAATACAAAATCATGTTTCTGCAACAAATAGTAAATAGTAACTCCAACCCCACAAACAGGGGCTAAAACATAATATCCGGCCTCTGCCTTCGGCCTAGTCTCCACTAATAATGTTCAGAGCTCAAAGTCACTCCCAGAATGTGTACTAAGGTTTTAGTTTATTTTTATTTTCAATACAGGAGTGCAAATAGGATTTGAGTGATGTTTTTAAGTTTAGAGTACGAAAAGCTAAAAAGAGGATTGTAACTTGGGGTCAAATTATGGGACAGTGCTACTGTAAATCAAAGAATGTGTAACTCGTCATTGGTTTTCAAAAGGAGGGTTTCTAAAGCCATTTTCGAGGGTTATAACCTGCAAGAGTAAATAACATAATCTGGAGGGAAGCTAAAATTGATTTTAAAAATGTAGTGTCTTAGTGGTGCTGGGGTAAAGTCCCTGCCCACCACCTCAGAAACTAGGGTTTGAATGAATCCTCCACGTTGCATCCGACTCGGCTGGGTGCTTCAAAGAACATAACTGGCCGTGTTTGAGGGCAGGAAGCCAGAGAGGAGGGTGACAATTGATCTCTGTCACTGCCTGTTCAGCAGGGAGTGGAACTAGGTCGGATAGTATGTTTGTCCACATGCGTTATATCCTCCTGGTGAAACTCCTCACTGTTTGGTGAAAAGACACACGGCTAAGTGACTTCATGTGTATTGGAGGAGACACATGCTCATTTACGCCATGTGTCGGGACCCGTTTGTGAGTCGCGAACACATTTTTATGGGGCACGAGTAATAATCTAACATATTCAGAAATTAAAAAGAAAATTCAAAAAAGAAATCCCGGTAATTTCATGAATTTGCAAAAAGAAAAAATAAGAAAAGTCAAAGAAATTCCATAAATAAAAACTTAAGAAGTAATGAAAAGTGCTGATCTATAAGCTCATAACGTTGTGAGCTTGTAGATCGTCAATTTTCACGTAATTGGGACCCGGGGTGACATACAATTTCTCTTTTGGGTCTCGAGCTAAAAGGTTTGGGAAACACTGGTCTACACTCTCCCAAATGACAGGACCAACTGTAAGGATCAGCAGTGACAGGGCCTACACATGTGGTGTGGGGAAAATTGGGAATTGGCATAACACCTAAATTGGGAGGAAAAAATTGGATGCCTTTTAAGTCATCACTACAGACTGATGACCTTGTTGTCGATATTGTTATGACTGAATAGCATACTACTACTTTCTCTCTATCTCTACCTATGCATCAGTGTTTCTATCTCTCGCCCCCCCCCCCCCCCCCACGCCCCCTTTCTCTTCTCTCCACTACACCTTCTTTACTTCTCACGCCACCTCTCTCTCTCTGCTGCATGTCATAGTCTCTCTACCGTCTACCATCTCTCTCTCTCCTATAGTGCATCTAGTCATACAGGAAGTCTGTCGCGAACCACAGAGCTAGCGTGCAGCCGACCGGATGCTAGCTGAGTGCTTACTCTCTCCCCTCCTCCACCTTGAACCTCGCTCGACCATCACATCTTAATGTCAAGTGTGCGTGCGTGCGTGCGTATGTGTGCGTGCATGCATGTGTGTGTGCACTTGTATTGTGAGGGCCTAATATTCCCACAAGTATAGTTGAAGACAAGGACCAATTCCCTGGTCCTCACAGGAGAAATGGTTGTTTTATGGTTACAAAAGTTTTTTAGTTATTGTTTAAAATATTCAGGTTGTGGTTGGAAAAAGGATTAGACATGTAGAGGTATACGGTTTAGAGGTTGGGGTTACAGTTATGTACTTGATTTATAATTAGTTGTGCGCGAGTGTCATGCACTGAAAATAGATAGCAGATCTACAAGCAAATCTACAACACGTTACACTGTGATACATGTGTTATGATCTTGTGTTATGATCTTAGATCTTAGATTTTCCTTTTCGGCTTTAGACTTAGGGTTAAAAAAGAAGAAGCAGAAAATAAAATAAAAATGGCATTCATGTTGATGTCCTCACAAGTATAGTAATACTTGTGATATCAAAGTGGTATCAAAGTGTGTTCCTGGCTGTATAGAGGTGTTTTGATATGTTGTGCATTGTTTTAGGGACTTGACCCCTAGTTAGATTGGTCATGCAGTGTCTGGCACCCGTTGAAGCTCAGAATCAGATTCAGAATCAGCTTTATTGTCACATCACAGGTTTACAATATAAAGAAGTGTGTGAAATGATTGTTCTTTCCGTGCATGCTCTATCATTTTTGTAGTATTCCGTGAGAAGAGAGAGAAAAGAGGTAGAGTGAGAGCAGAAGAGAAACAGGTTCAAACTTGCTAAAAAAATAAAAAATGATATCCATATTTTTGGAAGAAAAAAATTTAAGTTATGCCCAGTCACTATACTGCACCCGAGATGTTCCTTGTTACTGCGGCCAAGTTTGAATACATTACATATCAATACGAAGCAACTGAAAAAACAGTTTTTTTCAATGGTAGTGGATGGAGAGAGAGGATCTTTGTCCAACCAAGCAACAGCAACCAATGGGTGTGAAAGAGGGGTGGGATCACTGGCGGAACTTGACAAAGGGTCAGTTGTTTAATGTGAGGACAGACAGGCCAACCAACCAGACCAACCAACCAGGACAGAACCAGTGGAGGCTGTGGGCAGAGGAAGAGGAGGCTGACCCGTTGGTGGAGGAAGATGAGGCAGGCCAGTGGAGGGAGGAAGAGGTGGGTCGGGGGTCAGCAGTCAGGGTGGTGTACTTTGCGGTGTTGTCATACACCTCGGTGGTGCTGGAGTTACCACTTGATGATCCTTCATCATCATGTTCGTAGTCTTCATCGTCATCGATGCGTTTAGGATCTCCATGCAGCAAGGTGAGTAAGACAGCTAAAAGAGACAGACAGACAGACAGACAGACAGACAGACAGACAGACAGACAGACAGACAGACAGAAAAAGAGACAGATGAAGAGAGAGCAACAGACAGACAGACAGACAGACAGACAGACAGACAGACAGACAGACAGACAGACAGACAGACAGACAGACAGACAGACAGACAGACAGACAGACAGAAAAAGAGACAGATGAAGAGAGAGCAACAGACAGACAGACAGACAGACAGACAGACAGACAGACAGACAGACAGACAGACAGACAGAGGTTTTAATCTCTAAAGATACATTGCAGAAGCACCTGCAAACATAATAAAAAGGGGGATTTGCTCTTTGAACTGAACAAAGAAAGAATGATATTTCAACTCAAACCCCGTAAGTCACAAAGTCACATGCAGGGTTATTGTAGTTAACTAAAACTAATGAAATAACGAGAACCAACATTGACAAAACATTGTAGTTAACTGAAATGAAAATATAAATGAGGCTTGTGTGTTTACTGCTTAAAATCGTAGAGAAGAGCTTGTAGATTGGCTATTTTTGCAACAACAAAAAAAATCTCATCGCTGACAAATTTTCAATATTACAATTTGGGGAAGAAAATAAAAATAAAGGCCTAATGAAAAATTCTAAATTCTAATAACCTTGGTATCTTTGAACTTCAGATCAATGCAAAGTAAAGGAACTCACCCAGAATCAAGACGTATAGTTGCACCTTCAACATGATGGGAGTCTCTTCTCTCCACACCTACAGTACAGTCTGTCCCCAGTGTGGCCGTCTACTTCAAAACAGGGTAAATATAGTTAACTGAAATGAATGAAATAATGAAGAAAGACGGTCTGTCCACCGTCTAGTCTCTCTCCACACCTACAGTCTGTCCCCAGTGTCTCCGTCTAGTTAAAACACTCAGTTATCTCAGATCTGTCCACAGTGACACACACCATGAATCAATGGTTAGGTTACTCAGCCAGAGAGATGCTTTATCACTAAATCATTATCTAAGAACTTCCTGTGTTGCATTAACTACGTGGTAAAACAGGATGTAACCCAAATCTCTGGAAGTAGATCACAACCGCACATAGCCTAGATCACGAGTTCTCGAAGTGGGGTCCAGGCACCCCCAGGGGTCCTTCAGGGGGTTCCATGGGGTCCCTAGCAAAATGTGTTAATAGAGAATCAAGATCAGTTTGCTATTTCAGATGCTTTTAGATGTTATTTTCAAAAGATCTTGAAAGAGTTTGAAAAACTTGTGAATACTACAGTATATGTAAATGTACAGCCATAAATGTACAGCCATTCTAGAGTCAGAGTCCCTGTCACAAAATAACTTCAGATGGGGGTCTGCAACCTAATACATATCAATTCCTTGCTTGACATGAAAATGTGGCCTAGAGACAACCAGTGGTGTAGTGCAGCCTTTCCCAACATGGGGTATGAGCCCCCCGCCAGAGATCACAGTGGGGAAGTGAGGCCTTCTGTTTTGAGGTCAAGTTCATCATCGCCAGTGGTGGAAAAAGTACTCCTATTAAAAAATAAGTAAAAGTAGCAATATCACAATATAAAAATACTCTGCAAAGTAACTAGTAACTAAAGCTTTCAAATAGTAGTGGTGCTGAGATGTAGTGGAGTAAGTATAAAGTATTGAAAAACAGAAATATTCAAGTAAAGTAAAAGTGCCTCAAAATTCTTTTTATGTACAGTAGTTGAGTAAATGTACCGCTCATCGTTGCCACACCAGCTGAATAGGCTACTTTTCCTCCTCCTGCAGCTTATTGTTTTATGTATGTCTATGTTCTCGGATTTATGCGAGACGACCATAATGGAAATAAGTATCTGACTTTATTGTGTTTTAATCCTTGATTGTGTATTTTATCACGTTTTTATTGTATGTAGAGTATCTTCTATGAACCCCATAAGATTAGCTGTCACCGAGGCATCGGCTAATGGGGATCCATTTAATAAACAGTAAACAATTGTCTTTTAACCCTCAATTGTGTGATGGTTTCTTGCAATTGAATAAAGCTAATCAAAACAAATCATGAAAGCTTTCTGCTCCTCTTACATGGCTCTCTGGAAGTACTCGGCCTGGGCTCCTCTCTTTCTGGCAGTGGGCCCTGCTTCACAGATGCTGATTATGACATAACCGTAACAAATTGGCTTTAGACAGGGCTGCCAACATTGGACTGTCAGAATACAGGAGATTTTTTTTGGAGGGGGGGTCAAGTAATTAGTCAGCATTTTGCACAGTCAACGCTCTAGAATGTGTTTTAGAGGATAATATTAAAAATCACTGAAGATCAAACCCCCTGCAGTTTCTCTAAGTTAGAGGTACAATGTTACCATCATTTGATTGTCAATGAACTGCCTCACCTCATTACTTAAAAGCAGTGGTGGACGAAGTACTCACTCAACCCCAGTACTTGAGTAAAAGTACAGATACTAATGGTCAAATTCACAACCCAGACATCGTCATTGAAATTGTCAGTCAGCTCTGTGCAGTTTTGGAGAAGTAAAAACTCCCGACTAGACACATACAGTAACTTCATGCAGTAACAGGCCAGACAACACTGTTCTGTGTGAAAGACATCGAACCTCAGAATGGTGAAGTAGAGCAGGGTGTTCTTCACAGATTCTTAACAGATTTCATGACATCTGACAATTCAGCACTAATTTCTTTGGAACGTTACAAGTGACTTCCTAGTCCCTGTGTAGCCTGCAGTTTAATCTGTGACCTGTGTAGCATGCAGTTTAACCTGTAAACTGTGTAGCATGCAGTTTAACCTGTAATTTACAGTACATTTTAAAATGTGTAATCTGGATTACAGTAACGGGGGTTACAGGTGGATTACATTCTCCCCTTCCCCTCATAAATTTTACAAACAAGTTATACATTATTATAACACCAAACAACCACCTGCCAGAGCGCACACTCCGCACAGGCTGTTGTAAGACGTTACCGTTTTTTTAACTCTCATTATGTAACGGCATTACATGTAATCCGTTACTTCCCAACCAACCGTCTGTGTATGTGTGTGCGCGCGCGTGTGCGTGCATATATATATATATATATATTTCTTTTGATGTTTTTTGTTCGTTTTATATTTTAATATTAAACAAATCAAAGTATATGTAATGTAAACGGTGAGGTTCTCACATAAGCCCCCCTAGGGTTTCCTACCTCACTGGCACAACAACTAAATCTTACACTTTCCCAGGGAAAGAATGATCATGTCCTGTATATGCATACAAAAATGTTATGCAAATCAAATAAATCAAAATACTGCAACGTAGAAATACTCTGTTACAAGTGAAAGTCCGGAATTCAAAATGTATTTGAGTAAAAGTAAAACCTCTGTACTGTATTTCTCTGAGAGGCCTTAGCACTCTTCCTAACTTTCCACATACACTCATATGCATATCTTGATGCTGAGGTGCTTTGGGGAAACTGGACAAGAACAAGTAATTATACATTACTGGATTCACACATATGTAACATTTAAATGAAATGGCCAACATTACTTTCCATATACTATTGACCAAACCAGACCATTGGTTCTTAGGATTAGGGTTACATTTTATATTGTCCATGAAATGAGGACCCAAAATAATAACATACAAACCAGAAAATTTTATTCCACACAAGTTGGTGTTTTTCTGCAATCCCAATCACATCTTGAGAATCACTAGTGGGTCTCAACCCACTGGCGGGGCATTAGACTGCTGAGTTTTAAGAAACTTATTTTGAAAGCAACTGAACTGCGGTTTCAATTATTATTCTGACGGAAATAGGTGAATTTAAACCGAAACCAACATCAAACAGATTTTCTGTACAGTAGATCTCAAATCTGAAATACTGCTGCATACACAGTATGGCACTTTTTTTTTCTTTTTTGTATGGCACATTTAGGCTGGTTGATTAACCCACATTTGTTGAGCCCAAGTCACCTGCCGATAGGGAAAAATAGCACCATGGTTCATGTAGGCAGGACCCCCATCATCATGCAGAACAACTGATGCCCTGTTGCCTACTCTGCCTGGACCTGCCTCGCCCTCGGTGTAGTCCATATATACTGTCCAGGTTACACGTGCCATTTCTGCGATGTTCTTGGGTTGAGAGAGAGGAAAGTGTAACGTTAGTGTATTTGTTATATAGCTGCACACAACACCTCACATTTCCACATCCATTTCTGCATCAAGGATGCAGGAGGAAAAAAAGCTTGTAGATCGTTTATGTTTTAATTTTGGAGTGTTTTTAGTGTGACGGGTAGGGCTATAGTCCTACCATGGTGTTTGCCTTCCAGGCGACCAGGAGGGAGTCCCAGGTCTCAGTCCAAGTCCAATTTTGCAATCTGGGGATGTACAGTAAATCAGAAATTAACTTTCTTGACATTAAGTTAGAGGGATGATAATGTACACAAATCTATCTATATCATAGAAAAGGTAAGAAAACCGTCGGGCGAAATTCCCCTTTAACGACATAATTGGTGCATTGTAGAGAGAGAGACCCTGATTTAAAGTCTGTGATTCCTCACCCTCCATCTTTCTCTTTCAGACGTGCCCCCACCTTAAAAGATAAACTTGTGTGGAGCTACTTAGAGACAGATTGGCTGAACACAAAAAAAACACGCAAATTTGAACACATATGGACAAACCCACACCTTGATATGAACATAGAAATTACACCCATTTATCGATAAACCAAATGTAGCAATATGTAATGGAAAAGTAATTAAACCCCTCTCTCTTTTATCTTCTTAAAATTGCTAAATACAACGCACAAGCACTTAGTATCAATAAAATCGATTATTTGCATCGCAAAATGATTCGGTATGATACAAAGTCAAACGATATGATATTTTGTTGTTTGCATATCGAGACAGATCGTTGAAAATTTTAAAACGATGCAGTTACTGTATCGTTACACCTCTATTTGTAATGAGTTTTTAATGATGATTGACAGTCTGTGGTCGCTATATAATGACGAGTGTGTACATGTCATAACTATTGGACCCTGATGAAGGCCCCTGAGCCGAAAACACGCCGGTCACCTGCGTTTTTAACTTTGCCAAGCAAGCCATGACAAAATAAAAGCATTTTAAAAACCTCAATTGAACGGAGTGCCTTGGATCTTTCTTAAGCTCACCTGTACTCCCTCCCACGGTCACGCTCCCAACCGTTTTGTCTTGTCCTGGAGAGTGGCATTTGAGGGTAGATAACGGGGGTGCGGATCACCTGTTGGTTCCCATTCATCACCACGAAGGGATGGTCGTGAAACGGGAGTTGAAGATTTATCATCGCCTGCTCTTGAACAATCATGGGACGACCTCTTGGAGGAACGCTAACCGTTGCGCTGTAGGATAATCGAGGAGAAAGAAAAGGAGGGAGAAGGAGCAGTATAATAGCAATCCAAAGGGCCACACAGGAATTATTATACTCTGCTACAAGTAAAAGTCCGGAATTCTAAATTAACTTGATTAAAAGTATAAAAGTATTTGCATCAAAAAGTGAAAGTACTCATTATGCAGAACGTCCCGTTTCACAAGTTTTCAAATAAATCTTATGAAACTAGCAGATCTACAAGACATTGTGAGCTTGTAGATCTGCCATTTTCAAATGGCCGAAATGTATATAGGGCTGAAGTGGTTAAAGGGGAAATCCACCCATTTTCAATATTTAACTATGTCATTAATATAGCATAAAGGAGTTGTGTGGAAATAAGAAAAAATTAAAAAAAAAAATAACATTGCAAAAAAATGTAACATTGCAAAAAAATTAACATTGCAAATTACACTGTGATGACTCATCATGGTGTAATTTGCAATGTTAATTTTTTTGCAATGTTAAATTTTTTAAAATTTTTTCTTATTTCCACACAACTCCTTTATGCTATATTAATGACATAGTTAAATATTGAAAATGGGTGGATTTCCCCTTTAATGTATGTTTTGTAATAATAATCAGAATCTACAAAGTAACTAGTTAAATAAAAAAATAAAGAAATAAGTGTTTAAATGATTGTAGTGGAGTAAAAGGTAGGCACAATATTTGCCTCTGACATGTTGTGGAGTAGAATTAGACAATTGGAAATAGCTAGGCCTACTCCAGAGTCCAGTTAAGTAAAAACACCTCAAGCACAGTACTTGAGTACATGTACTTGGTTACTTTCCATATGTAATTGTAAATAGGCTCTTGATCTGTTTTTTGGGTCCTATGTACGCATATCAAAACATCAATGAATGAATCACTGTCCTATTCATCTTCATCTTCTGTCCTATTCAAATTGTTTGCTGGACAATTAAGGCAATATTGTAAAGTATACATGACTACGACCCTTTCACTGCGTTGATTAATTATACCATAGAATCTCCAGTCCAGTCCAGTGCGCTACTGCGCTCTCAGCGTGCACAGCCCATGCAAAATGGCATTCATATTATTAACTTTATAACGTACCAAAGCATTATGGTTTAAAGTGATTAATTTATAATACCACATCCTTTATGTGTAAAGCGCTGATGTTGTTTATTTTACCTGATGCGTTGCAAAAACAATACAAAGACTGGACAGTTCCACTCAGGAATAAATATTCCATAATATGGCTCACAAGATGACACATTACGTTTCGGCTATTCAGCTTTCCGCAGAGTGAAGGCTGGATATACAAAACGTCTGTGTCATCTAGTAAGGTAGGCTATATGGAATAAAGAAGACTGTTTTAATTTATTTCTGAATATACATTTGAGACCCTCTTTTTGTATTTGTGGAACAGGCTATGTAAAGGTGTCCTGCCGACAAAATATTTGAATCCTATGTCTGTATAATTTATATTTTTGTCAAGTAGCCTATATAATGTGTAGGCTGTAACAAATCCACTGGTGAGGTTTGATCATAATTGAGCATAAATTATGCGGTGCCGGTGATACAGCAGCAGTGGTGTAAAGTTACTACAGTACATTTACTCAAGTAGGCCTACTGTTCCAATTTTCAATACTTTTACTTCTACTGCACTACAACTCAAGGCAAATATTGTAGGGCTTTTTACTCCACTACAATTATTTGAAAACTTTAGTTACAAGTTACTTTGTATATTTTGATTATAATTACAAAACATACATTAGCCGCTTAATTCAGCCGGCCATTTGAAAATAGCCGATGTGACGCATTGTGATCTTGTAGATCTGCTATTTTAAGATTTTTATACATTTGAAAACTTGTGAAATGGGACATTCTGCCTAATGAGTACTTTCTACTTTTGGTACTTTAAGTACATTTTTATACCAATACTTTTGTAATCTTTGAATTCCGCACTTTCACTTGTAACAGAGTATTTCCACATTGCAGTAATGATAGTTTTATTTTAGAAGCTTTTCCATCACAGCGGTATTGAAAAATAGCCAAATGTCTTCACTGCCATTTGTACATTATCTGACTATATCTGGAGGAGGATCATGATAAGGAAACGGACAAATTAAACCGTTTAGGACTTTTCTTTACAGTATTGCGGGGGTTTGGCTCATTGACCTTGCAACAATGACAGAATAAATAATGATAGTATATAGACATGACAAAAAGTAGGCTAATTTTTTTTTAAGAATAGCACATTCATTCAATCACATCTGTGTAATTTCACTGTGTATGACATCTTGAGGACCCCCTGGAAGACGAGATGATGCATCTCAAGGGGTTTATTAATTTCAAATCAATGTAACGAAATATTAGAAATATTAGACCTTAATTTTCGAATGTTTAAGCATGTTCTAATCTCTTAGGTCTACTTTTACTTTACTTAAAATAATTTTCGTTTAGGCTCTGTTCTGTATCACTCAAGAGGACTACATGCAAAACCCCGCCCAGTGGGATCTAAACACGGCCCTTCTACCTATTGGTTGGCGGTTAAAACCCACCCTTCTTCTGGTCTGCTTTGCCTACAACATGTTTGCCTTGCTCTATGCGTGCCTTGTGGCCCTCTGGCTCTACCCCCCCTCCCCTAAGGCAAAACAGCCTCATCAAACCACGTGACTTCCATAGGAGATGAATTGAAATGGCCTTATGCTTCACATAAGGCACAAGGCAGCCATAAAACGATTGTTTTGACAACGCAGCTGTGGGGAAGGGACCAAAATTTTATTCGATTATTATAATTCTATTAATAACGATTATTATTAAAAAAATTATAACAATTATTATTAAACAAAATAAGAAAATAAAGAATATTCTTTTAATATTCAATTTTTATCCTTAAAAGAAATGATTATTTGAATATTTGATTATTCTTACCTATAGCCTGTGCACTAGTAACATCAAATTGGATGTCGGCCGTTGCCACGAAGCCA
Organism: Gymnoscopelus braueri; assembly: GCF_963280865.1. NCBI lineage: Eukaryota > Metazoa > Chordata > Actinopteri > Myctophiformes > Myctophidae > Gymnoscopelus > Gymnoscopelus braueri. The sequence continues at coordinate 34,502,128 of NC_137620.1, read as the reverse complement.
GGGTCTGCCAGACGGTAGCCATGTAGACCATGAGAGACGTTTCGTGCAAAAACCACCTCCCTGATACTCAGGTGCTGGATGTGAACGAAAACCCCCGGCCCCGCCGCCATGTTGACAGTTCTGCAAAGATAAAAGGAGGTAAATGCTACAAGATGCTATGAACCGGGAAGACTATTATTCATTTAGTATTCACAAGTGGGCAGTATACACTGTAAACCCTAACAAGTAAGGAATACTCAAAACTTTAGATGCAATCATTTACCTCAAAAGTTTTAAGTTTTCAAACTCAAAAGTCACATGTATTCAGAACTTGAACTTTTTAGTTACAAGTACATCTATATATCGATTATCAGAACTTAAAATGTTTTATTTACTTGTACTTCTATAAATCGATTACCATGAAATATATTTTCTATTATTGTTCACTCAAATAATTGTAGTTAGTTCTACATGTACCTTTTATTCATGTTTAATTAAATATATTTATTATGTCAACTCAAATATTATATTTTTTATTAACCTAAGTCAAATATACAACTAAATTATAATCACAACTCCAAAAACAGTACTTCATGTTCCATGAACTCAACATTTATTTATTGTTAACATACATGATGTGGAGCATAATGTAAACAGCATTTTTTTCCAATCTTCTATTACACTGTTCAATTACATTTTCCTTCTTCTATAACACTTGCACACATGAAATACAAAGGCAAAAATAAATACTGACAAAAAGTTACAAAAATGAAATAAATACTGACAAAACAAATGATGAAAAAAATACATTAATGTATAAAGGTATGCATACACTAAATTATATAAAATTATGACATTTCCAGTGCGTGGTCCTATAATTTTAAATCTGAGGCGTGATGGATCCACTGAAAGTGCAAACAACATCTTCTTCCCTCCTCCTTCTATAACACTTTGAAATAATTGTGTATTGGCTTTACCAATGGATAGCTCTGCTCAATAACGGTTTTTCTTCGCTTGGAAGACGACAACTCTGCACCTGCAGATGTGGCACTAAAGAGAACGTTAGAGTCCATGACTGCGCTGACAACTTCATCCAGGGTACAATCTGTAATATTGTGACCATATCGCTGCAAAACCTCATTAACAGCCTCCTTGACCAGTATCACACTGAGTATCCTCTTTCTCTGTATTCTGGTGACCTGGAGATTGTTCACTAGTACTTCACTAGTGCCTGGTAGACTCTGTACATGTTCAAGTCTGATTATGTAACTGCAAAAGTCTGAAGCATGACTTGATTGGTGTTCTTTACTTTTATGACCATTGAAGGTACTCGTTACATTGGTACTGTAGTTAGTCTTTGTATGGGCACACCACTGTCTCATGATTTTTTAAATGCTTTCTCAAGTGATGGAGAACCCCAGATTCGGAAATAGGCTGCTCAAATGTGCACAGAGGACACTTGAATGCTCCTGACTCCTGACTCTGACCTGTACTACTGCTAATTTCAGCAGTGTGGTTCCTAGACAAATGTGTTCCCAGTGCACCAAGTGTCTTAAATGTGCACATGCAATCACCATACAGGCATGGCAGTGGACTGACTCCTGAGAATTGACTGTGCTGCAGCCTATAATGTGTAAATAATTGTGCTCGGACAGTGAAAGACACTGAACACAACTTACACGGCCAAGTCATATGGGCACCGGCAGTAGAAACAGAAGACACTTTTTAGTGCTTAGCAAGGCCTCCACATGGCCAATATATACAGAAAGGTTACACAAAATACACACTCACCGCCAAAGGGGAGAATTCTCCCCTTTTTTTGTGGTTTACATTAGATCGCAGCCGAGACAAGCGTGTGCACGTCACATGCACACGCTCAGAGGGATGCACTTTTCCAAAGGGGAGAATTCTCCCCTTTTTTGTGTTTTACATAGATTGACTCCTTATGCACATCGTCAGTGAATATCATCCATCTAGACCACAGAAAAGTTGAAAAATTACGTGATCTAGTTTTATTACAAAACACTAAAGACGAAAAGGGGAGAATCTGAAAGACTCGGTTTGATCAACAGCACATTCTTACTAGGCTGCGGCTGCCTGCTAAATGATGCTGCGTGCTTAATGATCAGAGTGAGCGCAGCTGAGACAAGCGTGTGCACGTCACATGCACGCGCTCAGATGTGCACACGCTCGGCTCGGGGGGGATGCACTTTTCCAACCCCAAACCTAAAGTTAGTTTACACAGATCGGCAGCCAAGACCATTTATACAGTCTATGGCCAAGACAAGGGCGACGACCGGTTGTTACACACCAAGTAAGGCAGGACACGCGGTCCACCGATCGTGAAGTTGCAACACTCGCGCGTCGCCATGAGTCCGTGCATGGAGTTTTATTGTACATTGACAGTGTTACACATATCCTCTCTTTACAGAGTAAAGACTGTCAACCGAGTGCACCGAGTGCCGCGCTATGAGCTTGTAGATCTGCTATTTTTGAAAAATCTTGAATATGTGTGCATCTTTGAATATATTTTTTAAAGCAAACATTTTTGACTCAAATCTTTGCTTCTGGGGGTCCCTGGCACAACACATTTTCAGATGGGGGTCCACGGCCAAATCTATACCAATTTAGGGGTCCTTGGCATGAAAAAGTTTGAAAACCACTGGTTTACAGCACTCATGTGGCCTAGTCGATTCTTTTGGGCTTGTTTTCATAGACCTGGTTGCTTGTTTCTCTCACAAAACCTGGCAACCGCGCTAGTCTGAAACTAGCATGTAGCATCTAGCCAACACACACAATAAAAGTCACTCCTGAGTTCACAAACTAGACAAAAACACCTGTGTAGCATGCAGGGCCTCCATTAGGTGCACACATAGGAGCCAACCAGTGCTCGAGCACCCGCCTGTTTGCTTTCATAGGAGAAATTGCCCTTCTCTTATTTAAATATCGGTCTTGCTGAACCACAGTTGCTTTCCACCCTGCTCTTGTCTGAAAACGTTTTAGTTGAACATGGCAGTCTCCATGTTTCTTGTTAAAACCAGAGTATAAAAAGCACAAAAATAGCTAAATAAGTTGTCAGCACTCGCTATGCAACACTTTTAAAAACATGCAGCAGAAGAAGGATATATAAACGTTTCTCAGACATATGTGGTGTGGTTTACATTATAGGACATTATGCAAGTAACACTCAAAAGTGTGAACTTGCTACAGTAGGTTCTGTTGACAGGCTTTTTGTTAGGGCTTATCTATGAATTATTATCATTCATATTTGTAATTATATGTATGTACACTTTTAATAGACTGGGTCTATATATTGTTTAACTTATCTGTTGCTTAAATTGCGACTGTCCTCCACACAGTGGGGGTTAATAGTTGAGCAGCCTTTCTTACAATTTATATTTGCTAATAGTATGTTGGATTCATGCATATTTTCAGACATTTAAAACAAACCAGAAAAACAAATGGGTGCCCCCCCTGCAGTGACTTCACGGACCACCTAGGGGTCACGGACCCCCTGTTGAATACCCATGATGTAGATCCCACTGTGGAGAGTGTGTACTGTGGTTTCCTTCTTTGAAGAACACGTGGCCAATTGCATTTTAGGGAAGAAGGGGTAAAAAAATTAACATAAAAAGAACAGCCAACCTAAAAGTAACTAGTACTTCACAGCCTTCCTAGACACATACTTGAGTAAAAGTAAAAGATTTGTCTTGGAAATGTACTTGAGTGAACATAAAAAGTATTAAAACAATCGAATACTTAAGTAAAGTACAAATACTCAAAATCTGTACTTAAGTACAGTACTCCACTCCATTGTACTTAAGTATAGTACTCCGATTTTTTTTTTTTAACATAGTAGATGTAATTCCCTGTGTTCTGGTGAATTTTGAGAGTTTGATACCAAATCCAGGAGAAATCCAGGGTAGATGACAATCCAGGAGTGCAGAAGGAGATGTGGTCGAAATCCAGGAGACTCCTGCAGGATCCAGGAGGGTTGGCAGCCCTGGCTTAAATTGGCCTGTTGTAGCGCCACCATGAGGCTGATTTAAACATTGATCACATGACTATAGAGATACTGTGTACTGATTTGCGTGATGTTTGGATAAAATCTGTAGGATTAATATAAAAAAATGGGTTTTGCATAAATCAGCCTCCTGGTGGCGCTATAACAGGCCCATGTGAAATATTTGAGGCAGAGGTTCTGCTCTGGCATCCTGGGAGTGTGTGTGCACAGTTTAGCTGCGATCAAGCCAACGGTGCCAGAGATTAGCTCTACACAGAATGACAGAATGACACACAGACGGACGGACAGAGGGTAAAACATACTCTCTTGCCACGCCTTCGGCCTGGCGGAGACAAGTAGCAAGGACACCAGAGATTACCCCAATCTACTGGCCAGCAGCATACAAGAGAAATATAATGCCCCCTTGTGGAGATTCAAAGGTATACATGTCATGAGACATGACCTGTATACTCTGGCTGAAGTCAAATACATTTTAAGAGGATGTAAGAGCCTGCATTGTGAGCAGCTCTGGTCTAATGTCTATCTTAATCTTACTACAACCTGTTCAAAGAGATTTGGTGTAGACAGGGGGGGGGAAGCGGTCCAAGTACAGATCCAACTCAGGTCCAGTTTACCAAGTCTAGAGAGATTAGGTGGTTAGCTCCCTCATTGTATTTATATTTTCCAATGCACCTTATGTATATAGAGGAGAGGTATCTGTTATTACATCTGTTGCTATTCAACTGCCTCCTCCCATCACCATTTTTAACCCAACTCTTTCTTATGTATATAATGTATTTCACACTGCTCACAGATGTCTGACCCGTTTTGCGGTTTCTTGCTTTCTCTATCGCTTTCCTCCTTTCTTCAATGGAACTTGTACGACAAAAAAATGTCACTCACTTCCTACACCTGTAAACCTGTGATGTGACAATAAGGTTGAGTTCGATGGGTTCACACAAGCATGGCTGACAAGACATAATGGAAAGAACATTTATTTCACTCCCTCATACAAAAAACAATTTTGACAGTTTCAAGGCATTTTCAAAGCTTTGTTTACAAAATACACCATACCCCACCCCTAAGCCCAATCGCCCACATGTATCACCAGTTGTAATTCACAAAGTGCTCCCTGCCTGGTTGTTTTTAATCATCAGGGGCTGCATCCCAACAGTCTACAGTTGCTTCCTCTCCTCTTACCACGATCATCTGTCTGACTCCAACACCATATACAGTAACATCATAAACCTCATGATGATACCGCTGCAATATCTTTCATGTTTGTTTCATAGCTCATACATCAGCGAAATCTACCAGAATACACATACACAATGTGTGACAGTAGTAATACATTTTCAGAAATAATACAATGCAATCTGGACTTTAACTAGATTTTGTATGCTATAATGATCAGGTATCATGTTCATATTGTATACAATGATCGCCATCACATCCAACAAAGATGGGGTGCTCCCATGGTTCTCATTTATTCATTCATTCAATGCAGCTACAGTAACATAGTTTTGTCACCAGGTGTCACTAATTACAAACCACATACTTCCATGAATTAGAAGTGCATCGTCCAGTAAGGCATTGTGCATTGATGCATTGTTTGTTTTTTTAGCTGTGAACAAATTCTTACATGTCTGTTATTGTTATCAGTGTTAAAGACAATTACCGTGCCCCCACGTGACATGTCTCAGCCACGTGACATCAGAATACCATATTAGCTCAAGGTGGTCAGTTATTCATAATTAACCCATTAAGACCTGAAGCGATTCTTAAAAATGTTTTTTAAATCCTAACAGTTTTTTGAAAAAAATAAAAATAATAATCTAGATTTTTCAAAAATAGCAGATCTACAAGCTATGCACAGAACAGATTTCACAAACAGCTAAAATAAGACAGACTTACTTAGGATCTGAGGATGCTCTATTTTGGCTTTTATAAGATGAAACGAGATGAGGAAAGGAAGACACAGCATACTATTGAGACATAGTCATTATGTGAGACCTGGTCAGATTACAATTCTAATATCTTTACTGCAACCAGTGCCTTCTATCATTGAGTAGTTGATTTCATTGAAGCTTGAGTGAAAACTGCTTTCAGGCCCCTTGCAAAACAGTCTTTTACCCATCCAAGTCTTGTGCGCTGATTGATGCTCAGTGTACATGCCTTTAACCCATGAGGTATCCGCTGCAAATGGTAAAAAAAAGAAATAGTAAGTACTACTGACACACCAAAAATGTCCTACTGCAAAGGCCTTTAGTGTGACACAAAATACAACATACATTTATATTTAATGATTAAAGTAACTTGTCAGCTTCCTCATCGTAAACTATGAATATTTTGACAGTGCAGCATGTATTTAATCTATTTTACACTTACACATACTAAGACTTATGGTTTGAATCTGGGCAGATTAGACAAATACACATTTTTCAAAACAATGATGGCTAGGTTTCTTTCTTTCTTTTTCCTTTATTTATTCAGGGAAACCCATGGAGAGCACGCTCTCTTTTTCAAGGACGCCCTGATAACAAACATTTGAATCACATTACAATGTCACAACTAATTTAACAATAACAACAGGTTCATAAAAATGTCTTCCTACAGGGTAGTTGAAGTCCTGTCTGCTACTTTGGCGCTCTGTCAAAAATAGCCAATCTTTTTTTTAACCTTTATTTACCCAGGGTAAGTGCTCTTCTTAAGCAACACCCTGCTTCACATTCACAGACACATTAAAATGTGGGAGCTGCCCAGTACAGCCACAGCTCCACTGGAGCAGTTGAGGGTTCAGTGCCTTGCTCAAGGGCACTTCAGCGGTGTTGGGGGGGAGGGTAAGTGGTGGCCATTTACTTCCCCACCTAGCTTTTTCCTGACAGTCCGGGGGATCGAACCAGGAAGTCACCTTTTGGTCACAAACGCGCTCCTCTAACCTCGAGGCCACTGCCGCACCCAAATGTACAAGCTCACATGTATAAGCTTGTAGATCGGCTCTTTTCAGTGAAGATATTTAGTGTATACGGGAAAATGTTAGACCCCTGGGGGACTGCGGTCAACTAAGTATATAAGTGGTTAATTGTCCTTTCGTTGTATTGCAAGTGCACAGACAGGACATGTGAACGCAGTCTGCCCTTACTTCCCGGACTGCTAAAGTGCCCTTTAGCAAGGCACTGAAGCCCCAACTGCTCAGTGACCAACAGTATAAGACTGGGGTTGTACTGGGCAGCTCCCAGATTTTAAATGTGTGTGTGCGTGTGCGTGTGCGTGTGTGTGTGTGTGTGTGTGTGTAGCAGGATGCTGCTTAAAAAGAGCACTTGTGCTCAGCATACCTACCCTGGGTAAAAAAGGATTGCCTATTTTCGCAGTATGTTTGACCCAGAATAGGGATGCTGGGGTTCAGGTGGATAAAAGGATGTCAGAGCTGAGAGCTCTGAAGTAAAACTATTAGCAGACAGATTTTTTTTTTATCTACACCTCAGGCTGCTGCAGCGTAAAACGTTTTAGATATCTCTGTGGTCTAAAATATTAACTTTTCAGGAAATGAAAAAAATAACATGTTTTTAGAACAACACAATACTGCTTCATCAAAGTTGGTATGGTGACTTTATACATTGTCAGATACTTGAATCTTATCATCACTTTACCCAAACACAGCTCAAATTTAGTTTTTCTTCTTTGTCTGACTTCGTCATTTTAGTCAATGATGGGCAAAACAACAACTATCTCCACAAGTTGGAATTAGGTGGGTTGAACGACATAGTTAAGAGGTTTAGTCAGAAGCGCTTTTTAAATACTTTTCATTGGTTTAATATTTGTAAAACCCACACACAGACGTAAAGGGTGTTCAATAGCACTGATTTATAAAAATCTAACTATTAGTATCTAAGTTTCCAAAGCCTTTAGGCTGGTGGGGGAAGAGAACAGACTTACGGTAGTTTCATCCTCATGAACACCCTGGCCATGAAGAAGCTGAGGAGCACGCTGACGAACCCGATGAAGAGCAACAAGAAGCGGTTGAGCTTGGGAATGTTTGGCGCGTTGGAGCGGTCCAGGATGATGAAACCCAGGCCTCCCATCGTGAAGAGGAAACTGGAGGCCAGTCCTTCCATAATATACTGACCATTTACTCTGTCAAACAAGTGATATTGTGTATTAGACAATAGTATGCATATTTGGTTATCCCACCAAAGTAACATGAATAAATACAAATATTAATAAAAGCCAGGTAGGTGGCTTGGTGTTTGCAGATGTCAAGACTTTTAAGATCACAATTTAGCATAAAACTACTACACCAATTTAATGCGTCAAAGATTAAAAAAACAAAAAACTATATCCTGTGATGAACGTTACATTTTATTAATTACACCTCAATGCCTTAAATGTACGTTATATGGGGACAATGCAAGACGTCAAAGACTCTCTCAGTTCCTGCGGAAGTCTGACATTGTTTACATTCGGACACCTATATCTCTCAATACAAGCAAAGTGTCAGAGATCGATCATGAGTTCTCCTCTCAGCCAAGCAGGGGTTTTGAGATGTGTCCTTGTAATGATGTTCTCTGACTCACTGACCTGTAGGCCAAAAAGGCAACTGGCCGCTGGTGTCCGTGCTCATCTGTCATTGAACCTACACTTGGCGGTTCCACAATGACGTCGTAGATGATTCCTGCAGAAAAGAGTCACAAAGCCAAACTTTAGAGAGGAACCGTCAAGCAATGCTTGACGGTTGAATGCAGACATTGCATGAGGACATTGCAACATGAGGACCACACTGGAAATACGTGTTTTTAATTGTACTTTTGTGTGTGGTGCTCATTTATATATTGAATGTATTTTTACATTCAGATTTTTACCTAACAAAAAAAATCAACCAAATCAGCTAGAGCCCAGCCCATTGATCTTGTGTCTAATTAAAATGGGCAATTCTAACAAAAAAGGTTAAACGTTGCCATTTGAATCATCACTCGTGAAGACTGAAATACCAATTTTAGGAAGCTCACCTCACAATTACATTAGGCTATCATCATATAGTCCAGGGGTCTTCAACAGGGGGTCCGGGACCCCTAGCCCTGGTCCAGAGCGTAAGTGAGAACTCACTAACGGCTCTGGACCAGGGCTACGGGACCCCTAGGGGGTCCTCAGAGTTATTACAGGGGGGCCGCCAAATCTTTGTGTGTTATGAAAATGGAATGCCTCAACTCCTACATTCCAAGTGCTTATGAGGATGGCGGGGGTCCCCAGTTCAAATCTGATTATTTTGGGGGTCAAGGGGCCTGGAAAAGGTTGAGAACCACTGAGTTGTACAAGACCTGCTGTTGAATTTCAACAACTAAAGAAATCAACAATGGACACAAATTATATTAGCAGCTTCGGTAGCGTTAGCACGTCCTCCTTACCTCCAGTGATGAGAAAGTAGGACACAATTACGATCGCATAGACCGTCATGGCAGACGGCATGTGCAGCCAGGACGGTTTCTTTAGCTTGATGTTCGGACATTCTAGCACTGCGAACGGCATACCGTACAAGGACTCCATGCCGATGTATTATAATAAAACACAAAGATTCCCTTCAGAAAATAACGAGTCCTCTGCAGGTTGGACTCGTAGCAGTAGCAGTAGCAGCTGAGTTGACGTGTCCAGGAAGCATAGCAGTGTGGCCAAGTCCTGCGAGAGAAACAAGCAACCAGGTCTATGAAAGCAAGCCCAAAAGAAGCAACCTGGGCCGAGAGCACTTTAAACATCGGATATTTGAAAATAGCAGATCTACAAGCTCACAATAAAAGTGATAATCTTTTTTTTTTTTTTTATTTAAAAAAATACATTTTAACACAAATCTGGTAAGGGGGTCACAGGTATTTTCAAAAGAATTTTGGGGGGAAAAGTGACACATTTTGGAAAAAGTTTTGGAAGCATTTTAACAACACAGATTTGCTACAGGGAGCTCCCTGGCACAAAACTATTTAAGATGGGGGTTAGGGAATAATTACATTTTCTAACAAATTTAGGGGTCCATGACATGAAAATGTTTCAGAACTACTGGATAAAACAACATTACGAAGCAAGCCTAAATATGCATCTATTAAAATTATTACTACACCTTAGATTTAGAAACAAGCCCTTCAAACCGCAATCACCAATATTTACAAGCGGCTTTACAGAAAAACAAGCCCAAGGTCGCTTATAATAAGTAGACATGGCAACGCTGAGCACAGGGTCCTGTTTGCTACATACCTTTGTAAATACTGCACTGCGACCAATTCACTCTGCATGTTGCAGATCCGGTTTAGAGCGGATACGGAAACAGACTGTGTGCATGAACGTGTGTGAACGTGCAAATTACCGGAAACAGTACGCGGGCTCTAGATCGGATGTCAACTGGGCCGTTAATAGAAACCTGGCGTTGCACATTGTACTGCTTACAGAAAGCCTGGAGACGCATTCAAACCATGTTTGTAATACTGTTTTTTTTAATAATACGAAAAAACAGTAACCTTGATCTGAAACAACCATTCTATGTGAATACAGTGTTTTTGTATATAACTCAAATACGAGCAACATCAGAAGCTTTTGTGATTACTTATTTTGCACGTCTGCAAGGACCTGGGCTGTTTACGTCATAATAGTGCGACACTAAGAGTGACCGTTAGAGTAGCATAACTTTAACATTCACAAAATGTGTTTTAAGAGATTACAATACAGTTGATCATTTTCAAACATATTGCTTTAGAACGTGTCTGCTACTGGCTTATTTCTATGTATTGTATTCTTTACTTTTTTATACAATTTGTGTGATGTACTAGACTAGTTGCTGGATCTATTCTAATGTTACAGATTTGCTTCAATCATAATTATTTCAAGAGATATGATCTGATCTGATGATATGATCTGTCTTGTAAAATATATCTTTCAAAGTTGAAGGCTTGACTAGATTTGAATAAGCCTGCTTAGATGTATCTCAACACCCGACAACAAAAATGCAAGTTTGTGCAATTCTGGAGTTACTGCTAGGATACAAGATTGACTAGTCTAGGTAGATCGTCACTTTATAGCATGGCAAAAAAACCTCTTAATGTACATGCCCACTTCATGACTATATTAACAAAACATTAATTCAGTGTTTGTCTAAACCATGTCTTAACCATTTCCAAGCATCAAGGCATTTTGTTTTAATATGAAGCAATAGCATCAATACCAGGTGTTAGAAAGTAGGTTAACTAAAATGTTCATTCAGTTACAAGAGGATCAGTGAGATCGAACACATCATGTTGGGTGATTAGGCCTAGCACAGATTTGGTTTGTTCCAATTCATTCCGAAGATGTTTGACAGGGTTTAAGGTGAGGGCTTGTGCCATCAGTCAAATCTTTCCTCAATCTCAAACTCATTTCTTTCTTTGCCATTTTGAAACAGTTAACTGCCTTGCCCAAAAGATTAGAATGTCATGGGACCACAGTCGGGGCATTAATATTGGGATTCACTGGAACAAAGAAAACTAATAAGAAAGGGTCTTTATTGACATTTGGTCATATTGTGTATTTAAAGTAAAGACAACCAAGTATTTTTGTGAACAACATGTTTTATTGTAGCAGTACAAACATTTACTTAGATTTCTGGCTCTGTGCCTGTGCCTTCAGCACCTTGACCACGATCTTCTGCTCCTCAATCAGGAAAGCACGCTTGATCCTGAAAGGATACAAAACACAGATTAAACCTCCTTGCAGTTGACATCCAGAACAAGTTACGACTAACAGTATATCGACTGAATGCATGCTATTTAAAAATTAAGGACGTACTTGTAGTATCCCTTAAAATGAGTAGGTTAAAATGGATTTATTTTCTATCAATTACACATCCCACAAAGCCTTGAATTCATAGAGATTTGTTTTTGTCGCATTCCGGAGCCAATAACTTGATGAACGGCGGTTTTTGTGGGTGAACTGCTCCTTCAAGACTCCTTCAAGTATGCAACCCAAATAATGTCATTATGGGATGAAGTAAAAAAAAAAGTTGCAAGTGATAAATGTAAATGCTCCTCATACCTGTCGCGCACACACTTTGCGCACATGGAGCCACCGTAGGCCCTGCTGACGTGCTTCTTGGTCTTGGACAGCCTCATCAGAACCTGAGGTCTAACGGCCCGGATCTACAAGACACAAGCACATCCATGTTGAGAACAAGGTGGTGTCGTTCAGATTAGATAAAGAGACGATTGATAGTTGATGATAGACAACATCAACCCTAATTGAATAGCATGCAAACAGCCCCGAGGTGAAAAAGGTGACAACATGTTGTTTTCTTTTGGGTCAGGTGTCACACAATTGCCCTATTTGGGTTCAAAAAGGTGACTGTAGCTGAAAAGTGACACTTTTGCATGTGATGCACACAGAACAGCTCCCCTGCAGTTTACAAACACACGCACACAACATAATGAGGCGTGGGGATCAATGGGAAGCTGCATTTCCAGACCACTCCTCCACAGCTCATTTCCACCACTTAAATCATTTACACACTTTGGTCAATATCATCCCTCAAATAAACGAGTCCTCACACACACACACACACACACGTCCACATGGGTCGGAGAGCACTAGCAGCCAGTTCTAGCATGACCGATGTTTAAGACTTTGCACAAGGGGACAGATCAAATTGTACAGATCAATGTTATTTTACAGTATGTACCCCTTTCCACTGTAAGTAAGAATGATGGACAAATGCCAACATTAAGATGTTCAGTTGCTTTGAGGCTGACATGCTGTGATGATTAACACTGTGCGGTCCTGCGTCTGACGCATATTGAGAAAGGACATTAAACTCACCATTTAAGCATACACGACTATCCTACTTTAGCCTGCTACATTATGAAAAAACCTGTTGAAATATTCCAGCAGACGTAGCAATTCTGCACAAACTCGTATGCATTTCTGAGAAACAAACGTTGACCAAGTATTTATTACTGTTAGGCAGACGCAAGGGTTAACACTTAGACAGGGGCACAAGTTGCAATAACTGCAGCCAGAAGCATTATCATCTATGCTGATTTAGCAAGTGTGCAATCGCCAAAATCGATCGCTCGTCAATATTTCAAGATAATAATTCATAATATAATAGTGATATAAAATATCGGAGACCGATAACTTTTTCCTGGGACCCACTTGAATGACCCCCCGTGGGACTCACTACATTGAAAACGGTTCAAACGTCACTGATCATGAGCTCTGTGTATCAAAACACTGGTTCATCATACCCAGCATCCACACTATCAACGTTCGATCAATGCTTTCCAATATGACATGGAGCTTCCATCTACACAGACTGACAACTTGCTTAAGGCTCTGGCATCGATTTCCTCTCATGGTGGAGTACTAATAAAAGTATACTGACCATCACAAGGTGATACACTTAGAACATAGGTATTAGGGCTCAACATAGCAGCTACAATCTCCCATCAAAAATACTTTGTGCCAGAGACCCCTATACAACATTTGTTTTTTTTAAATGTCTCAAAAATAATCCCAGTTTTGGAAAATAGCCGATCTACAAGCTCACGTGTCACAATGTGACACATTGTGTGCCTTTAGATCAGCTATAATCAAACAGCCAATGTATATAGGGTCTAAGTGATTTTGATCAACTCCTTTTGCTGGGGACACCCTGGAATCCCCTCAATGATGCCTGGGGGACTCCACTTAGGTAACCATTTATTTAGAACAGTGATTCTCAACCTTTACAGGCCGTGACCCCCCAATATAATCATATTTGAACTGGGGACCCCAGCCCGATAAGCATTCAATTTCATTTGCCTTGGTCCACAAATTAATATTGTGAAAATAGCTGATCTACAAGCTCAGAACGCCTCGCATTGCGAGGCGTTGTGAACTTGTAGATTGGCTATTTTCACATTGTTTGCATCTTTGTTATATTATTTGACAATTTGGGCAATGTTTGACCAGTTTTTATAGAATAATTTGTTGATTACCTTTGATGCAGTAATGGTCTTTTCTTTCTTACTAAAACAGGTCTTAAGAGTTAAGAGTCCTTAAATTGTCATTTGACTCATCTGGGAACCCCCCCAAAATCTTGTGGGGACTTCCGACCCACAGATTTAGAAGATACAATGTCACAAATCTCAATTTAACAAGGTATTCTTATCAAATTTAAATCACTTACACCACGCAGTCTCCCTGGGCAGATGCCACATCCTGACTTGGGAGCCTTGCCCACCTTCTTGGTGTACAGGTACACAATACGGTTACCAGGTGTGCGGGACCTACAGGGAAACACATGGAATCACATTGAGTCAAGGCAAGTAAAACGATGCTCAACATTTTGTCATATTTTCAATTCAGAGATAATAAAGCAAACCAGTGTTGGCAAAAATGTATTATGAAAGTTGGAGGCACTTACAGCCTGGTTTTGTTTGATGCGGTATTGTAGGACAACCTACGACGGTAAGTCAGGCGTTGGACCATCTTGAACCTGATGAAAAAAACAACAAGGTTTGTAACATTAGTCGGGTTCAGATACAACTAATGGTGGAAAGCAACTGAACACATGTATCAAGTACTGTACTTAAGTACAATTTTGATGCATTTTTGGTTGACTTATTTCCAATTTAATACTTCTACTCCACTAAATCTCAGAGGCAGATATTGTACTTTTACTCAATTACTATTATTTGACCACTTTAGTTACGAGTTACTTTGCAGATTTAGATGACAAAACATACATTCAAGTTCGGCCCTTTAACTACAAGCTCACAACGCGTCGCAGCTTGTGGATCTGCTAATTTCAAGATATGTTGATAGATTGTATACATTAGAAAACGTGTAAGATGGGACACTAAAATGAGTACTTTTACTTTTGATACTTAAAGTATGTTTTGATGCTAATACTTTAACGGAAGGTAATCTGGGATACAGGACTTTTAATCTTTTAACAGTATTTCTACATTGTGGTATTGACACTTTTACTCATGTAAAACATGCCAGTACTTCTTCCATCCCTGGATACAACTGCATACCGTGATGCTGCCGGTGTAAATAGCTAGTTGTTAGCAAGCTAGTTTGTTAGCCAATAGCCATATTCATTCCCTATGAAGAGACACTGACGAGGGAAACATGGTTGAATATCATTATTTCACACGTCGACTTAGTTTACGTAGTTATAAGTGTAGTCGTTATTTAGCTTGTTGTTTAAACACTACGTGTTAATGGTGAATGTATCGCCGCGGACGGGTGCCACTATATCGGGGGGGATCGAGAAGCACAACTTGAAATTCTATCACTTTCGAAACCAAAATATCCTGTAATATTCACATCAGCACATGCAACGTGTAGTATTATTCCGTACTGTGGCTATGGAATTGTTTTATTTTTGACCAAAACGATGGATTACAACGGATTTGTGTGCAATGTTTTTTGGAGTAAAACGGTGGACGCCATACCTGTTGTCACCGTTACCGGAAGAGGAAGGACCATTGGTTCGTGTGTCAAAGTTGAAGTCTCCCCCCGCCCGTATTGTGGTACTCTGCCCCCTGCCGTTCTTAATGTGGTATTGCATGCACAAAGGTGACGTTTGAACTGTATGTTTTTCCGGATGTTTTGTGCAGTGGTGGGGAAAGTAAAGTACTCAAATGTTTAGTAAAAGTATCAATACTGCGATGTAGACCGCTGGACATGTGTGAGTATTGTATTTCTTTGACTCTTGTCTTTCTGTACATGTGTTTTAACATGGATATTCTATCTAATTTCCCTCTCAGGGATAATGAAGGTTAATGTTACTTCACTTTGTTTATATTTATCTATTTTACTTTTACTTGTATTAAAATCTAGTCATATGTTATGAAGACCCTGACACTCCAAGTCAATATGTGTGACATAAAAATACACAGGTTCCATAGCCTATAAATTAATAACACACTTGTAAAATACAGCAGTAGACACAATCCCAAGGAAACATAACATTAGTCATTTTCTTAAACATTTTGTATTCTTAATTCTTATTCCATGGTAAGAATACCAGACATAAATCTGTTGCTTTAAAAAAATATTGCAAGTAGATTGACAGAACATTAGGTGGCAGTAGAATATCACTTGTTTACAGTCCCATAACTGTCAAAATTGTAAATTGTAAAAACTGTAAACATAGCCTTGATAGCTTTCTATTTGTCAACTATAATGTTTAAAGTGACGTTTATGAATAAATCTGTGTGGTTGCTTCAGCAGCTGTTTATTACCAGATTAAAAAGTTACAGTTAGTATAGTTGTTAGCATACATTTTTGTAATGCTATTGTATTGAATGACGTAGAATTATGGGGTGTTTTTTCTTCCCTTTTGTACAATGTAGTTTATAACATACTGTATGATATTTTTATTGTTTTATTTGTTTATTTTAATGTATGTCATTTTCCTCTCCTACCCCAGATTTGAACCTGGTTTCCTGCGGAACTGCTGAAATCTTTACCATTGAGCTAATAGAACCTGCCTGCATGCTCCTGGGATCAATTACATTTTGACCATCAGGTCAAAATTCGTGTCCGATGATCCTGTGTCTAGGTGAGACATGACCTTTGACACAATCTAAATGTCTCAATTGAAGAGCAGGGAGACGAAATACAATGAGCCCAATTGTATAAGTTATATTGTATTAACATACTCTACCATACAGATTGGACAACATTTACATTTATTCCACCGCTTTGATGACAGTAGGATGACCTTTTATTTATTTTTTAAATTCAGATTTTTTTAAAGGCTTTTTCTGCCTTTATAGATAGGAAAGTAGGCTGACAGGAAATGGGGAGAGAGATGGGGGGGCGGGGGGGGTGACACACAGCAAATGCCGGCAGGATCGGGAGTTGAACCCGTGACACGCTGTCAAGCTGGATTACCAGCATATGTGGTACAGTATGTGCCTGGGCCAGCGGGCGCCCCAGGATGACTTTTTTCATCTTTTAGATGACATAGTCAGATTATAGTATGACATAGAAGAGTAGTAGTTTGACATTTTCTTCCAAATTTTGATGACATAGCATATTATGACATGTTTTCCATTTGAATGACAAAGTAGTGTGATATTTTCTTTATTTTTATTTTTACATTATAGCATGACCTTTTCATTGTTGTAATATTGTAGTATGATATTTTATAACTAGAAAAAGTGCTCCTCGGAGCACAGGTCTCCACCAGGTCAGGTATAGTGTGGGCCAGCAATGTTCGGAATTCATTCATTATAGAGGCGAGTGGAATCTGTAGAAGTTGACGGTTTAATGTTGATGAAGTTATTGCACACAATACGTTGATTTGTGGGAGTTTTGTTTTTGTGTATGAGTTATTGTTCATGATTTGAGGCATTTTGTTCAAAACAAGCCACTCCTGCAACTTTAGATGCCAATCTTAGCCAATCAGGATGGACTATAAAATATTGGACAGATCCGTCTTGATCACATGACTATAGAGATAATGTGTACCGATTTGCGTGATGTTTGGACAAAATGTAGGAGTAATATATTTTTTTTAAATTGCAAAAATTGGCCTCCTGGTGGCGCTATTATAGGCCAATGTGAAAAGGGTGGCATTTCTTCCTTGGCTTAGTGGGAATGTGCGTGCAAAGTTTCACGGCAATCGGCCGCAGCGTTCATGATTTCAGGCATTTTGTTCAAAACGAGCCACTCCTGCAAACTTTAGATGCCAATTTGAGCCAATCAGGATGTAATATGAATAATGGGACAGATCTGTGTTGATCACATTATAGAGATCATGTGTACCGATTTGCGTGATGTTTGGAGAAAATCTGTTGGAGTAATATAAAATAATTATGTTTTGCAAAAATCGGCCTCCTGGTGGCACTTTAAAAGGTCAATGTGAAAAATGCAGGGCAGAGGTTTTTACTTGGCCTCTAGGGAGTGTGCATGCAAAGTTTCACGCCGATCGGTCTAGTTATAGGTACAAACGCGAATCGGCCTGTTATAGCGTCACCATGAGGCTGATTTGAAAAGCGTAGGGTGGCATTTTTTTCTCGGCCTAGTGGGAATGTGCGTGCAAAATTTCACAGCAATCGTTCATGATTTGAGGCATTTTGTTCAAAACGGCTGAAAAATGTGTGGTTCTACTCTGGCCTCCAGGGAGTATGTGTGCACAGTTTCACGTTTCACGTCACATTAGCTGTTGACAGATGGACGGACACACACACATAGACACACGGACGGACAGAGAACATAGTCTCGGCCACACCTTCGGCTAGGCGGAGACAATAACAATAATGCTAACAATAATGATAATAATTATTATTATTATAACGATCATTATTTGTATGACTTATTCATTGTTTGACGACATTTTTTTTCTTTCTTTGATGACATAGTTGACAACTCACTGTAGCAAGGTGCCTTTTTGATGATATACTGCAGCATAGAATTACGTTTTGCAAATGGTTTGGTGACATTTGTACTATGACGTCTTTTTAGATTTTCTTGATATATACCATACACAGTGTATGTTGTTGACATACACTGACACAGGTTTCTTGCGTTAAGAATTATATTTAGCTCAACAGAAGCAGTTCATGTATATTTGAGGTATATTTATTACTTGGTTTGACGTACTCCTTAGCACCATTAGATAGCACAGCAGCAGATCATAAATGAGAATGAGAGGACACAGAGAGGACAGAGGACACAGCCAGCCATTAATATTCTTGTTACGTTCAACACGAAAATATTCATTCCAGATTAATGGCCTGCCAGTAAATCCATCCTCTGCAGCCCAGCCACTATGCCCCGGCCTCAGATCAAAATGCCCCATCACACATCACAGAAGTGCTGTCACAGACGTTTACCAGTGACATTTGCCAAGCTCATCCAACAGATGGTGAGCTTGGCATTCTTTTTAAGGGGTAGTAGTGTGTGCAATGGTGGAAAGTAACTAAGTACAAGTACTCAAGTACTGTACTTACTGTAAGTACAATTTTGAGGTATTTGTACTTTACTTGAGTATTTCCAATTTCTACTCCACCACATCTCAGAGGCAAATATTGTACTTTTACTCCACTACAATTACTTGAAAACTTTAGTTACTAGTTACTTTGTAGATTTGGATTATTATTACAAAACATACATTAACCACTTCAGCCCTATATACATTTCGGCCATTTGAAAATAGCAGATCTACAAGCTCACAATGCGTCGCGATGATTGTGAGCTTGTAGATCTGCTATTTTCAAAAGTTTTTTATACATTTGAAAACTTGATATGGGATATTCTGTATAATGAGTACTTTTTACTTTTGGTACTTTAAGTACATTTTGTTGCCAATACTGTTATACTTCTACTCAAACACATTTTGGATTCCGGACTTTTACTTCTAACAAAGTATTTCTATATTGATACTTTTACTTTTAGTAAAAAAAAGTGAGTACTTTTTCCACCACTGAGTGTGTGTGCCACATGCAAAGCTCAGTGAATGGTATAACATAATGCAGTACAGTAGTTCCCAACCTTTTCTGGATCAAAGTGTTTGCGGCCCACCCACGTGTTTAAGGTCAGATGGGTGGGCCCGCCGTGTGCATTTCCAGAACGTTTATTTGAACCCATTAAGACCGGAGGCTACTAAATGTCAATTGACAGTTTTTTGAAAAACAACGTATGTTTCTATATCAGTGGTTCTCAAACCTTTTCATGTCAAGGACCCCAAAATGATATGTATTTGGCCGCCGACCCCCATCTCAAAATGTTTTGTTCCAGGGACCCCCAGAAGCAAAGATTTGAGTTACAAATGTTGGCTTTAAAATAGTATATATTCAAAGATTTGCACTCATTTTCACGATTTCTCAAAAAGAGCAGATCTCCAAGCTCATAGCGCGGCACTCAGTGCCGCGCTATGAGCTTGTATATCTGCTATTTTTGAATAGTGTAAAATAATGCTTTTTAGGTCAAATCTAAAAATGACACAGACTGCAATTTTGTTCTGGCTTGAATCAGTGGAATAATACTTAAATGTTCTGCTATCACAATGAAAACTTTTTTTTCAAGGTTCTAAAGAAAAAAATACAGTGAAATGTTTTTAAAACGTAATTTCTTTTAACATTTGAATGTCATATTATCATCAAATACTGTATTTACGACCTCTAGAGGTTTAAACAACACAATGCACTGTCAGTTAACTGTCAGTGATTTGATTAAATCCAGATGTGTGCAGCCAAGGCCTGGGATTAACCCTTATTCCACTGGTAAGGCTAAAGCTCAAACACTGAGCTCATTTAATACCCACTACCAGTGGTGGAAAGTACATTTACTCAAGTACTGTAGCCTACTTACATTTACGTACAATAATTCTGAGGTGCTTTTACTTTACTTGAGTATGTCCAGTTTTCAATATTTCATACTTCTACTTCACTACATCTCTGAGGCAAAGATTATACTTTTTTTTACTGCCCTACAATTATATGAAAACGTACTTTGCAGATTTAGATTATTAAACATTATTATATACTCTATTCAAAAACAGCCGACCTAAAAGCTTTTAGATCTGCTATTTTTGAAAGATTTTGATACATTTTGATTCCATTTTTTTCCCCCATTTTTCTTTGGTACTTTACTTTTGCCAATAGTTTTGTACTTTTCCTCAACTTAAGTTTTGAATACAGGACTTTTACTTGTAACAGAGTATTTCTACATGTGGTATTGCTACTTTTATTTATGTAAATAATCTGAGTACTTGTTCCGCCACTGTTTAATACAAACAATCACAAAAACATACACGCCATGAACGAGAGGGATACTGAGAGACATTCACACATACACTGAACAACATAAATACTGTACACATGCATGCACAGATGCACACACACACACACACACCCCCGCGCGCGCGCACACACACACACACACACACACACACACACACACACACACACACACACACACACACACACACACACACACACACACACACACACACACACACACACACACACACACAGACACAGACACAGACACAGACACACACACACTAGTCCAAACAGACACAAGCATCTGCAGGCAGTATGATTTAATTTCATCAAATTCAATTATGCAGGAAAAAAATATATCGAAAGCAAAGACTGAATGGAATATTCCATTCAGGAGTCTTCCTCCAAGAGAATATAGGGCATAGCAGAATCAATTCTGTGTAGATGATCTGAATAAATTATGTACGTTCGTTTTTTAAAAGAACTGGAGTGGAGTGGACAGGTTTGATTGATTGATTGATTGATGTAGTTTATTTAGAAAGACATGAGAATAGTACATGACAGTACATAACAGTACATGGAAGTACAAATTCACAATACAAGGTCTACTAAACTGGAAACCCTCATTAAGCATAACGCTTGTTTAAGATGAGTAGGTAGGTTATCACATAACTAACAGCTTTTAAGCATGTTAGCACTTTATAAGCACTTCAACCACTTAAACCCAATTTGGTTGACCGGAATCCCTCAGAGCTCTATACTAGAGACTTTTCTATTTTCACCGTAAACTAAATCTCTTCGCTGGAAATAGCCGATCGACAAGCTCACAATGTATCGCGCCACGTGACACATTGTGAGCTTGTAGATCTGCTATTTTCTGCAAAAGCTTTGCCCAGAATACGGATGCTGGGGGTATCAGCACTTTTAAGCACTGGTTAAGCACTTTTAAGCACATAACTATTTGATTTTGATTTATTTATTCGCACAATAAAAACAGAACAAAAGTAGCATCATTAAAACAACACAGAAATAAGTGCAGGTGAGAAAAGGAAACCCATAAAGGGCTTATAAAATAATAAACAAGTAGTTAAACAAAAATAATCAAGTTAAACAAAATAATCAAACATAAGACATGACAAACACAAATACCTTATGCGTATGCAGAAAGCTATGGTAGATGGAGAGGCTTGATTCATCAGGCCGGCCCTCAGTCTATGTTTAAAGTTACCGAGTGAAGATGAGGAGTTGGCAATAAGTATGTGTGTATTCCAGAGTAAAGAACCTCTGACTTTAATGGAGAACTGGCTATGTTTTGTACGGCTGAAGGGAGGATGGAGATTATCGGATTGTCTAGTATTATGATTATGAACTTGTGAGTTGGTACAACTTCACACTCCCTCACCTCACACACACACACACACACACACACACACACACACACACACACACACACACACACACACACACACACACACACACACACACACACACACACACACACACACACACACACACAGTGAGGCTCACAGAATCAGGCTCTTCCTCAAGCCTGATTCACAGCTACTTTGTCGCATACGAGGTACGACGGCGTCCGACCTACAATATCACAAGGGAGTACAAAATTAAGCATCAGTCCTTGTCAGAAATTGACTGTCACCTTAAGTGCACTTGCTTACGCAAGCCTCTCCATCCCCCCTCTCTTCACTTCTCCTTGGTCCTGTCATGTAATCTGCCCAGATTTAGACCTGCTGCTTCTGTTTAATAAATCCCACTGTGATTAAAATAGGCTTACAGCTTCTACTTTCGCCTTAATATATATATATATATATATATACGCACATTTTATTCGGCAGGATTCAAAATAAAAAACCAAGTACCGTAGGCAATTATATTATATAATATAAATGTATTTAGCCAGTTCAGGTTTATTCCTTGAACTCACTCTTTCTCATGCAATCCCCTCCCTTGTACGCTTACACGTACACGTACACGTACACGTACACGTACACGTACACGTACACGTACACGTACACGTACACGTACACGTACACGTACACGTACAAACAAAAACGCGTATAGACCAATTATTTGTTTACCAACTGGACGCACAGGTGATTGTTTCATGCAATCAATTCTCAACCAGTTTTTTCGGGGTGCGCTGGTTTCAGCGCACCCCGACCCCCTCTTGGGTGTTGGCTAGTGAGGCGCGTCCTAGCGAGACCTGACAGAATGGGTTTCATTTGCAACCAGTATGACGCTTGCAACCAGCGTGACGTCGTCTATTAAGGGGTCTATACTTGTTGTTGTGATTTCGGTTGACCAACTATGTTTTCCAATATATACTCTTTGTAAGTTTATCCCGACTTAGCCTCGATCTCCAGGCTTTTATTTTTTAGTTTTGCTCAAAAATAAGAGGGATGGAATAGGAAGTGTTTCATTTCCCCAACCAACCAGAGTGCAGTGGGCGTCGCTCCAAATGTTGTGACGTCAGGGCTCTCAATGCTGCACATTGGGGAGGAGGAGGGGCGCGGGGCGGTGGCTGACGGACAGATCGGTGAACCAATAGGATCCGGTGGAAATGTTCTCCGGAGATTTTGAACCCGCCCCTCTAGACATGATATCAGACTCGCTAGGGCAGCCTAATCCCGACTTGGCTAAGAACGCTGCATGGAATCTAGAACAGATTACACCCTCAATATTACTTATCTATCCAGGTCAGGACCATTGGATCCCTTGCTGACCTGTTGATCTCTGTTGAAATAAATGCAGTTTAGTTAATGCAACGTACAGTATTTGGTTCTATATTTTTGCATTTGGTGCATTCATGATAGGTATTTGACTGGTCTCTCCACAAAAATTACAAACATTGTCACACACTGTGTGTTGTTATCCTGCTACTCTTCTACGTTTTGTAGGCCAAGGCTTTTGAAGGCTCTTGCCTTCTTTAACCCTTTAAGACCGGGAGAAGCATCTGTGTCATTTTTAGATTTGACCTAAAAAGCATTATTTTACACTTTGGCTTATTTTTTAGCCAAAGTGAAAAATAGCAGATCTACAAGCTCATAGCGCGGCACTCGGTGCCGCGCTATGAGCTTGTAGATCTGCTATTTTTGAGAAATCGTGAAAATGTGTGCAAATCTTTGAATATATATATTTTTTAAAGCAAACATTTGTAACTCAAATCTTTGCTTCTGGGGGTCCCTGGAACAAAATGTTTTGAGATGGGGGTCCGCGGCCAAATACATATACATTTTGGGGGTCCTTGACATGAAAAAGATTGAGAACCGCTGACACAGTAACATACGTTTTTTCAAAAAACAGTTAGGATTTAGAAGACATTTTGTAGAATCGGCCTCAGGTGTCAGCATCATTTCCCTTCATACCCAGAAACATCATGCCTGTAGTAGCAGCTCAGCCCATCCGGGGCGCTGTTGACACGAGGGATTAACCTTCTAATACATCATCTATCCTGTTACCATTCTGCCCTCCCCTCATCACGTCTCAATGGCAGACAACAGCCGGTGAAAATGTTCAGGTTCTCCCTGTTGGAAACAGTGGTTGGAAAAAGTACTCAAGCGTTTTACTTAAGTAAAAGTATAGATTCTGCAATATAGAAGTACTCTGTTACAAGTAAAAGTCCAGAATTCAAAATGTACTTGTGTAAAAGTACAAAACTTCAAGTTCACAACGCGTCGCGATGCGACGCGTTGTGAGCTTGTAGATCGTCTATTTTCAAATAGCCGAGGTATAAAATAGGGCTGAAGTGGTTATTGTATGTTTTATAATATAATAATCTATATCTGCAAAGTAACAAGTAACTCAAGTTTTCAAATAATTGTAGTGGAGTAAAAGTACAATATTTGCCTCTGAGATGTAGTGGAGTAGAAGTAAAAGTACTGAAAATTGGAAATACTCCAATAAAGTAACAAATACCTCAAAATTGTACTTAAGTACTGTACTTGAGGAAATGTACTTACTTACTTTACTTTACTCTACACCACTGGTTGGAAATATTCACAAGAAATTATATTCGGGGTAAATCATGTTTCCATGTAACCACTTGGTCCATTGCTTGATTTATTTGTGTCCAGATCATAGACAAGACATTGAAGCATGACGTTTTGATCACAATATTCATACTCCAGAGGTCAAAAGGACATGCCACACATGTTGTTGTCCTCCTCCGCCTTTTAGCATACAGGCCTAATGTAATGTGAAATGAGCGACAGGGTGAGCAAATCAATAAGACGCCGTTGACCGCTTTGTCCTTCCCCAGTGAGTGAGTAGTTGAAAGGTCATGACAATTGAAGGTTGATTGGATTTTTCTTTTTTTACTTCGGCTATAAGCTCACGACCCGTCACCCGGGCATTAAAATCTATTTCTAGAGAAGTATGATTTTTATGTGATTATTACCAGTGGTGTAAAGTAACTAAGTGTATTTACTCAAGTATTGTACTTAAGTACAATTTTGAGGTACTTTTACTTTACAATTGTCTATATTTTTACTTTTACTCCACTGCATCTCAGAGGCAAATATTGTACTTTTACTCCACTACAATTATTTGAAAACTTTAGTTACTAGTTACTTTGCAGATATAAATTATTATATTATGAAACATACATTAACCACTTTAGCCCTATTTTATACATAGGCTATTTGAAAATAGCCGATCTACAAGCTCACAACGCGTCGCATCGCGACGCGTTGTGAGCTTGTAGATCGGCTATTTTCAAACATTTTTGTACTTTTACTTTTGGTACTTTAATTACATTTTGATACCAATACTTTTGTACTTTTACGCAAGTACATTTTGAATTCCGGACTTTTACTTATAACAGAGTACTTCTACGTTGCAGTATTGATACTTTTACTTAAGTAAAACATTTGAGTACTTTTTCCACCACCCGTGATTACACAACACAACAGCGGCTTATTGCATGCAGATAAATGTGTCAAATTGACTTGTAGAATTGTGTTCAGGCTTATTCAGCAACAATTGCTACCAGACTTCTCAGTGTGTAATCGGTGTGATGGACATCTTCTCTATTTAGTCATCTATCATCGATTTATGAAAAGCACATTATTCCTGGAACCAGTACACAGTGTGTTCATATAGTGTCCTGAGCAAAACAAAAACTTTGTTAAACCAGGAGACTTGCGGTTAACTTTTAGTCAAAATATACAACTAACACCCAATAAGTAGTTTCTTGTGCTTGTTGCACTAAAGCAACAAGCACTTAAAAGTACATATTTCTTCGCTTAAGTAAAAGTATCAATACTGCAATTAGAAACACTCTGTTACAAGTAAAAGTCCGGTAATAACAATTTACTTGAGTAAAAGTACAAAAGTAATGGCATCAAAAAGTACTTACCAAAAGTAAATACTCATTATGCAGATTGTCCTGTTTCACAAGGTATCATATGTATAAAATGTATTAAAATCTTTTGAAAATAGCAGATCTACAAGCTCACAATGCATCGCATCGCGACGCGTTGTGAGCTTGTAGATCGGCTGTTTTCAAATAGCCAAAGTTTAAATAGGGCTGAAGGCGTACGTTTTGGAATAATAATTCAAATCTATGAAGTAACCAGTAACTAAAGTTTTCAAATAATTGTAGTGGAGTAAATATTGGGCAATATTTGCCTCTGAGATATACAGTAGTGGAGTAGAAGTAAAAGTATTGACAATTGGAAATACTCCAGTAAAGTGAACATTTCTCAAAAGTGTACTTAAGTACAGTACTTGAATAAATGTACTTAGTTACTTTACACCGCTGGTGGTACGATGGGGTCACGCAGCGAAAATAGCCGATCCACAAACATTTTAATGAATAATTTAGTCCCCACTTGGGGTATTTATTGCCACTGTACATTTGCACATGATTTTACGTGCAAATTTTGTCCTCTGCATTTAACAACCTAATTATCAGGAGCAGCGGCTGCTATTAATACAATGCCCAGGGAGCCATTAAGGGTTAAATGTCTTGCTCAGGGACAATTCAACACATGGAGTGGGTGGTCCAGGGGGCCGAACCGGGAGGCCTTCTGATTCCCAGATGGCCTCTCTACCCTCCACTCAGCCCTGGCTGTTAATCCAATCAGAACTATGTTTTCACATTTTAAACCTACAGTATAATGACATGGCCCGAAATAGGGACGCCAGGGTTGCCGTGGTTGAAATTTACGACTTGGTGTAAGAAGGCAAACATTGCGACAGCAGGCCACCAAGGTAATCAGTGTATTCATGCTATGACACCAGATGTTGTTTTCTATCAGATGGACAGCAGATGTAAGATTCAAGCTATACACTTTGTTTTTGTGTGTGTGTGTTTTTTTTTACATCCCATATGCATGTATATGAGAGTCAAATTATTGGGTTTTGGACTCAAAACATAATAGCAATAATCTAAAAAATAAATACTAAATAACAGCACACCAGGTGTCTCTAACAGGTGCTGTGTTCATGTGTCCTACTTCTAAATGTTATGTAAAGTATATTTACGGTATATGTTTAGTACACACACAAACACACACATTTAAGTATGTACGTACGTACATACTATATGTCATGTAAATATAATAAAGTTTCAATTAATGCATCATTGCGCAATGAGACCCATGCAGAACTTGAACTGTGATGGAACTAAGAATAACCTATGAAAATTTATAAATAATTCAAATGACACAATTACCATGGCCCATAAAAGTGGGACTATACATGTGTGTATGACACTTGACTGACTACCCAATATCACTTTTACTCTCCAGTTGATCATAATTCATCCATATGCCATAGTTTACGTGCACCATGACTGACGTTCATCTGTGACTGCATCTAATCAGCTCCAGTACTTAGTGATGAGACCTGTGCCTGAGGATTATCACTCTGTTAATCCCGTCAGAGGTATCGCTACAATTAATTCTGCCCTAAATGATCTCTTCCACATCAACACCACGTTTGTTTTTTTTTGGATTTTAATATCAGGCAAATAAGTAATCACCTAAGACACAGCCTGTGTGTCATACATGGTTTCACAGATTATAATATGATCACAGTTCCCAATGGGAATC
Source organism: Gymnoscopelus braueri (assembly GCF_963280865.1). Lineage (NCBI taxonomy): Eukaryota > Metazoa > Chordata > Actinopteri > Myctophiformes > Myctophidae > Gymnoscopelus > Gymnoscopelus braueri. Next base: position 34,474,343 of record NC_137620.1, on the reverse strand, counting down.
TCATTGGTGTTGCTGTCTTTTAAAATATATATGTTTTTAATATTACTGGCAGATATGTGGTGAGATAGGAAGTTACAGTTACCAGTTAGTTACTGCTACTAGTAGACTTCCAAAACATGATCCTGACCATGCAGTGTTTCACATATCCAGAGCACCAAAAGTTTCTGCAGAAACAGTTTTTTGGTTGAACTCTAATGAAGAAAAGTTCAAGTGAATCCTAACAGTTCACAGATGAAGGATCATTACACGTTACCTAGCCCAGTGGTTCTCAACCTGTGGGTCAGGACATCTCCCCACATGATTTTGGGGGGGTCCCCAGATGACAGTGAAGTGACAATTTAAGGACTTAATAAAAAATAATTAAAAAAAACATTACTGCATCAAAAGTAACTATACTATACAACAAACTATACTATAAAAACTGGTCAAACATTGGCCAAATTGTCAAATAATATAAGAAAATAGCCTATCTACAAGCTTGTAGATCTGCTATTTTCACAATATTTATCTGTGGAACCGAGTCAAACTAAATGCAATGCCTCAACTCCTACAATTCCAAGTGCTTGTCAGGGTGGGGGGTCCCCAGTTCAAATATTATTATTACCTGAAAAGGTTGAGAACCACCGACTTAGCCCATGTGTGAATTTAGTGTTTTGGCAAAACCTTTTCTCTACCAAAAACAACGTGCTTTGGCCATCACCAACCAACCAACCAACCTAGCCCCATCTGTTGAGCACTGACTCCCCCCCGCCCCTCACCCCCACCCCCGTTGCCCAATTGCTGACAAATCCACACAAGCATGCAGGGAAACAAAGGCTTGGATTTAGTTGTTGGGCCCAAAGCGAGCGTGGGGGACAGGTGGGGAGGGGTGGTGTTGGGTGTGTGTGTGTGTGTGTGTGTGTGTGTGTGTGTGTGTGTGTGTGTGTGTGTGTGTGTGTGTGTGTGTGTGTGTGTGTGTGTGTGTGTGTGTGTGTGTGTGTGTGTGTGTGTGTGTGTGTGTGTGTGTGTGTGTGTGTGTGTGTGTGTGTGTGTGTGTGTGTGTGTGTGTGTGTGTGGTGGGGTGGGGGTCAGGGATCATTCTGTTGTTTTGTCAGAATGCAGATTTCAGACAAATCAAAACAACTGCCTCTAACACCCCCCCCCCCCCCCCCCCCCCCACACTACTGCCGACAGCCCCACTCACCCTCCCTGCTACACCCGCACATGACGGCTGACTAGTCATCACTTTTATGCTGGAATTGCAGCCAGATCATGAGCGGCCATGTGGAGGAGAGGCGTTGAGGCTGGGCTGGGCGGGGGGGTTTTGGGGGGGCGGGGGGAGGGGGGGGGGGGACTAGGGGACCATTGTAGAAAAAGAGCTGACATCCTACTGTAGATGGGATCTCATTTGATAAAGTGTCACATCTAAACTGAAAGGACACTCACACAGTCTTTTCAGGACATTAGCAAAGCTATTTTGCATTACAACAGCCCTTTTGTGCAGTCTCCACTCAATATTCGAAGTGAGATTTTTTTGGATTTACCGTCACATGTGCTGTAAATGAGGCTAGGGGAGTTGCACAATTTAAGGCCAAAACAGCCACAGCGTTTGGGCACGAACATCACACAGTGTGCCTGCTTCAGGGCTGCAAACTCCTCCATCCCCTCAGTTAACGGCTGACCGTAAAATACAATTGAGCATTGTTTAACTCCTTGAACACTGCCCCCCGCCCCCACCCCTCCTTTCTCTGTAAATATACCTCATAATGCTACTGAGTAGTGTATTGTATTGTATTGTATTATATTAGATGTTATTGATTAATTGAGTACAATGGAAACAAGTGCCCTGGGGCTTTTTGTGTTATCCGTATAGCATAACCTTTGACTTTACTACTAAAGTACTCAATCAATCCATCAAGTCAAAATAAAATACTGTAAAATTCTAAGTTATATTAATACTTTATGTTGATGGGTCAGTGATAAAAACACAAAACTAAATGTTCTTCAAACAGCTGATCAATCATGTTATAATGTTATTTTGTGTGTGTGTGTGTGTGTGTGTGTGTGTGTGTGTGTGTGTGTGTGTGTGTGTGTGTGTGTGTGTGTGTGTGTGTGTGTGTGTGTGTGTGTGTGTGTGTGTGTGTGTGTGTGTGTGTGTGTGTGTGTGTGTGTGTGTGTGTGTGTTGGGGGGGGGGGGTATCCCAAGGGGGCCATTATGAGACCAATGCATTACAGCAATTAATCTCAGAAGCACTTTAATAAGAATAAATGAGATGTCCTCTCTCTCTGGTTAATGTGTTGGACATTTTCAACCACTGTTGATATAAAGAGACCCAAGACAACGTGTAGGTCCTGTGAGATTGATAGATACAGCTTTAAATGATACAGTATCACACACAAGGAAGGGGGAATTGTTTCCTGGTTAGGTCAGGACCTTCTGGACTTCCACCTGTGTTTGACAAGTGTGGCTGAAATAGTCTGTAGGACAAAAGTGTGAGGCTGTGTGTGTGTGTGTGTGTGTGTGTGTGTGTGTGTGTGTGTGTGTGTGTGTGTGTGTGTGTGTGTGTGTGTGTGTGTGTGTGTGTGTGTGTGTGTGTGTGTGTGTGTGTGTGTGTGTGTGTGTGTGTGTGTGTGTGTGTGTGTGTGTGTGTGTGTGTGTGTGTGTGTGTGTGTGTGTGTGGTGTGCAAGGGTTCAATGGTTGCCAACTTTATTATCACATCTCATACAGCACAAGTGCAACTCACTGCACATCACAGAAAAGTATAATACAAAAAATAAAACAAACAAACAAATAATAATAATAATACATTAAAAGTAAATACAAGTAATACCAAGTAAGTAGCCTAATAAAAGTAATGCAATGATAAAAGCAATGCCAACAATGTGTGTTTCATAATGTTTTATGTCCATGGATTCAAAAATCCGTAGATCCTCTGGCAAGCTGTTCCAAAGCCAGGGGCATAATAGCTACAACGTTGCTTCTTCATGCCTTTTAGAACAGTGTCAGAGGATCTAAGGGCCCTGCTGGGCGCGTACCTAAAAAGCATTTCAGATAAGGCAGGTGCATTGCCATTTAGTGATTTAAAAAAACTAAAACAATAAAAGGATCGATTGTGAAACTAACAGGCAACCAATGCAGGGACTTCAAAATGGGTGTATAGGCTAATGTGTGTGCTCTCTGTCTGGCCTTTGTCAGCAATATTTTGAGTATTGATAATGGAAAGACAGACAAGTTATGTCTGCCTCTCTGTTTCCTGTTAAGTACGGGGGCGGGGAGGAGAGCCGAGTAGGCTAGCTAATCAATGAGGTCAGTGAATCGGGATTTATCATAGCCTACATCACCCATTTGAGTCACACGTAGGCTACTTTATGCTTTGTTGAGATCGCATGTCTGTGTCTATCCAGCTGGTCAACTAAAGCTAAGCCATGGTGGAGGGCTTTATTTTATGTGGAATGGACTGGGGGGGGGGAATATGATAGTCACGTCAGTAAATCGACATACTTGTCCACAATGCTTGTCTACAATGCATGTGTGACCTTGAAGCTATGTGCAAATGGAAATGTCCCGTGACTGTCCCTCTCCATATGATTTCACGTAGAGTGCCAGAATTTAAACTTAAACTAAGAATATCTTTAAAAAAACAACAACACGTGGAATGGTATTGTGGTAGTTAAAGGGTAGGCCTATATACATTAGGCCTGTCTGTGTCTGTCAGATGCGTTTCAATGTTAAGTTTTGATAAAGGCGTTGATCTTCAAGCAAATGACCTTGAAATGACAGTAGTATGCCTACTGGGAAATAAACAAGAGAACTGTTCCACACTGAATACCACCTGCTCAGTCATCACACAGTCACACACAGTCACACACACACGCACACACGTGTGCGCGCACACACACGCACACACACACGCACACACACACACACACACACACACACACACACACACACACGCACACACACGCACGCACGCTAGCACACACACACACACACACACACACACACACACACACACACACACACACACACACACACACACACACACACACACACACACACACACACACACACACACACACACACACACACACACACACAAATCCCCTGCCTGCCCTTTCTGTGTGGACATCTCTCTGCCTTTACCGTGTATAACCAACTCAGCATGAGCTCCTCCCTCTCTTTAAGTGCAACATCACTGGTGCTTGCGGTGTGAGCTGCACCACATGCAACAACCGTAGGGAGGAGGAGGAGGATAACGCTTGTGTCTCCATCAGTCCGGTCCCCTATATATATATACAGTATATACCTGCGGCTTTATTATTATGAAACTATATACCCCGCTCACGTGGTCTGATCTCTGATGAGGATGATGCCCCAGCCCTGCCTTTAGGGAGGCATGATAATCATACACGGTACTAGATAGATTTTAGCCAGGGCATTTTTTGACCAGAAGAATTTCTGACTCTCACCAACCAACCAAGACGGGAGGGATGCTGATGATGCTCTGAGAGAGAGGTGAGCGCAGCCTCTGTTGTCAGAGAGGAGAGGAGAGAGGAGAGGAGAGGAGCCGCGTTGCCACGTCCGCTTATTATAAGCGACTTTGGGCTTATTTTTCTGTGAAGTCGCTTAATATTGGTAGTTTGCGTTTTTTGGGGGGCTTGTTTCTAAAGTGTATAGTTGCTTATTTGGGGCTTATTTCACTTTTTTTTTTAATTATTTCAACCAGTGGTTCTCAAATATCTTCCTGTCACATGGAACCCCATATTAATATATATTTGTCCCTAACCCCCCATCTGAAAATATTTTGTGCCAGCCTGCCAGGGAGTCCCGCATACCAGATTTGTGTTGTTAGGATGTTCCAAAAAATCTTCCCAAATATTCCACATTTTTATTTCAAGATGTTTTTGAAAATGGTAGATTTTCATATAGCTGATTGTGTACACAGTAGGTTTACAGTGCTTTAATGTGACCTATAATAATAGTCGCTTCTTTTTGGGCTTGTTTTCATAGACCTGGTGGTTATTTCTCTTGCAAAATCAAAATTATATTCAATCAATCAATCAATCAATCAATCAATCAATCAATCCCTCAATCAATCAAACTCATGTGGCCTATACAAAAAAAAGTCGCTTCTTGTTTTCATAGACCTGGTTGCTTGTTTCTCTCGCACGATCTGGCAACGCTAGAGAGGAGAGGAGAGGAGAGGAGAGGAGAGGGGACGATCAGCGACACACAGTCACATTGTGCTCAATGAGAGCAAGAGGAGAGGAGAGGAGAGGAGAGGATTCCTGATTTCTATACCTGCTGATGCTGTTTTCTCGCCTCTAAACCAAAGGTAAGAATATAGATCTACCAGTTCTTCTTTCTTTTCTGCCCTCTTGATCCTTTCCTTTCCACGCACTATGCGTCAGTCAGTCCACGGATCGGCTGTACACCGCGATCATAGGGGCTTATATTCTATGCTGATGAGCTATTTGTTTATGATGACTGAATTCAAGGGGGATCAGAGAGACATTGAAGGGCATGATGGGCGCATACTGCAACTGCATGGCAACTCTCAACACATTCTGACATAAATAGTATGATTTTTTTGTCTTCTATGTTTGTCATGTAAATATATAATATTCATACATACATATATATGTATGTATATGTATGTATATATATATATATATATATATATATATATATATATATATATATATATATATATATATATATAGTGTGTGTGTGTGTGTGTGTGTGTGTGTGTGTGTGTGTGTGTGTGTGTGTGTGTGTGTGTGTGTGTGTGAGTGACTCATTATTCTTTTTAATTGAACGTATAGGCTATTTAGAGGGCATGCAGTTTCCCCTAATGTCCCACTATGCAGTTAAGCAGGCCATACAGCTAAACATAATGGTGACATTTTCTAAAAAAAAAATGTTTGCGTTTAAAAATAATTAAGTTAATTGATTTGGACATTTAATGCACAGATAAACAAACAAATCCTATATGCTTGTTTTCCCCCAAAAATAAATAAATTGCACTGTCAGTAATGTTGCGTATAGGCTATGCTTTCAGGGGAATTAAGGGGCTATGCGTTATTAAAACATAAGTTTTAGTTCGTATTCACTTATAATAGGTCTGTGAGCAATTGTAGGCGTAGCTAATTGTAATAAGTTGGTGATTTTATGGGTTAAAACCCCAGCATCTGTATTGTGGGGAAAGCTTTTGCTGGAAATAGCGTCGCATTGTGAGCTTGTCGGTCGGCTATTTTCAGCAAAAGCTTTCCCCACAATAACAGAAAATACACTAGTATTGAGCCCTGAGGGACTCCGGTTACCCATATGGGGTTTAAGTGGTTAAAATCTTTGATTTGTGGCAACCTTGAAGAGAGTGACAGGACAAAAGCAGACGCATACTGAAGACCATGGGGAAGAAATCAAGTTTGAAGGAAAGCAGTCGCACACCCATTGCCCCAATGCAAAGCAAATGTATCACCAAAGCAGGCTATACTTTTGTCTTCTTCAGGTCAATACACTGAACTGTGGGGCCCCCGAAGAAGACCTTAGCCTAGAAATGTGTTTTGCATCGTATGGCTACAGAATACCAGAGTGCGACTGCTTTCCTTCAACCTTGAAGAGTGAACGCATGCATCAGCTAATTATTACAGCCCACAGCTTAACTTATTGGTTTATGCCACTGCATGTACAATAGTAGCCTACAATTGAACAATCATTTTAAAGCCAAGCCCCACCGCATGGTTCTTATGGCTATAATACACAGAACATCATAATAGCTACTGTAATTATCTGGGTCTCCTGCGCAAGTGCTGCATTTTCTCTTACCACTGAGCTAACAGAGCCTGCCTGCTTGTTCTGAGGAGAAATTGCATTTTGACCTTCAGGTCAAAATTAGTGTCAAACTAGAAGACCAAATACAACCACCCCAGTCGTATATACAAAAGTTATATTGTATTAACATAAGGATTGGGCAAAATAACATTTCATTCACTAAAACAACCTGGGTTCCTTTTCTGTGCAGTTAGGCTACAGACAAATCAATAACAAGTCTGAAACAATATTTTTTATTTAATTCAGCATTTTTACCATGAGATGTTTCACCTTCTGGAGGCTACATCCCCCACCAGGTCTTCTTACTGATTTACTGTCTCGACTTATGTCATATTCAGAAGGATTTACTTTTTTAGATATAGTGGAGCAGCATTTGTAAACCTTTATATGTTCACCTTCCAAAAAAAGTACCGGTACAATAACCTTTTGTTACATTTTCTTTTGTTTTGACACAATGTTTGCAGAGGCTACTATGAAGACAGCGTTTGGCAAGCCAGACCCCGGAAAGCACCTGGAGTTCTCTCACCAAGTTTGAAGCCAAAGACAGCACCAATGTATTATCTCCGATAAGGCCTGTCTGCGCCACTCTCCCTTGTTCCTATCCAGCCATTGAGAGTTTGGACACAAATAGTTCCACAGCCATGGGTTTGGAACAGCCCAGCATGGATGCTGTAGTAGCACGGAGACCCATATTGGGTGCCACATGCACACGCAAGGGACAGGCCCACCAGCAACTCCGGACAGTCCGGAGGAAGCTGAGGCCTGTGCGAATCTTAGGGTTCGTCCTGAGCCTGGTGGCCATAAGCGCCGTCTCTTTCTCCTACAGTGCCTTCACCTGGAGTTCAGATAAGCCACTGCTTCCTCAGGAAGCCGTCAGCCTCCATCAGTCAGCGCCCCACAGGACTCTGCTCTTCACCCAGCACGAGAGTGACGACAATATCTCAGAGGCTGATATGCCAATAGCCATGAGATCTTCTGCACCAGAAGGCAACGGGACCGTCGAGAAGGGAGACTACCCTACGGACCTTTTCACCCTCGAAGAGAGGCGCCAAGGTGCGGTGGTCCTGCACATGTTCGGCATGCTCTACATGTTCATTGCCTTAGCCATAGTTTGTGACGAGTTCTTCGTTCCGGCGCTGACCGTTATCACCGAGAAGCTGGCCATCTCGGACGACGTGGCGGGCGCCACTTTCATGGCGGCGGGCGGCTCAGCACCTGAGCTCTTCACATCTGTCATCGGCGTGTTCATCTCGCACAGCAACGTGGGCATCGGCACCATCGTGGGCTCGGCCGTCTTCAACATCCTATTCGTCATCGGGATGTGCGCCATCTTCTCCAAGGAGATCCTCAACCTAACGTGGTGGCCATTGTTTCGCGACGTGTCCTTCTACATCATAGACCTGATCATGCTCATCGTCTTCTTTCTGGATAACGAGATTATTATATGGGAAAGTGTCGCGCTCCTCTCGGCGTACGCTACCTACGTAATCTTCATGAAGTTCAACGGCACAGTGGAGTCATTCGTCAAGGGCTGCATGAGCAAGAACCAAGTGGTCGAGGTGGAGGTGCAGCCAAAGGTGAGCATTGGAGCATCTTCATTCATATACAGGAACACTGATGTATCTTTGCACGTGCATGTGCGCACGCGCACGCACGCACGCACGCACGCACGCACGCACACACACACACACACACACACACACACACACACACACACACACAGACACACACACACACAGTATACGGATGTCTGCATTCACACGCACACACATGCACGATATCAGCACACAGTAAAATCATCAGTGTTTATTTGTTTGACAAACTGGGACCCAAATGTTTATATACTCTCAGCACTGAGTATTTTACTGTGTATCCTTCCGACTCACACAAACAACAGCAGGTCTCATGCTTTACAGCAAATTAAATAATTGAAACGATATACAGTAGTTCTGTTGAAGTGATGCTGCATTGTACGACAGCCATGCAGTATTCCACTGTGGGATTAATAAAACGCTGTCAAATGCCAGTGTCATTCTGGGTTAAGCTCGACAAATGGTCTCCCAGTTTGTCAAACAAATTCCTGGAAACCTTTTTATTTGTTTCTCAGTCAAAGGAAATTCAGATCTGCCTTCATATTATTATCATATTTTAAATGTTGAGGCATTTTTATTGCATTTTTCACATCAAAACCGTCCTCCACCTTTCACGTGGCAGAAAACACAAGGTTTTTGGCAAAGGAGTAGTGCACTGTAGAAAGTCTTTATTGTCTATCGCTGATTTGAATAGTGACATATCGTAAGGAGAAGTCATTCAGTGGCGAAATCGTGGCAATACTGGTATTGCCTCACATCATGTACGTATGTGCCCTCAATGACACTTGAGGGCAAAGGAAAAACTGTGTCGCAATTTGATACCGGTGTAGAGATTATCCGGATGGATATAGGTTTCTTTGTGACATGAGAGGGAAATGATCTTTTTGAGAATATGATCGCAGAAAGTTGGACCGTACTGTAAAGCTTTCACTAAATCAGGATTTGTTCTAAGTACATAAAGTGCATTTAATCGGTGGGTCACATCGTGTTGGGAATGAAGCAAGGCACTAGACTAGAACCCTTGATGATTTCAAGGAAGCTAGCATCAACGATCACCATTTGAATCCTGATTTACAAACCGAGATGTGTTACAGCAAAAAGAAAAGGAAGAAAAAGAGGAAAAAAATATGTATTTCTTTTTTATTTGTTATACTCTGGTGTTATGGTATTTTGTCTTCATCTGAGTGAAATTGAGTGAGCGCATTTGTAAGGGTGCACAGGAGGAGTGCAGTGCTAATAAGACGACCTTGACCTTGAGATGCAATGCATTCTGGGTACTTTGGACAAGAGTAGAGAATGTGTGTGGGGAGGGAAGATTGTTGAGCGTGTGCGTGTGCGTGTGCGTGTGCGTGTGTGTGTGTACGTGTCCGTGCATGGAGCCACTGGCAGTGAAAAAGCTACTTTTGATAGAAAGAAAGGTACGGGAGACAGATGAGTGGATGAGATTTTGCCACGTTTCATCTCCCTCATCGCTCTCAGCAGATTTAGCCTTTCCCCCCTTCTGGCTCAGGCATTGTGGGTGATGCTCCTATGGCTACGCCACCATTACACCACCCGGCTTGGAGTCCCATCACATTCTGTGCAACTGTCTTCAGAATGCACCATTTGAACTTTTGAAGTCCAGTTCCATTGTGCACATACACAGTATTTTAAATGTTATGTGTACAGTATGACTTAACACTATGTTGTACTGAAGGGCCATTGTTGTAGTGGGAACATTATGCTAATTTAATAGCTTTTATTGTTTAGTTTGATCTCTTGGGCTTACAGGATTAAAAGGGAACACATATTATTAGTTTGAAATATCTTTTTCTTTTTGGGGTACATTGGGATACGAGATGCAAGTGTTATTTTAGATTGAATTGGCAATTCACTAGGTGTGTGTGTGCGCACACACACATGTGTGACAAGGATAGGAAGAAAAAAGGATAAGTTAGTGAGGTGAGAAAGTATTGTATAAAGCCCTACCAAGAAGAACAAATAACTTGGCCGAGCCAAGGGCTCGTCAATTGCAATTCCATTTTTACACTTTGAACAGCCATTGTGTGGGTTGCTCATTCAGTTGTTTTCCAAAAAACTTCTATCATGAGTAGGCCATTAACTTTCACAAACAGCTGTGCACAAGCATGTGTTAATGTGGTGTGAGGATGACAATAATTGGTAGCATTAGACACGATGCCCTTGTGCTTGATTGCTTGATTACCTGGAATGACTCCACACGCACACATGATGACATTTGGCGCTGGCTTACATTACATTGCTGGCATAGGCAGAAACTATACATAGTCAGCAGGACAGGAAGCATGGGGGTGGCCTCGGGTCGACGCTTCAAAGACAGAAAGCCTGCTGGTGGTATGCGACTGCCGGCAGGGCCACCAGCAGGCTCAAAAGGACAAGAAGGTTCAGAGGTACAGGCGACACATGCTGAGATTTGGGAGGTCGGTTGGCAAGTGTGTTGTGTTGGTACCCATTGTGAGCTAATGAGAACATTATTCAGAGAGTATAGGGACTGGAAGTGTAATGGAGTCTGTAAGTAACATGGCTGATACTGTGACATTGTGCTTCCAGAACTCATTCATCAATAATTTCCTGCTGTTCGGTGACCGCTATGCTTCATGGCATTACATAATTGATGGTCCTGTGTTCTATTTTGGTCACAAAGGAAAGTATTAGCCTACCGCAAATATGAAATTTGTTTATCAACCCAATAATTGATCGCTGCGTTTCCTGAAAATAATGCCTTTTGCTCTCAGTCAGGGAGCGCAGAATGCTAAAACCAGGGCTTGCTTTTCGATCATTTGAAAGATAAGAGGTGCTGCTGGATTTGTCTTTCGGCCCCGGGGGTGACACACAATGTTATCGATACTTTGCACTCAGAACTGTGGTTCTCCAGCTCTGCTCGGTCAGTGCATGCCCCCTTTAGCGGCATCACCCCCAAATCATGACCTCCACCACACCCACCTCCCATTGGGTATGAATCAAAAGAGTTGCAAAAATGTACCGTAATAATTGTACTATAGTGAATAATATTTTTTCATTTATTCAGAATAGTTGTCAATACAAATGTTCAATAATATAATTTTGTTTCCAAAGTCATTGTGACCAAATAAAATGGCTAATTAATAAATAATACTAATACTAATACTACTAATACTATTACTACTATACTACTACTAATAATAATAATAATAAAAACAAAAATAATAGTGGTAGTAGTAGTAGTAGTACTAGTAGTAGTAGTAATAATAATAATAATTACTTAAATACTTAAGGCTGTCTCGAATACCTTTTCTCAAATTTCAGATATTCGAGTATCCGAATACGTGTTCTAAATCAATTAGCCAATAAAAACAAATCAAGGCTCCTTGTGGCGAGATTGGTATATCTGCAGAGTCCAGACCTTTATGGTAAAATACGGTAAGTCTCGATAGCCAATCACAACGTCCAAACACAAAGCTGCACTGGCATTAAGTTGTGTTGCAGTTGATGCCGTTGCGGTTGTGTTGTGTTGCAGTTGCAGTTGACAAACTAGAGCAAGTATTTTATAAATATTGACGTGTCCATTTACAGACAAGCCTAACTGGCGACTACCATGTGCTGCCTCGCCGACAAATGTAAATATCGCTGTTTATGAATACTCAACTTACAAACTGCTTCACAAGAACAATGTTGGAGTGAGAGACTCACTGCATTGCCATCTTGTCTCTTTGAGGAAAGTAAAGCCATTAAGAGAGCGTGAAACCTATTAGTTGAATAGTTGATTTGTGCATTCTTATTGTTTAACCTACATTGTTATTGTGAAGCGGTTTTGTTCATAGAGGTTTAGTATTCATAAAGATCATTGAGTCCATTTATCCAAAGGGAACAACTTGTTATACCCCAGACAGTCCCTGCCACACAACACGAGCTCAAACAAACACAAGCTGCCAGAATCAGATTGATATGCTGATACGCTCATAAGCTCTCTCAGTGGAAAGAAAGATATATTCAAATGAAGCATCTGAATAATGTTGACATTATGTTCTAATACCAACCTGCCGTGCAAGTATCCAGATATTTGGGGCCAGCCCTAATACTAATAATAATTATTATTATCATGATCGCAAAATGCAGCACAGTAATGAGGAATATACAGTATTTGTATCGATAAATCTGCACTTATTAAAGTACAGTATAAACCAACTATGGCCATCAGTGGTGGTTCAGTTGGCCTGCGCTAGTCCCCATTAAAAGGCATTCTTCCTTCGTCAGCTCAATGACCAGATACTTGACTGTGACCTAGCCTCATTAAAAGTGATCCTCAATAAGCCCTCAATCCAATTAACGCAACCATACATATGACAAAATGTTGTGAGTTGACCAAAGGTCAGCCGAGGCAGTTTGTTCCCTGGACAATGTAAAAATTATGCAAAATCTAGGCTTTTTGTCTCCACCAGGCCGGACGGCCAAAGGCCAGTCAGCCAAAAAACGGAGACTCTGTTTTCTTCAGTGTTCAGACTTCAGTGTTTCTGTCAACCACAAATATTTCAAATTGGCCTCATGGTGGTGCTATAATAGCCCACTTCATATTTTGGCCTATAACTCTTGAACCGTAGATCGTACAATCAAAATCTTTGGTTCCCTGGATTCCTTGGATCATGACGCAACTCTCCAGAGTTGCAAATGTTGTGTTTTCTTCAAAACACACGTTGTACTACTATACTCCACAAATCATTACACAGTTTTATCAAGATGTATCAGTCATATTTTTCAGATTGCATTCCAATTGGTTATGACTGCAGGTTATGACTGGGTAGGTAGTCAACCCAGCCTGGCGGACACCTGTTCTCTGAGGAGCGCTCTTTTCTAGTTTTTAATTGTTTCCGGTCTGGCATGCTCTCTTTGAGCTCTTTCTCTGCTTGTTTGTGTGTGAATACATATTTATTATGCACATGTGTCGTATGTAACTTTCCCGTCTGTTATGTGAAGCACACCGAAACAGTTTGTTTGAAAAAGCGCTATATAAATTAAATGTTATTTAATTGCTATGGTATACTATAGGGAATTCACTTCTGCTTACCACTGATGATGCGAGACAACGCGAGACAACGTTTTGGAGACATGATATAGCTCGTGTGAGTCGTGTAACAACCTGGATTCGAACAACCGCATAGGAAACCAATCATCTACCGCTCATTCAAAGGGGAATCCTCCCTCGAACAGGGGCAATACTAGGCTGGGCTTAATATAGGGCTGTCCTGCTACATTCACCCCCAAACCCCGGCCCAAACCCCCTAACGAGGGCCCTTTGCGTTGACTACCAAAGTCACTGTTTGTCACCTGTGTGAACTTGGTCCCTAGCTTACTACTATATGGGACACAACATCACAAACTGTCTGCTGTGGTGCTTGGGGTACTAATGTCCAGTTGTATTGTCGTTCTGTTGTTGTTGTTGTTGTTTGACGATTGGAAAATGGCAGTTTATCCCTCTGAATGACTTCCATGCTAATGAACTGAAAAGGATACAGACAGACGCTTAAGACCTGCGGCCGATTCTACAAATGCCTTCTAAATCAGTAGTTCTCAAACGTTTTCGTGTCAAGGACCCCCAAATTGATATATAACACTTTCAAGATTTTTTAAAAATGTCAAAAGAAATAACAGCAGATGTAGAAGCTCGCAGCGCGAAGTGGCGTGCTGTGAGCTTGTATATCTGCTATTTTTGAATAGCCAACGCTAAAATCTAAAATGACACAGATGCTTTCCCGGTTTTAATGGGTTAATATAGATTCAGCTATAGGGTGTCAGATGGAACGCTAAGCGAGCCTTCTCAGTTGTAGCTCCCAAACACATACCTGTTTTTAAAACCCATCTTAAAACTCATTTTTATTCCTTAATGGCTTTTAACCCTGATTGATATTTGTATTCATGGTTAATTATAGTGTTTGTTCTTCTGTAATCGCATTATGTTTTCTTTTTTAATTATTGTTGTTATGCCTGCTGTGCAGCACTTCAACTCAACTCTGTTGTTTTGAAATGTGCTCTATAAATAAAGGTGGATTGTATTGGATTGGATGGAAATCGGCAGCCAACCTCATACTTTTCCAATGTCTTAAAAGAAATCTTATAGAATATAAAGGCACAATCTTTACTTTTAGTTCACCCCACTGGTCTTTCAACTGTGCAGTCTGTTGATGTTGCATTGCTTGTCGTGCACCGACATGTCAGTCACATCTGTCACAAGTCTGACTCTAACCCCTCCCCTCCCCCATTAGTATTAGTGTTTGCCTGATTAAGTGGACATCTTAAGTGACCTCTGATTCTGTGTTCAAGTGTGTGTGTGCTATATACAGTACGGAGTACACGCACAGAGAGCCAGTAGTAGTGATGGTGTGTGTAACTAAGGCCATGCGGTCAGAATGTCACGACCCTGGGAGCCATGAGATTGGACTGGACGTATTACATTTGGTACATGGTCCATTTCATTTAATCTTCTGAGTCTGGTTGCAGCATGGCAGCTTAAGGGGACACTGTTGGCTCATGCCCATGCCAAATTTATATATTTTTTTAGCAATGCAGTAGTGTGGGGCACCACTTGAAGGTCAGAAGAGAGGGGAAGTGCTCGACTGGCTTCACTCTCAGAGACTTTAGATTCTCAGGTCAGGTGGCGAGGTATTGGTTCATGAATTCTGGTTTACATGCATAGACATTCTATCCGTGGTTATCTCTTGCCACTATTTAGCTTTTCTTACACTTAAAGCAAATAAAGCAAAATGCATTTTGGTCTGAAGGTGGCACTAGAGGGAAGGTTATGGGGAAACTCAAGTGGTTAATGTTACGGTAGTTTAATTGGTTGTTGAGACCTCTCGTGTCTTTCGTTTTGGCCTAAAGACCAAAAATCGGTAGGGTTCAACCTCCGGGAAGCATGAAGGTGCACATTAAATTCCACACCAATCCAGCCTGTAACTTTCCAAGCTTATTTAGGACTGAAGTGGTGGGTGGATGGATGGATGGGCCGGGCAACCGACGGATATTGCCACCGTACGTGGCATTAGAAAGGTCTTTCATCAGAGGGCAAAGACCCCCACCCCTCAAACCCCCCCCTGCTGGAGCACCTAGCCAGGCAGGCCTGCAGCTTATCTTGTTATCTTGTGGCCTCTCTCATTGTTTAGCTGATGGACTGAATGGATGCCTTTGAAAATACTGGCTCAGGCAGATCAGATTAGCCAGCACTTTGTGTACCATGGTTTTAGGGAAAGGCAGCGAGCAGGGTTTGCATAGAGAAGGATTGTCGAACCCCCCACTGGGTTGTCATTATCGATTCCAAAATGATTCCCTCGTAGTGTGTCCTTTTTACTGTGTGCTTACTGAACTGTTTCACTCTTGGTCCCTTCTTAATAAGATCCTAAGACCCTTTTCCAGTTCCCAAACTTGAGGTGCAATAGTTTTGATTCACAGTGTAATTAAACTTTTCAAACCCTCAGGATTTTAAAACCACAGTTATACGCCCATTGCATTCCCCCTGAGAGTGATGATGATCAAAACTATATATATCCATTTGGCCAATATACCTGCTATTATGTTTTATATAATTTTTTACAACTTCGGTATCAGCAATTATGCAGCTGATATGTCAAGATTTTTAACCCTCAAATAGCCGATGTACAAGACCACAACACGTCACAATGACGCATAGTGAGTTGTAGATCGGCTATTTTAGAAAGTGGTTAATTAAAACAGTTCTGTTCATGTGTATATTTTATATTTACGTATTTGCTTGCTCATTGTATAATTAAAGTAAAATGTTCTATAGTGAAGTTTAAGATAATTCCAAGATTTTGCACTTTTCTTTGTTCTTTTTGCTAAATACTGTAATAGTCAAAACATCAGTAATTGGTGGCCTAAGCTGACTGTCCAAAATCGGGATCACATCGGACCAAAGAAATCCCCCTCAAACCCTTAAATGCGTAGGTAGGACATCTCAAATACGTGTTGGGATGGCCACAGCAGGAATGGATGCAGAATGAGGTTCCAGCGCACAGGCACAACATTCGAGGCGCGTTATCTTCTTCTTGTTCCGCGTTGGATAAGCCAACGTCATGCACAGAGGCAGCTGTTGGTTCCACAGCGATGGAAGGTGCAACCTCTGATGCATTACCAAGCTATAAATAGCATCACGGAGCGGAGGCAAGACCCCTCCAATGGGAGGATGCGCTTCAAAGATCGGTTACAAAGAGGATTCTGTGTACAGGCAGCCAAACTATTTCCTTCCTGCTGGAATTTGAGCATTCGTGCACTGGTACTGTACAGGCGCATAATGTATACTGTAAATGCGAGCCAATGCAATGAGTTGTGCATAGGGCTGTCATGATCATGACACATTAGTTGACGATTAGCTGTCATGTAAATAAAACATGAACATAAACTGCACAAGGCAGATATGACAAATAACTTAAACATGACTGGTACCCCTGATCGAAATAGGCCGGAAACAAGCCACGCATTTAATAATTTGATGCCTTCAAAATGTTTCAAAAATAGCTCGCGTTTGTGAGCTTCTGGATCAGCTATTTTCGCTATTTTTCAACGGATGAATTCATTCACATGAATGGAAACGATTATGACGATTATGACGGAAATAATTGTGATTATCTCAAATAATTGCCATTAGGGCGATTACGTAATAGTTGTGACAGGCGTTGTGTGTGGTGTGTTCTGAAAATTGTCCACCTTTTATCCAGGCGGCTCTGACTAAACCCCTTTCACATTGTGGATTATAATCCCAGGCTACACGGGATGAAGTCACTCATTGCTGGTGTATTTTAACCCGTTAAAGACCTGAAGCCGATTCTAAAAAAAAATCTTCTAAATCCTAACAGTTTTCTGAAAACACGTATGTCTTCTAAATCAGTGGTTCTCAAACTTTCTCACGTCAAGGACCCCCAAAGTTATATCCATTTGGCCGTGGACCCTCATCTGAAAATATTTTTGTTCCAGGGACCCCCCAGAAGCAAAGATTTGAGTTAGAAATGATCGCTTGAAAATATATATATATTCAAAGTTTGTGCCAAAATTCGATTTTTCAAAAATAGCAGATCTACAAGCTCGTAGCGCGGCACGAAGTGACGCGCTACGAGCTTGTTTATCTGCTATTTTTGAATAGCCAAAGTATATATTATATATAATAATAAAAAATATAGCTAAGAAAAGACAGATGCTTTCCAGGTTTTAATGGGTTAATCATGTGTGGGATGATTATTATAGGAGTTTGGCGCTGTTTACTGTCACCGTTCACTGTTTTTCAGTGACGTCCAGATGTATAACAATGGGCTACAACTCTAGGAACGATAGACTCCCATCTGTTTGACGTCGCTGCCATAGCCATCTGCAGTTTGCCGTACGAAAAACAGCTGTCAAGATCGTTTGGTTGAAAAATATTTGGAATTAATATTCCAAATATTTTATCCCTTGTCCTTTAGAATGAAAAGCATGTCCTCGTGTACAAGCGCTTCTATACAGTTAGTAGGCATGAACGCGATAAAGGGCCTTGGGCTGCTCTTTTAACAATGTGGTGCTAGCGATAACGGCCTACCAGATGAGAATACATTTCTTTATTTATATCTTTTCCCCCCCCTTGCCTGCTATACAATCACATTCTCAGATCTCTCTCGGCAAGGTCACTGACTCGAGGAAATGCTTTGAGAATATGGTTATGTGCGGTATGTGCTGGAGTATGTGTGTATTATTATGTTCTTGAATGGAGAGATTGTAGTAGTAGTGGTAGCTAAGGCTGAAATAGAGTTCTTCTTTTGAAGTAGAAGTTTCTATGTGCTTTATCTCTAGACGCTTAGGCTAGTGATGCAGGAAACGGAAAAAAATAAATGCAGAGGAATCTCACTGTTCCCTACAGTGGATTTAGAAGCATCGGGTGCACAGAATGACGAGGCAGAAAAAAAAAGAAGAGGAAAAACTCTGTCAAGGACAAACACGAACGCATTATGACTCCATTCATACGAGTCATCAGTGAAATGTCACTTCACATGATGCCTGCCATGCTTACAAGAGCAAAGGGGAATGCAAGCTGTCAAGGTCACACGTGCGTGTACTCATGCACACTTTGCACAGCCCTTCCCGCACACACACACACACGCGCGCACGCACACGGACACACGCACACGCACACGCACACACACACACACACACACACACACACACACACACACACACACACACACACACACACACACACACACACACACACACACACACACACACACACACACGCGCGCGCGCACACTGACTTGTCACACAGAGAAACAGATTCACTTTGGTGCATGAGCTTGTGCCAGTGAAAACAGAGCCAAAATCCAATAAGATTTTAAAAATAGAAAAGCCTGCTACTTTGATCTCACCATGACGATGAGGACTCCAAGTTGTATCATCCATTCCAGCTGTGGCTCCTTATGGGCGTGTGTGTGTGTGTGTGTGTGTGTGTGTGTGTGTGTGTGTGTGTGTGTGTGTGTGTGTGTGAGTGTGAGTGTGAGTGTGAGTGTGAGTGTGAGTGTGCGTGTGCGGTCGGTGGGCGTAATATTGTAGTGGCAGTAATTATTTTTTATTTTTTATATAGCTGTTACCTTGTTGTGTGCCTGGTTGACTGGACAATAGAGATAAAAGTATTCTTGGGAATAAAGTAACAGACCAACCAAATGCGTGCACACGCACGCACACGCACGCACACGCACACGCACACGCACACACACACACACACACACACACACACACACACACACACACACACACACACACACACACACACACACACACACACACACACACGCATGCACACAGTGGGCTCGAACAAAACAATACAAACTAGGACACAGCACTGTTCTAGGCTAGATCTACTTTTGTTGTTGTCTGCAGTTACTTTGTGAGCTCTCCTTGTGACGTCGTTCACTGCTGGTTCTCCCTCTTTTATCATTTATTTACGCTGAATGGGAGTGATTGTGTAAGCGACGCGCTCATTTGCATCATAAGTGATTATGGCTGCTTTTTAAATGTTGCCCTCAATGGGGTACCGAGAAGCTACTTCGTTTACTCATAGCTTCTCATCAGAAAGAAAACCGCCTCTTCCGTAAATATATCCATTGTATTCAGTGGTGCTTGAGGTCCCCTTATAGTCACTCACTGAACACACAAATAGCCTGGACAGACACTTACTTTGTGCCAAGTAAAACTGTGAGACCTGCAAACAGTGCTGCCAGTTCTTGTGAGAGAAACAAGCAACCAGGTCTGGTAAAACAAGCCCAAAAGAGGTGACTATGGGCCACATGAGCACTTTAAACATATACATCAGCTATTTGAAAATATCAGATCTACAAGCTCACAACGCGTCGCGATGCGACGCGTTGTGAGCTTGTAGATTTGCTATTTTCAAACACAATCTTAGGGGGAAATTATTATAAGCAGACCTGGCAACACTGCCTGCAAAGTAGACCCAGTGCTGCTGGTTGTCCACGTCTAACATACTGTTTGGTGTTTATAGAATGAGGCAGGACTGCCACTATAGGCTTCTTGACAATAATGCAAGTAGACCTTCCCAAGGTCATTTCCCAGGTCACTCCATATCTTTCAGTGGACCACAACAGCAGTCTGAAAACTCACCTCTTCAGACTCCATCTGATCCCTTAGTCCTTCTTTTTAGATTGACAATGCTAGGTTATAATAGTATTAGAATAGACAGACAGACAGACAGACAGACAGACAGACAGACAGACAGACAGACAGACAGACAGACAGACAGACAGACAGACAGACAGACAGACAGATAGACAGACAGACACAGTCCGGCACAGGTAGGAGTGGAGAGACACAGCTAAGATTAATAACAAAACTAGAAACATAATAATAAAGGTAGGTATACTTAAGATATAGTCATGCAATGAAGACGGATGAGTGCCTGTCTCAAGGGGGTGTTTTTTCTTAAGATTGTCTAAAGGAACAAATATTGTTAATCAAACAATCCACTTCTAGTGAGTGAACCCTTTCTTTGTTTTTTACTCTCCATGGTTCTTGTTCAGCACCATGGAGAGAGCAACACAAGAATTGCTCCATTATTTAGCACATCTTAGCCGTTGGGAAGAAACCTTGTATCTCCATATTTCTTGTTTTTATTTTTTGTTTCTGTTTTTCAAATGAAAGCATTTAGCAAAAATTAGCAAAAATATTAGCAAAAATAGACAATCTACAAGCTTACAACGTGTTGCATTGCGCCGCATTGTGAGCTTATAGATCTGCTATTTTCGCTACTTTTGTTTTAACCTTTAAAACGATTAAAAATCTTCACCTACTGTATAATGACCACGTTGAAAGTGGTTACGTCTGAAATATTTAACCAATGAAAATTATTGATAAGAGCTTGTGACTAAACAATTACATTGGATCCTGTGGTACACGGTTTCTTGTTTTTCTTTTTTTTCTCCTCCTGTTTTGGACATACAAGGTTTCCGCCTGACAGCGATGACATTCAAACATCACCCGCTACTACTACACAACCCACAGATAGAGGATGGTTTCCTGAAATAGATTAGTAGCTTTGGCATAGATTACAGACCTTGCGTCAGAGATATATGGCTGTTTTGATAATCTAGAGCTGGGGGAGACTATAGATCCAGAGACGTAAGACTGCGTCAAAAGCGGCTTGGTTGATGATGGCCCCAGGAAGAGGAGAGAGGGTCCATTTAAGGGTCATTCCACGGAGCCTCTCTCTTTGATGCTTAATGAGTGTGGGTGTGTGTGTATGAAGTGCTCCGGGCAGCTCTGAATAGCTTAAACTGTTGTCTTTTCAACAGAGGCCATTCCCATTGATTCTAGTCAATTTGTTTTAGGCCTCGGTGTTGTTTCAGCTCTTCGGGTGAACAGATGGTCAGATGAATTTAATCTGCACCCATAGATAAAAGTTTAACATTTCTATCATCCAAGATCCAAACAACGTCATGTTCAGACTCAAATCTTTGGAATAAATGGGCTAACTAATTGTTTGCATTAGCATGTTTTAGGAATAAATTACTACCATTTGCCAAATGCAATATAATTTGCCCACTATGGATCACACTGAAATTCCTTTTCTTTACCAGTCTTTTCCTCAAGGAATCAGATTTATTCATGCTAATTTCCCAAGGACAACAAGGTTAAGACATTCTCGTATCCATATTCAGATGTGCGGGCACCTCTGATGCAGGTAAAGCTATCCAGGGAGGGCTTGTTTTTTTTTTTTTTTTTCCGCTATTCTTGAGTACGGTCAGGGATATATTTGCACAGGAAAGGGAGAGACTGAAGGTACGGCCAGGGTGTGGTGATGAAGAGGAGAGACTGAAGGTGAAGCACTGAGGCTGTAGCACGAAACTGAAAGCCCTATTGATTAAGGGCTATTTTTGTGAACTGTGGTCGAATTAGCTAATGTACCCGCCACTGTAAAAAGAAAAGAAAAGTGAAGGACACCGATATCCTTATCTCAGGGGTGTATGAGATGACACCCAAGCTCATGAGATGGAGAGAGAGCCTATACATCCTAGAGTTGTGGCCGAGGCGGCGCTAACATTACTTCATTCGTTTCTGCGTCGTTGGGGCGACAGAGATACAATGTCCCACAGATGACCACCGTTGACTGGTTTCACCAAAAAAAATGTCTGAGAATGAAGCCTACGGATTTCCACTGCCCTTCAAAATGGGCATGATTGCAATCAGACGGTCTCTAATGAGCTAATTAGGAAAAGCTCCGTGGCTCAACGCATTCGCCATGACCCTCTCCCCCCCGGTCCTCTTCTCGTCCAAGAGAGCCTCTCTCCACTCGTCTGGTCCATCTATGAGGGAGGAACATGAGCATCTGGCTCCCCCGCCCCCCTCCCCCCCCACACCACCACGCACGCACACACACACCCACACACACACAATTGACCCCATCCCCACTCCAGCCCTCCAAGGTGACCTGCGCGGGTTTCCGCCAGCAGCAGCAGCAGTCCCCTTCCCTCACCACATATTAAGTGCTGCACTGGTCAGCCTGGCCATGGGGCCGCTGACAGTGATGGAAGCAGACGATGATGCTGTCTTCCTCTTCTTCCCCTTCCATCTCCGCCTCCGAGATAAGGCTTTTGATTTTGCTTAAGTTCAAGTGCTTCGCTGTCACGAGCACAGCGCACACAATACAGCCTGCACAGCAACATTACAGCCAGTGAAATTGTACTCTGAGCTTTGTGTGAACAGTGTGAAGTAAACAGATACGACATGTAAGGTATTAGAATAAGGGTAAAACGCACGCACGCACGCACGCACGCACGCACGCACGCACGCACGCACGCACGCACGCACGCACGCACACACGCACACACACACACACACACACACACACACACACACACACACACACACACGAACACACACACAATTAGCGGATATGCATTCAAATAATACGCCATTCAACACAAGACAAAACACACATAGCTTTTGTATCTTGCGGGTTATAATGCCATTGTTTCAACTAATCCTATATGGATGCACCTTGAGCTGGTTTTCGACTGTAAGAGCTTAACGCGAGGGATTCCTTTTTGTCTCATGCACACAGTTGCTGCCTAACCACTGGACAAACCGCAACACACTAGAAGGGGAAAACATACACAGGCCGCCTTGATTAAACACAGCTTTTGGGGATTGCGTTCGCTTGTGAAAATGACACAGCAGTTTTTGTTCCCCTACTTGCCTCCTAGCAGCCACAGAGGTTCTGTTGTGATTGGCTTGTGGGGAGGAAGGTAAGAGGAAGCAATTCTGCTTTAGTCCTGGTGGGCATATGGAGCACCGCCTTGTGGGAAATCAGCACTGTGGCAGCTCCTGTAATTAGTTCTGCTTGTTAGAAAAATGAAGGGGTTACTAATTAGAAAGTAGATGGCTTCTTGACTTGTTGTGCATCTTTTCCCTCCTTCCTTGAAGATCATCATTATCGTCGCAAAATGGGTGAGAGAGGGTGGCAGAGAGAGGGAGAGAGAGAGAGAGAGAGAGAGAGAGAGAGGGGGTGGGAGAGAATTGCTGGTGCTGCTCAACGGTTTTGCTCTCACACGATGCATCTAGAATGATGGACAAATCTCGAAGGAGGTTCTGTCATGCTCTGACAGACAGGCTGCCTACTCTTTGCACGTGCTGGAAAATGCCTAGAGCTCTGCAAGATTTCAGCTATTCAAGTTCAAGCCCGAGAATATATACAGGACTTTCACAATGGCCGAAGTAACAGTATTTTAGGTTGAGTGCAAATATGCAATTTGCTTTTGCAGCAGGTTTTTATGAAACTAGCACAAATGCCCATGCAAATGTATTGTTGCGCACTTTTAATACAATGAATATTGATGCAAATATCTTGCAAATGTGTCACCTGCATTACCCAAATATGGAGGAGTAGCTGAGATTATTATAACTTAATGTTAACAAGACAGGGCCTAATAACGTTGGGGCTTCTATGTGGATCTCTGGCATCATGTGGCCAGTCTATGACGTCAGTCATATATCTATGACGTATGACTCGAAATTTGGGCAATCACATGATGACATCATGTGTCATGCATCAGCGTGATGACATCATAAAAGGATGTCACAATGTAATTTAACATCCCTTGACAATTAGTTGGCGACACAGACAGACGGACTGACTGCTTTCTCCTGACACGTGGCGACAAAGTCGGCAGCAGGGCTTTGGAGTAAATTTGGAAACGCTACAGAGCCAGAGATGTTTGGGTCTGACAACTCCCGCAACGATTTCTACCAGTCCAACTACAACGTGGATGACCAAGGCCAGGGTGGCTATGGCTACAGCGACACAGAAGACCAATTCAACAAACCCTACGGCGGTCAGTACACGGGACAGATATTCCAGCCCCAACAGACCTACACTCCCTCCTCATCGCAGTGCAGCAGCTTTGACGATGAACCGCCGCTTCTCGAAGAACTGGGGATCAACTTTGACCAAATCTGGCAGAAGACTCTGACAGTGCTCCATCCCATGAAGGCGGCCGACGGCTGCATCATGAACGAGACGGACCTGGCCGGACCGATTGTGTTCTGTCTGGCTTTCGGAGCGACGTTACTCTTGACGGGAAAGATCCAGTTTGGTTACGTGTACGGTATCAGCGTCATCGGCTGCCTGGGCATGTACGCGCTCCTCAACCTGATGAGCATGACGGGCGTTTCTTTCGGTTGCGTGGCCAGTGTCCTGGGCTACTGCCTCCTTCCCATGATCGTCCTCTCCAGCTGCGGAGTCTTCTTTTCCTTACAAAGCATGTTTGGAATGATAATGGCGACGATAATCTTGGGCTGGTGCAGCTTCTCCGCCTCAAAGATCTTCATCTCAGTGCTCGCCATGGACGGACAGCAGCTGCTGGTGGCCTACCCCTGTGTTCTCCTCTATGGGGTCTTCGCTCTCATCTCCATTTTTTGAAACGATCCCTTTCAAATGGAAAATGGCCGACCACCTCTGTAATGTCAGTCCAATTAGGCCCGTTCTTGATTAGTGTAATCATTGTTTTAATACAGTGATTATTACCGAATGTAAACCGGTAAACAAGCTTTACTATCATTAGGACTTTTATGGCATGGCTCTTATGGGCGAGCCATCTAGAAGATGGTATGTCTTTAAGTCTTGTGTGTCTGTCCACAGCTAATCTCACAAACTGCAAAATCGATCGACGGCAATTTTTTTGTGCATGCTTACAGCATTTTTCTGTGCAGGCCGCCAAGGACGCTTGATTGATTGATTGAATACTTTAACACTTTGCAAATAGTACAGTGGTACGATTATACAATGGTTATAAAAGGATAACACAAAAAGCCCTGAGGGCTTGTTTCCATTGTGGTCCTCTGTATTCAAGCCATAACCCCCACAAAGATCTTTTTTTTTACCAGTTTTATGTTTTTTTGAACTCTTTCACTTAAAACGAATGTTATACTGGACGTAAACTGTGGTCTAATCGGGCTGAAACCTCACCCAAATATGGAGATGACTGGCATCATTGTACTGACGTCATAATTCGGGGAGGTACGTCTTTGGCCCACTGGCCGCATTGCACAAGAAATATGGCAGCGATTGTTTCAGCATTTTGTATTACGAGTCTGATGCCCGTTGGGAACGATGCTTTCCCGGTGGGCCGTCTGCTTCAACTACCTTAATTGACAATGTCACGAAGCCCACCGGATTGTTATCTTCCCCACCGGATTGGACACTAGATGTGCCGTCATCTTGATTGTAGTTCGGACATCATTGCGATTACCTCTTTCTGTCAGGAGAGGGGGACAACTGACAGAATTTAATGGAACGTAACATTCTTGTCATCACAATTAATACTGACAATTGTTTGTATCATAGATCATAACTCATAACCCTCAAACAAAGACACAAAGTGGATATTCACTGTGTGATAACCCTGCAGAAGTGGATGTGTTTTTAGAATGCTTCATCTCGTGCACTCAAATTTCATGAGACAAATCTATAATCTGGCTCTGATGTCTGAAAGTCAGGGCTTATTCAGTACAATATGGCTCTCAGCGAGAAACGCCCCCGTGACTCGTTCACATTTCCGCCAACCACCCCACCCCCGCACTATAAGCTGTGGGCAATTTGAGGCATGATAGCGGAAGCTGTGTTTTAGTGTGATGTCACTCACTCCAGCGCCGTAATTCCCCATAATACAGAATTACACGCTTTGGGCCCTCGAAGGGGCAAGCGCCCCCTCATGCGCCGGCTGATCCGTTTCCAAGAACGGCGTTGATGTGTCATTACATAAGAACTGGGAGCAGGAGCTGCTGGGATTAAAGCACATACACAGAATCCAAAGAAAATACTCATCTCTCCGGGTGATTATTAGTCATAATATTTAATGCTAGGCTTAATGAGTGAACTGTGGCATAATCCTTGTCTGGCACTGTCACCTGTTCTCTCCAGACTCTCACCAGAATTGCCTCAGAGGAAAAGGAGTGTGAAGGAGATTAACTACAAAAGCCACAATGTATGTGGGAATTATCCGTGACATTTGAAATCCCAGAAGTGGGGTCTTTGACAAATCTCAGGAGCCCGTTTACAAAACTACAAATAAATAAATGATGTCAATGAATACATTTAATAAATAATTGTATATACATATACATATATATAAAATTGAAATTTGATTATATCTTAAATATTGATGATTCTATAGTCTATGATAACCATCAGCAATTAGTCCTTTTAAGCTTTGTCTGCATTCCGTTAAACAGAAGAAAAAAAACAATAATAATAATAATAAGAAGAAACCCTTTCGTTTGAATGCTTACACCCATTTTGGTGCTTGGTGATTTCATCCAGCCCTATAGATGCTCAGCAATGTGAGTTTTACAGCATTGCAGATAAGCATTACCAGCAACTTGCATCTTTACTGACACATTCTGCCTGAATGTCCTGTTAAATTGATTACTGGCCACTCAGCACTGGAAGGCTTAATATACAAAAATCTGAACAAAAGCTTGTCCCTTGCGGTTAGGAACATAGGCCTCAAGTGATTGCTAATTCACCCACACATCACACTCACACAGCCACATAATAATAGACGAATTGGGCACAGTCTCGTAAAGGAGTGAATACAAAGCTTTCGTTTAGAAAAGTGACTGCCATTTTTATACCTGTGTCAAGTACAACCTTTATGAATGAAGCCAGGGGACCTGGGCGTCTGTTAACAATAGACTGGCATCACTTCATCGTGATTGGTTGAATCGGCTCATGTGATGACCCTGTGAGGATTAGGTGTTATTTGTGTTTGTGAGAAAGGCCTGTCCAGATGCTGAGAGCATTTTTCACCCTTGTAGTCTGTCACATTTCTGGGGGGGTTTCATAGACAGTAGGTTCATTGACATGCACCTACTGCTGTACATAGCGAACTGTGTGTATCTAAAGTCAGACTTGGGTCACAGCTTGCCTGTCCTTGGACAATATTACATAATGGACTTTAGAAGAGGTCAATATTTACCGGTTGGGTCACCAAAGGTAGAGGTTTCTTTCTATCCCTGATGTTGGAGGTGGGATAATACAGTACTATGTCTATGACTCAGCTCAGAGAGGAGAACTGCATGATGGGGAGGGATATTTATCAACTTGAAGAAGACTGCAAGGTCAAAGCGCAGTTGCTTGTTTGCAGTTGTTGGGAATAAAGTTGGGAGCAATTAAAAGTGAGTTTCGAGCCCTTTCTTTTGTCAAGGGATATTTCAGAACACAAAGAATGAATGTTTTCCCTTTATTTTAGTGTAGGAATAGCATCATTCTAAAATAGATGTCCTTTATAGGCTTTAGTAATTGGGTTTATGCTTATTGGCTCTGTGCATAACTGTAGTCCCAGGTTTTTAGAAGGTGGCATACCCAATTCCTGTTCCGGTTCAGTGTCCCATAGCTTAGTTTGATTGGCTCGGCAGCAGATATGCCACCCTCTGGAAACAAGAGAACACAGTTCCGCGCGGAGCGTATTGTAATAAATGTACATGGTATTTAAACAACGTGTATATTTACTGGTATGTATTGACTAATTTCAATTGGAAGACCCATGTTTTAGTGAAACTTTGAGGACACACTGAGATCACACAAAGATCAATCTATAGTTTAGTTTACCACTAACGCAACTGGCTAGCACAGCACACCACAGCACAGCACAGCACAGCACAGCACAGCACAGCACAGCACAGCACAGCACAGCACAGCACAGCACAGCACAACAGTGTTGCCAGATTCTGTGAGAGAAACAAGCAACCAGGTCTAGGAAAACCAGCCCAAAAGAAGCCACTATGGGCACTTTAACATATACATCAGCTATTTGAAAATAGCAGATCTACAAGCTCACAACGCGTCGCGATGCGACGCGTTGTGAGCCTGTAGATCGGCTATTTTCAAATAAAATCTTGCGGAGAAATTATAATAAGCAGATCTGGCAACCCTGAACACAACACAACACAACACAGCACAACACAGCACAACACAGCACAGCACAACACAGCACAGCACAGCACAGCACAGCACAGCACGATGCAGCACAGCACAGCACGATGCAGCACAGCTCAGTGCAGGGGGAGGTATTCGTCCTTCAAGTGTCTCCTGTTCGACCACGTCACAGTCGATCATCACCATCACCACATGTTGCTGCGATGTAATGTCTTCTCTACTGTCGTTTCATCCGTCTGTCTGGTTGTCTGCGGCATGCTTCACATCTATGTCCTGTTTTCTCTCCTCCCCCCCCCCCCCTTCTTCCCCCCTCCCCCCTTTTTACACTTCCTTTCTCTTTGTGTTGGATGAGAAGCTAAGTCCTGGGGCACCGGAGGATGACAGCAGACTGTCGGTACGTCCTGTCTGATTGACGTTCTCTTTCTCTCTCTGTGCTCTTCTATGTATGTTGTCCCTTGTTTCTGTGTAGGCGTAGCTCTTTTTCTAACCACCATACCGTGAGAGAAAGATGTATATATGTTCTCTGTTATCGCCAAACCTCAGCCTCGCTGCGTGCAGACAGCTTAGCCACTCTGACTGCCGCAGAGTTGTCGTTCTCCCAAGAAGGAGACCCAGTTTTACAGGGAGACGAGTCTTGTGGCTGAGGTGACTGGTTTCGGTTTGAGTCCCCAGTGCAGCCCCACAAGTCCTGCTGTCCTCCTGCTGTCCTTGAGCAAGAAAGAACCCCTTATACTATACGTGCTCAGTAATAAGAGCGTCAGCGTTAATGCCTTAATTTCAAAATGTCAAAGGGTTCATCCAGGCTGCTCTTACCTCAGCTAATTATTGTATATACACAGCATGCAAAACAGAAAATAGCAGTATAACAATGTGTTGATCCATGCCATGTCTATCTACAGGAATCTGTGTATGTACAGGTATGTACATTATGTCTGTCTGTATGCATAGCTCCAGAACCGCTCATCCGATCTACTTGCGGATGAGCGGTTCTCCAGAACCGGCCCGGCTCCAAACAGCCACGCGGTGCAGTACCTCGCAAAGCCGCTCATCCAATCGACTTCACACTCGGCGGGTGTGTTGCTGAGTACCCAAGGAAGTGCAACGTCGAGTGTGAAGTCGATCCATTTGAGCGGGCATGCTTTCCGAAGCGGTGGCCAGCCACGCGCCCGAGCGGTAACTGCATTAGTACTTGAAATGAAAACACAGTCAAAATGTGTCCATTTACCTGTGAGTGTAAAATGTAAAATGGAAGGGTCCATTTTTACATTCTGTGTTACATTAACACTGCAGATGTTACTGTGTACCTTTCATCAGTACTCTAATCTCTTCAGACAGATTTTCGATTTGCAATGAAAATCTGTCTGAAAATCCAACGATCGCTGGATAGTTGGATAGAAGCTCTCCTAGAGGGCAGGCCCTTTAGCAGGAAGCCAGCTTAGAAATTAGCATAAAGGGGCTCGGCCAAGCCTGATTCCCTGTTATTCAGGCTTTGATGCAAGATTGCCCCCAGAGGTTAAAAAATATGTAGATATTTTTAACCGGATGGTTCCCAGGATTGTCAAAACACTGACGTCAATTCCTCTAAAAATATTTTTTTCAAGAACAGGTGCCAGATCAGACTGTTTTGTTGCAGCCACGGAAGCATTCTCAGTGGTCGCTATACTAAACCACCTTCTTGTGTCATTTGGCAAGCCGTGCCAGTCTGTGTCTCTCCCCTGTCGCCCGCTCACACCCATATGGGCTTGTGAATTAGTAGCTGACACCTCCAGACTGTGCCTACGCGTCGTCAGTGGGGGAGCCAAAGGCGGGCACGCTCCAAACAGCTGCCGCCTGCAATGGTGGCCGGTTTCCCACAGTTCTCAAGTTCAGCTTTAAACTGCAGAGTGACCTTGTGAGGAATCCCTTGGGTTAATTTGAGAGAAAACCCAAATAACCCAAAGGTGTACTTAACTGAGAATGCATGCCTCAACCCTTAGTGCAGTATGGATTTGTCTGTAGTTATAATGGGTTGCATGTTGCACTTAATGGGGTTACTGTAGATGAGGATTTTGTACTTGTACTTCCTCAATAGTGTGGATAACAATACCAATAAAATATAGAAAATTGCAATAATAAAATAAGGCAAATTAACAATAAATATAATAATATTTATTATTATAAAATTAATTATTATTGTACTGTATAATAATAATAATAAAAATAGATGGAGTAGATTAGATTTGTGAGCAAATAGCTTGTATTTTTGTAAGATGAGGAAATGAAGTGAAAGCGAAAATAATTATGTGGGGGAAATAATCAAAGCTTGCATGCTATAAAATGTGACATTAAGCGGCTCAGGAAAATAAGTACTATAGTATTATACTGTAGCATCTATACTTGGCTTTGTTGGCAGACTGCATTGATGCATGAAGAATCTTTGAATGGCCCACAAACAATGGCCTTTGTTTTAAATGCATAATGGGAAAGGTTTTCAAGACTTATTGTCAAACAGGTTATTGTGATGCCAGATCCCAGGGTTTTGCAATCATGACATCAGAGACTGACGCTTTGTTCCTCTCCCTACAGGCCAGGCCTCGTCTTCAGAGGGGAGGGAGCTCCGCCTCTCTGCATAACAGCCTGATGAGGAACAGTATTTTCCAGCTGATGATCCATACTCTGGACCCGCTAAGCGAAGGTAAATCTGTCCCCTCCGTGGCACACAAACAAACACACAAAGTTCTGCTGCTTAACGATGGCTCTCCAGCCCATGTCTCCTCTAGGTTCCAGGAGATAACGGATGTTCTCGTTGTGTCTTAATAACGATATTTCACGTGAAGAATATACCTCAAAGGGGCTATTGTTGTCGATGATACTTGATATATCAAAGAAATGATGATCATTACAAAAGAGAAAAGAGTTAGAAAAACAGGTTGTGCTTCTCGGTGGAATGCTAAACCCAAAACCCAGCAAGCAATATTCCGAAAGATGAAAAAGGTCAAGGAGGAAAAAATACTCACATTTATACTTATTTATTCGGCTCACACCTCTCTCTGTCACACACTCTCTCACACACACACACACACACACACACACACACACACACACACACACACACACACACACACACACACACACAGACTACATTTTTCATATCTTTTAAAGGGGCCTGCACAGCGGTTTAATGCGCCTGAAATTGATACCGTGCAAAAGTAAACAGTAAACAGCTTACTTTTGCACGGCAAAACACTTCAGAGAATTACAGTAAGCTGTTGTGCGGGCATTTTCTTCTGATGCGGTCACTTAAAAGTGTTTGTCCTGCACCAGCGACAAAATATATGGATGTGATGTGCATAACATTTCCTTTTGAATCTGATACGGAAATGGTCATATCTTCTTCATTTTCAGCTTGATCACTTTAGGGATAGATAATAAGATTAGATTTTTTACAGGCTTGGTCTTGCTCTCTCAAAGTAGGATAAAGGATAAAACATAGCCCTGGATTTGGGGAATCCAAGCTGTTTAAGGGACTGATGAGCCTCTTGTTTAAGCTCCAGTTGACACGGCAATAATGTACTCTCGGCAGCTGTTGATCACTGTCTCTTTCACTGGACGCAAGGCGTTTTATGAGCACCTGAAACGTGTTGGTGGTTTGAACCTGAGCTCACTCTGGTAGCTGTGAATCACCAAATATCCACTTCCGTATTGCCAATAGTCAAATCAATGATGAATGTGACATCCTTGAATACCAAGGCCAAAATCCAGTGTCTCCAAAGTTAGCAGCTAGCAGAGATGATGGTGTTTCAACTGTGTCAGCTATATGTATACCTAGTTAATCCATATGGTATGTCACATTTATCCCTCTGAAGACCCTTTAGAAATTGTCATCTGTGAGCAGATGCAGGCTCGGTCTCGCATCAAGACCAAAGTGTTGGGAAGAGACGATTTCCCTTTAATCCAGGATGAAAGTCTATTAGCTTACTGCTGAAGGAAATGCTAAATGGCAGTGTCGTAGTAGCTTGGCACAGGGAATAAATATGTTAATACACCTGGGAAGACGCAGTGTCACTATATTCCCAGCCCCTCCCCCAAAAAAGAAGCTAATGTTGGGGAAAAGGAACGTATAGCATGCAATAAGCAGACAGCTATGCTGTACATGAGGCGGGGTGTAAGAAATGATTAACGTCAACCTTTTTGGGCGGTGAAACCGCCCCTATAAGTGAGATTTGGAAAAATGTACATTTTCCTGCGCTGTGATCTGGGCCCAGGAAATTAGTAGAATTATCCTGCGCTGTGATTGGCCAATCACAGCCTATTCAGGACTGTGATTGGCCAGTGTCACATGACACATGTGCATAGCCCTATATAAGCAACCATAACTTGAAAAAAACCAAAATTTGGTTTTTTTCAAGTTATGGTTTTGTCCATCATAAAGAGTGTTTCAATAAATGTATTTATCCTTTGTACATGATTGATCGACTCCATTCAGTATTGTGATTAGCTAGCAAGACACCGCCCACTTCACACAGGGTGTGATTTTTTTATTTCTTTTTATTTTGCTTTGATGAAAGTACAGTGAGTCACTTGTTGATGTGATTGGTGTTAATCCTCATAAAAAAAAGAATATTAATGTTGATATTAAGCCTGCTCACAGGTCGAGAGCACAGAGCTCTGTGAATATTAGTCGATTATATGTCTTGTAGGGGCCATATACCATTTAAAAAAGGCTCATAAGTAGATGGAAAAGAGATGACTACTCAGTCTTGAACATATAAGTAGGGCATTGACAGAAATATGTCCTCAAAATATGTGCTCAAACTGAATTGCATTGTCCTTATGGTATCTATCAAAGCAATGCCTGATTTATACTCCTTCGCATGACTGTGTCGTTTGCCAAAAAGAACAGATATTCTACCAAGCGTCAGCTTGAATATCTTCCTTTCATTAAGTGACACCGTCGTACGATGGGGTATAAACTGAGCTTACAGCCAGTGTTGCCAGATTCTGTGAGAGAAACAAGCAACCAGGTCTAGGAAAACCAGCCCAAAAGAAGCGACTATGGGCCACATGAGCACTTTAACATATACATCAGCTATTTGAAAATAGCAGATCTACAAGCTCACGACGCGTCGCGATGCGACGCGTTGTGAGCTTGTAGATCGGCTATTTTCAAATAAAATCTTGCGGGGGAAATTATAACAAGCAGATCTGGCAACCCTGCTTACAGCATACAGTACAGTACATGCTTGAAATATTTTATTTACTCTGTTTGCTAATCTTGTCCACACAGTTGCCCTTGTCCAAACTGTGTGTTGTTCCTGCTGATCAATGGTTTGCATCCTGAATTCAAAATGGTTTAAGTAAGCAAATCTGCCTCCAACAATAGAATGACAAAATGGTGTAGGGTTTCATTACTTCTTTCTGGATTTCATTGATTATAGCCGCAAAAACTGTACGTGGAAATTTGCAGACAGAACAAACAGAACAACCACTTTAGGTCACGGTCTCATCTCAGAGATGAGTGAGTCCGTTCCATGCGCATTTACCAACATAAAGACTGCAAACTAAGGTTTTGTCTGTAATCTTTGTCGTGAGAAAGTAAGAGGGGGCGAGAAGGAGAGAGAGAGAGAGAGAGAGAGGTAGAGCATTTCCAAGTCAGTGCTACTCGTCCTTGCGTGCTGTGAGTTCTATAAGTGTAGTTCAGTGGGGATGCAGAGAGAGCCAGCAGGGCTGCAGCATCTATGCATTTTTCATAGACACTTCTGAAAATAAGTTGGTTGTTTACTAGCGCTGGAGACTGGTTATGCTGTCCGTTCCACTGTTTCTGGGCATTAGATGTTAGATAAGTGTGTGTGTGTGTGTGTGTGTGTGTGTGTGTGTGTGTGTGTGTGTGTGTGTGTGTGTGTGTGTGTGTGTGTGTGTGTGTGTGTGTGTGTGTGTGTGTGTGTGTGTGTGTGCGTGTGTGCATGTGTGCGTGCGTGTGCTTGGGTGTGCTTGGGTGTGCTTACGTTTGTGCCATGTTGTGTGTGTGTGTGTGTGTGTGTGTGTGTGTGTGTGTGTGTGTGTGTGTGTGTGTGTGTGTGTGTGTGTGTGTGTGTGTGTGTGTGTGTGTGTGTGTGTGTGTGTGTGTGTGTGTGTGTTTATGCACGTGCACGAGCTGTGTATGCTTCAGCATGCATGCACATGCACGTGTCACAAGCTCACTGAATTAACCTATCATCTGTTTTTAATCACCTGTAAATTAACCTAACATGTTTGATTGCTTGTTTTTTTTTCCAACTTTCTCTCGCTGTCACCTTTCATTTCATCTGACAAAGTTGACCTGTCCAGAATGTACTTTTTCCCATCATGAAGCAACTGTAATGCGGTCCAAATGATGCAATGTTTCCTATCAGCTTACATTACCGTGTGGTTTTATCTTTTTCTCTCTGTCTCTCTCATCTCTATTTTCCTCTACTGTCCCCTCAGAATTTGCTGACTCTGGTGAGTTCCTTCTCTAATTTCTGTGTCCTCCCCCCCAAAAAAATATGTGTGTGGTCATTCCAACAGTCTGGAAGCAAACCATTTGCCAAAACCCCTGTCCAACATGTACTGTACAACATCTCTCGAGTTATGTCCACTCTCTCTGTACTGTCCGAGTACTGTATTTACTCTCGTCTGTGGATTTTATTCTCTCTCTTGAAAACCTCCATGA
Source organism: Gymnoscopelus braueri (assembly GCF_963280865.1). Classification (NCBI taxonomy): domain Eukaryota; kingdom Metazoa; phylum Chordata; class Actinopteri; order Myctophiformes; family Myctophidae; genus Gymnoscopelus; species Gymnoscopelus braueri. The sequence continues at coordinate 34,439,294 of NC_137620.1, read as the reverse complement.
CCATCGTGTTTCCCCATGATCCCCTGTTTCTCTCTCGCCTACTTTGTACCTGTTTTAACTGTAGTAATCTATGTGCTAGTGGTTCTCGAACATTTCAAGGACCCCCAGAACTCTGAGAGTGTAAAATGGAACCAAATGAACCTGTGAACGGGGCCATTTGGTTCCATGTGTATACTCTCAGAGTTATAGACCTGTAAGGGTCGATTTGGAACCCCCCCTCCCTCAAAGGAAACCTGAGGGTCCTTGGAACCCACTTTGAGAACCACTGTGTTATACTAACCAACTCGGTCTGTCTGTATATTTTAATCTCTGTCCCTGTAGTTTATGACCACACTATCATTTACTGTACCAATTAGGCTCTTTTTATTATAAAGTCAAGTGAAATACAGTAAAGACCAGCGTCACAAGAAGTTGGCAATGAAGGAATGAGGGGGAGTTCAATAATCAGTCGGCCTTGACGTGACGCGGTTGTTGTTTGCCTATTCGCGCGCATAGAGCATTTGGAGAAAAGGTGTCAGCCCTTTTTCAGTGCCATTCCTTTGGAGTCCAAGTCAATAGGAGCTTGACAGAGCAATTAATGGCAAACGAGCTAAAATTAGTTAGTCCTCAACAAGCTTTTTACCTCAAGCTGTTCTCATCAAACTATTATTGATTTACGGTATTTGAGCAGTTGGGCACATTCTGTACCCATGGTTTCCCGGAGAAAAAAAGGATCTTTATTGAGCAGTGCAATGTTGTTGCTCTGCGGACATGACTCGTCCAGAAGGTCTGGGAGTCAAACATGTCCTGCAAATCCCCCAGAGAGAGAGAAAAAAACTAAAAACTAAACTGACAGACATAATGAATCCTTTCTGATTGGCTGAATAATGAAATCCACCAATCCGTGCCTAGAAACTATCACCATAAGGACTATTTTTCTCTGACACCAAGCTGGAGAGTGAACGGTGCTGGCTGTAAAGGCATGGATCTTGATGGGAGAATGCTTAAAAGGTGTTTAGTTTGTTGGGGACTCGCAATACAGACGCACGCTATATGGACACACGCTCCTGAGCATTTCCCCAAGGCCCAAACCCAACTTGGAGAAATGTGTGTTGTTTAACAGGGGACCTCCCTGAATCCAGACTCTCCGGGGTAGATGACTCTGGTGAGTTCCTTCTCTAATTTCTGCATCCTCCCCCCAAAACAAGACCTATTTGTTATTATAGCACTGACTGAGCTAACATGACCTTTTTCTGGGGATTTGGGGATTTAAAAGTGTCCTGAGGTGCAGTTCCTCCTAAACAGTTTCTTTTGCGTGACGTTTCATTGTTTTGGGGAGAAATACGTGTGAGATTGTCACGTGGCTGGCTGCAGAGAAACGGCAGAGCGGCTTATACTGTAGCAGCAAACACCACACAGGCTCAGCTGTTGATGTTTACTTGCAAACCACATACCAGCCTTTTTTTTGCCATTTGGATCCTCTGTCAGGGGGAGGAGATATTCGGCTTCATGTGCCACAGGCAGGACTACTTGTCAGTCAATAGGTGTCCTACCGAACACCAGGGTCAAAACAGGGAGACCACCTTCAACCACTACAGATGTGCTAGTTACAATTACATTAAAATAAAGTCCTATATTCATTCAATTCGTTCAAATTCACTATTGAGATCGTTTAAATCGCCCAGCCCTAAATTTAGGTCCATTGTGCCATGGGCTAATGCCTATACTGTACATGCATGGGACCTACTTATGGATTGTCGGTTTTGAGGAATGAAATCCTATCAAAGAGGGACAAAAGGGACCCACGTGTCAAAAAAAGGCTGGTATGGTCCTTTAAGCGCAAATCTTAACATTTCCCGTATATATAGAGTTGCTTGTTTGTTTAGCCTAACATGCAGTTAGGCTGGTTATTACAATTTCAGTTTGTGTGAGTTTGAGTGCAAGTGAGTGAAAATTGCAGATTGTTTCAAACTTGCATGTGACCATAGTAAAGACAAAATATTGGTTGAATATATTGTTTGACTTTCATACTAGGCAAAATAAGAAAATCTATTTACCTAAGTGAAATAATGAAATCTCACGGATGTCTTAATTAGTTATCTTTTTTTTTTTTAAAGAAAGAAAAAAGAAAGAAAGAAGAATCTAGTCGTTTTAGCAAATTTTCTTTTGCACATTTACTGCAAGGGAAAAGCTTGCACTCTATCTCTTTTCTCCCATTCATTGGTGTGGAGCTACAAAGAATATCACTTAGGAGAGACATCAAATATTGAAGTACAAAGAGGGATGGGGGGGTGAAAAGGAGAGAGTAGTTGCTCTCACCATACGGAGCTCTGAGCGAATGGACAAAAACAAGCCATCCGAACAGCACTCACATGGACAATGCTGACTTTGAAAGGGTACACCTTTCACTAAGCTCCTCTGACGACACACGTCGTTTACAGATGTGAACTCTGCCCGCTCACAGTGATGTCTGCATTGTTGGTGGTAACATTTAAGTTTGACTTCAGTGGCACAAACCGCATCGCTCAGCAAAAATGCCACATTCTCAACTGAAAAAAAGTGTTGATGCAACGTCATCACTTTTTACCGTTGAAAAGACATACTGTATTTGTCGAGCAACACTGTTGTACAACGAAGTATACATTTGTCGTAAGGCTTTGCATATTCATTGCCAAAGCTGACCTCACCATAAAAAAAAGCCTGGCTTTGGCAAAAGTCAAACCAGGCTTTGACTTTGCCTTTGCTTTCTACCAATATTAAATGCCCTAATTAGTGCATTGGATGTTTTATTTTTATTTGTATTATCAACTTGTCTTGCCTTTATTTATAAAATAAATACATAATTATCCCACTATTTTTGTAACCCATTTTTTTCACCCAGTGCCAATTGCCTAAGCTGTAATCCTGGGTGCTACTTTCCCTCTGCCAGCCTGGGGAGAGCCCTGAACTGAGCTCATGCTTCCTTCAATTTATGAGGAGTGAGCAGGCCGCTCCTTATCACCTGACAGGGGGGGGGAGTTCCCCCCGGTAGGACGTAGCGCGTGGAAGGAGCACGTTATTCCAAACAGTTCCTTTCCCCTCCGTCAGGCGCCCCGGCTGACCAGGGGGAGGCAGTATAGAGACCAGGATTACTGCATGTTTTTTTGTGAGGGTACCTACCCTTAGGAGACACGGGGAGAACATGCAAACTCCACACAGAAAGGCCCTTTCGCCAACCCCACCTAGGGTTATGGGCACTGATGACGCGGAGGAGAGAACACGCCCCCAGCGCCCACGGCGCCCGGGGCAGGAATCGAATCCAGGACCTTCTAGCTGTGAGGCGACAGCGCTACCGACTGCGCCACCGTGCCCCCACGTGCCTTTACTGATAGTTAAAGTATAGAGAGACAGGAAACAGGGAGATAGTCGGGGAGTAAAATGCAGCAAAGGTCCGCCCGGCCTGCTAAACAAACTGGTAACTCGCTGTCAGGCATCAGAGCCTACGTGGTACAAGCCTTACAGGAGTAGTTCACCCCAAAAATTACTTATTTTCTAGCAATTACACACCCCATGAAGCCTTGAATTCATGGAGATTTTTTAGTTTTTGTCGCATTCCTAAGCCAATAATTTGATGAGCGGCTGAGTCTCCGGTAGGACTCTTTGAGTGTCCTACTGACCGATGACCCAGTCATCAAATTATTGGCTTAGGAATGCGACAAAAACACTACTCCTTTAAACACTCAGCTTTCGGTGCTCCAATTATCAACTACTGCTACATATCTTGATTACAAACATCTGTTGCTCGTCTACCAAGACTGCCTTGCAAGAGGTGCTTTTCCATGTTTCTGGGCTAGTGTAAAGCTCCAGGCTAAGGGTAACCTGGCGCTGACTACTTAGCCCACTGTTCACACACATTCTGTACTGGTCCAGTGCCTAGCGCAAAACCTGGGCTTACTGACTTAGGCCTACTTAGTGTTAGAGGAGTTAGCCGTGATCTAGGCATTCACGAATGAAGCCCTGGACTAAAGTCTGCTCGACTAATTCATGCTGACAGAGCATGTGGCTTGGTCAATAACAATTCTACAGTTGAGCAGCTGTCCCCCTTGATGCGTTCCCCTGACCGGGAGCGCATCTGTGTCATTTTAAGATTTCTTTGGCTATTCAAAAAATAGCAGATATACAAGCTGGTGCCGCGCTATGAGCTTGTAGATCTGCTATTTTTGAAAAATCTTGAAAATGTGTGCAAATCTTTGAATATATATATTTTTGGGGAAAAAAACAATATATATATATATTCAAAGATTCGCACACATTTTCACGATTTCCCCCCCCCCCCAAAAATAGCCAAATAAAATTTAAAATGAAACACTGTATGCGTTCCCGGTTTTAATGGGTTAAAGGTGCAGTAAGGGGCTGTGTCCACCGAGGTGCTTTTTCCTGAGTGCAACGTATGTTTTTAATAGTTTACAATGGGAGCGGCGTGTTTTTGGAAAGGCCATGAGGCGCTGAATGTGTATTTTGCTCTGCGCTTTCACGTCTGGCGTTTTTATAGGGGTGCTCTGGGTGTATGGAATCGTTTGAGCAGGGCACCTTGCGTTTTCAGCTGAGATATAAGGCGTTGGTGGACACACGGCCCAAGTGATATTTTTTGGGTTAAAATTTGTGTTAAATAGGTATATGATATTAATCATGACATTGTTTGTTCAGTAGCTGTCTCTCCCGCTCTTTAGTAAACAGAAAATGCAATTTTAAGGTTGGGATACCAATTTCAGGAGAGAGAACTCATACAGAATACAGGATAAACAAGTGAAGTAATGACACAAGTAAGTGAGCCGACAAACTTTTAACTGACAAACTTACATTTTAAGCTGATAAATGGCTACTAAATGGCTGAAATTGGGCAACCACTGAGAATTTCTTCTTTTTCTTTCGGCTAATTCTCATCAGGAGTTGCCACAGCGGATCATCCACGATGTATTTCCAAACATAAAAGTGTTTGTTTTTGTTTTAACCAAAAAAAATATCACTTAACACTACCTACGCTACCTGAACACTGAGAAGTTAGTGTTAACATAGCTCAAGAGCAGCGCCAGCAATCCTAGGGCTAAACTCAGTGCTAGCCTTCTTCAAAAGGGAAGTGTCAACATTCCCTTTAGCCATAGGCTAAATTCTCTCTTTGGCGACGAACTGACTTATTGCTGGGCTCGCGTGAAATCATTTCCTGAGTACATGTGGCTATGTGACAAGGAGTGTTTTAATGTGTCCACTGATGATTGAGTGGTTAAGTCCTTTGCCCCTGGATACAGTACCTCTAGCGGGGCCATTAGAATTCAATTCCCGTTCCCCTCTGCTGCTGTCTCCCTCCATGCCGTCTCCCTCCACTATCTATGTACCCGTCTCAGTACAGACGGAGATGAACAATGAAACCATGAAGAAAGGATCACCTAGCAGATAACGCGTTTCCCTTTCAGCTCCGCTCTGCGTTAAATAGATCACATTCTACCGCGTGTGATTGGGCCGCAAGGTTGCGCCCGGTAGTGACCCCATTGGATGGCTTACGACAGATCATTATGTCATTGTCCCGGCCTTGAAAATTGCTGGTGCCGTTATGTCACTTGTATTGACTGGACATTATACAGTATGTCCTGTATGGGCTGAATATTATGCAGTACGTCCTGTATGGGCTGAATATTATACAGTATGAACAGACAGGGCAAGGTAATTTCTCTTATAGCCGCATTTAGTACACAATTTTATGGCGTCTAATACTATACATTTATATGTTTTTATATACCTATAGCCCTAAATAAATATGGTTCTAAACCATTAGCCACTGCTAGCGTCTCCTCACTCGTTATTTCTTTCTCATGTTAGCTCTTTAGCAGCTCACATTGAAAAATTGTTGATAAATAAGGTTATGTTATGTTATGTAAGTACCCTACCATGTCCAAGCTGCACAACCAGCATCCAACATCCCATATAGCACCCCCCCCAGCCCCCCCCCCCCCTTTCCTGGCTCCTCCCAGCTTGCCGGCTGGGTGAAAGAATCAATGTTAAAAGCCTTTCGCTCCAGTACAGACTGTGAATTTCCCTGACACCCCCAACCCCCGGCAGACAGACATGCACGCACTTACACGCACGCATGCGCGCGCGCACACTTGCGCCCGTGCGCACACACACACACACACACACACACACACACACACACTCTACGTGCGCACGTACACACTCTCACAGTCAAACACTGTACTCAACGGAGGTTTAGAGGTCATCGCTGCAAGGACATGAGGCATTTCCGTAAACAACAACAACATGTCTCCATCCGCTATAGCTCTCGGTTGCAAAACAAGATGACTCTGTATGCCCCGACAGTGGCGTTGCGGGGCTAATTGCCCTCGGAGCGGAGTCAGTGCATGGTCGCTTGTTAAGAGGCCAACCTCGCGGCAATAGAGCACTTCAGAACCAATTCGCCCCAATTTGTATGGGATTCAAGGCACTTGTCCGGGGGAGCCGGAGATGAACAGGATGCTCGTTTGAGATGGGATGTGTGTGTGTGTGTGTGTGTGTGTGCGTTTTTTTTTATTTTCATTTTATTTTTTTAACTCATTAGATCGTGTCTCCTGGCTCTGCCAACACTTGTATCTGGCCTCAGAGTCACGGTCTAATCCCATCACTCGCACATGTCAGTGGAGTGGGAGTTCACTGCTGTGTAGGGGAAAGAACTAAACCCAATCACAGGCGTGTGTGTGTGTGTGTGTGTGTGTGTGTGTGTGTGTGTGTGTGTGTGTGTGGGGGTGTGTGTGTGTGTGTGTGTGTGGGTGTGTGTGTGTGTGTGTGTGTGTGTGTGTGTGTGTGTGTGTGTGTGTGTGTGTGTGTGTGTGTGTGTGATGGAACACAGTGTAATAGTATATGAAGTATAGGGTGATGGTAAATAAAGTATATGGACGTCCATATACTGTACGGTATATGGACGCATACGATAGATAAAGTATAAGGACCAATCGATAATGGTAGAGGAAGTATAGGGAACATAAGTAAAGAGAAAAGTACTTGAAGGGATATTTAACTTTACAACAAAAATTGGGTCATTTCATCGTCATCGACTCAGGCTTTTGTGAGCCCCCCAGACCGTTTTTAAGTTGCTTGATTCAGTATTTAGATATTTGATATTTATTTTATCAGACACGCCCCCTTCCTACACAAACCCATTGTAACTTCAAACTCCATTTTAACCACGATAGATTCATCAAGAACACCCGTCCTTGGTTCTGGTGATTCATACTGCCTTCCTAATACGTGAGGAGGCCGTGTTTTTTCAATTTATTTTTTTCATTTATAAAAAAAAAAAAAGATTTGGAAAACGAAACATTTTAATACATTCAAAAATGTAAATAAAAACTATGGGTTTGTATAGGAAGGGGGCGTGTCTGATAAAATGAATATCAAATATCTAAATACTGAATCGAGCAACTTAAAAACTGTCTTGGGTGTACACAAAAGCCTGAGTAGATGATAAAATGACCCAATTTCTTTTTAAAAGTGAAATATCCCTTTAATGGTAGATGAAGTATTGGGAACAGGATGTAATGGTACATAAAGTATAGGTGACAATACATAATGATATAGAAAGTAAAAGGAACCAAAGATTATGACCGAGGAACTATACAGTATGGGGTACAGTACGTAATAGTAGATAACGTATAAAGAAGATACACGATGATGGTAGATAAAGTGTAATGAGCAATATGTAATGGTAGACAAACTATAATTAGTAACTCTGTGTACGAGTTGCACAGCTTGGGTAACAAATATGTGCAGACAGTAAGTACTGTCTGTACTGTGTTAGATGACGGTATAGGTGTGGCAGCCCACCTCGGCCATCCATCTCCCAGGGGTCTGGCGCATTGTGCAAGGGATAGACACCCTCATTGCTCAGCTGATACAGACAATAAGACACTCTGACCTACTTACGTACTCAAGCAGTGGTAGAGAAGAGAAGGCATAGAGAGGAATACTTGATGAGAAAGTATAAGCGAACCGGATGGTTGCTGAAGCATAAGGAACACTGCCTAATGTTAGATATGAGGAAGAATACGCATACGTAATGGTAGATAAACTATAAATAATGGTAGAACGTACCGGGCCCCACCCAGGGCTCCAAATGGACTCTTACAGGTCTGTAACTCTGTGTTAGTTAAATTAACACTATTGTGGATTTTTTTGTAGATTGGGGTCACAGAGATGACCCATTGTACACTCGGAGTTACAGATACAGACCTGTAAGGGCCATTGGTGGGGCCGCCGGTGGTCCCCGGACCCCACTTTGAGAACCACTGGTATATAGGGGACGATATGTAACGGTGGAGATAGTCGGAGTCGTGCTGAAAGAACCAGCTCTTCCCTTTAGTTATTTGCAGTTGGGACAGCAGGGCACTATGCTTTAAAGTACAGGTGCTGACTCCTTCCCACCGAGACACTAGAGAGAGAGAGAGAGAGAGAGAGAGAGAGAGAGAGAGCGAGAGAGAGAGAGAGAGAGAGAGAGAGCGAGAGAGAGAGAGAGAGAGAGAGAGGGGAGGGGGAGGTTACAGGAGCACTCCTGCAGTGTCTTCTATTCCTGTGTTCCTAGTTCAGCTACTGCGTCAGGTTTTAATTCCCAACTAATTCATCACATAGATGTGCTGACTGTCTACTTAACCATGAGGGGGATCGCTACAGTAAGGGAATCAAAATAATTGTTGTTTCACTGTATACACAAGCAAAATGCCAACTCATCATCAATACCCCCCCCCCCCACCCCCCTCATCCCCCCCGGCTTTGAACAACCCATGTGTGTGTAGAGGAGTGGAGGCCTCATCTCTTTTGTTGCATGTTCACCTGGCAAAATTTGTGTTTTCATTCTCTTCTACAGTATATATTATGGTACGTTATGTACGTTAATCAAATTTTTTTGGGCCGCACTGAGTGCCCCCCTTCCCTAACTCGTTTCTACTGGCGATCAAAAACTGGGCCATTGGCGGAGTCCCCATTGGACACATTTTCAGCGCTGTATATCATTGCATATTATTCAGTTAATGGAGCTATTTTAAGGATATATCCTGTGTATATGCGTATTTGTCATTAAGTCATTGCTGCTTTGTTTTGCACTTATGCAGTGCTTGGGGAGGTCTTGCTGTATGTCCAGTACTTTGTGCCT
>NC_137620.1:34422643-34425143 GCF_963280865.1 Gymnoscopelus braueri | reverse complement strand
GTGAATAGTGTACATGCATTGTACGTGTTTCAAAGAAATATTATTAAAATAATATTTTTCAAGAGCCACTGCGCACACAATAGTTCTAGATTTTTTTTATCCCCACAAACCAGAAGGCATTCAATTCTCTTACAAAAGAGGCTATAGTGATATCTACTCGATCATTTGTGGATATAAAAAAGTTCAAGTATACAGGCATGTCTTTAATGTATCTACAGTATATGTATTTGATGGGCTGTGGTGCTGCTCCTGGCTAATGTTTCCATTCCTTCTGGGTTTGTTGTTGTTGTTTGGTTTTTTAACAGCAATATTCCACATCTAATAGTTTCAAATTCCTCCTGTGAAATTTTGGTCTGATATCGTCACTGTCGGGCAGAAACCTCGTATCTCCATATTTGTTTTCGTAAATCGATGCCCTAATTCGTCATACTACAGTGAGTTGCAAACATAGCCGATCTACAAGCTAACGCGGCGCGATATCTTTGCTATTTAATTTCTTTCAAGTTAAAGTGGTCAAAGGGTTTTTATAAATATTGATCCAATGAAATGTATTAACAAGAGCTTTGTGACTAAATCATATCTACATTGGATCAGATTGGAACACTCGTTTTTTTTTTAAAGTAACCATTTTGGACATACAAGGTTTCCACCCGACAGCGAACGAGATACAACCCAGCCCAGTAGGACAGGAGTGGATCTGACCTCCAGGGAGACAGATCTCTGTAAGAGCGTCTCCTTGCTGGCTCGCCACTCAGGGTTGGAGGCAGCAGCAGCACAATGCAGGATCATCATTATATGATATGCTCTATCATATCGACTCTCAGAGTTGTTTGATCGGCAATATTTTATGAACCCCGTCGCCTTGTAGGCACTTTGCTTCGGGAAATGTGAACTGTGTGGGGGGGTCAAAGGTGACGACTGGAGGAGCTCTCTGACACTTTTGAAGGTGAGGCCGGCGGCACGCGTCCGTTTCTGCTCAAGGTTTAACCGCCGTTGTGTTGATTCTCTTCCCAGGCAAGTTTCGAGAGAAAGCGTCCATCCTCCACAAGATCGCTAAAAAGAAATGCCAAGTAGAAGACAGCGAGAAGGCCAATGGACTGGCAAGTCGTTCAGGTAAGTGGCCTTCTGAACCCTGATTTGAGATAAAGTATTACATTAAAGTTAACTGGTTGAGTAATGATCACATTCATTTCACACATGGCATTTTGCGCTTTTGCTCTCGGGGCGAACATGGTCAATTAAAGGTAGCATTAAAGGTCCTTCAATATAGGAAAAAACACAAATAACAACCAAATACGCTATAAGCAAACACCTTTGGAAAGACTTCTTATCTTTGGACGTGGTCATTTTAGGTTAGGAGTTTCAATACCTAAAAGCAACGTTACACCCACTCTTACAAAGTGATTTACAGTAAAAAAAATATATATATGCCAGTTTTACATGATTAGCAAAAAACGTAAGTTCTTGGGTCACGATGATATTACATGATAAAGTGCAAGATTGTTTTTCAAACACTAAAGCATAGGCTATGGAAATTAGTGCATTGAAGTGTTGTACTGGAGTACTTGCTTTTACAAATACTTCAGTATTCAAAAGTAAAAATTATCGATGCATTGGTGCATATTTTCCTGAAATCTTCTAAAAATATCAATGATAACATCAGTAATAGTCACTATATTCGAAATAGGGCTCACACACGTAAGTGTTGTATTCATAATGTACTTTTTCTCTTCCTAGAAATGTAGTGGAGTCAAAAGTACAATATTTGTATTTGAAATGTAGTCGTATCCAAAAATACAAATACTATTAAATGTACTCTGTTCATGACTGTGTGTGTGTCTTTCCACATCAAACGGCACCAAAAGATAAACACAGGGCCACAGACAGCAGTCATAGACACAATGCCAAATCAAAGCGAGACATACCTGTAGATATTTATCATCAGATTAAATTACTACCAGTGCTACTTTAGCATATTACCATATTAATGTAGTCCAAACGCATGACTGCTAGTAATAACTGCTCAATCATACCTCACCTTTCTCAAGAGTGTGTTTTTTATTCCAAATGCATTCCACCTGTCAATCACTTGTACAGTAGCACATAATGTCGTATTAGCATGTTGTATTTGTATCAGTAGGTTAATCAAATAGTCGAGAAGCTGGTCTCCTCCCACCTAATTTATCAACAAATTGAATAGATTTTTTTAATTGACCAAATTGATTAGTCTGATTAACCACCTGTATTATACCCTTTAAAATAATCGTTCATAAATTGTAATCCAGGCAAAAGTTTTAAATGATAGGGTATATCGAGTTAAAGTCATATTTAGCCACAAAATAAATTCGATGTTTGTCAACCATGCTAAGGATGACAAAATTAGCTTTCTAAACATTACTATGTCCTCATGGAGACGAGCCTGCTGCCCACCACATTGCATTGCCTGTCTACAGAGAGAGAGAGAGAGAGAGAGAGAGAGAGAGAAAGAGAGAAAGAGAGC
>NC_137620.1:34040143-34417643 GCF_963280865.1 Gymnoscopelus braueri | reverse complement strand
GGTCCATTTGGGCCCCTGCCGGTCCCCGCACCTGATGTTGAGAAACGGTGTCCTATGCGTTGCTATTTTTAGGATTCTGTCCCACAGTGCACCCTCCTGAGTCAGGCAGGAATAGGCTGAAGAGCAGCTCACGCCTCCGTGCGTCGTCAGAGTTAATTGTTCAATTCCTCCTGGATGCCTTGGTAACCAAGACTGGGGAATAGGTAGATGGCAAAGGTCAAATTGAATAATCTTCTGGTTCCCTCTTTTTTTTCTTTTTTTTTGTATTAATGGCTAAAACCATTGGGACTTGAGCTGACAGAAAGGAACATCTTATATCCATAAACAAGATTAATTCAAAGGATTCAATTTAGTCCAATGTTGTATATATAGCAAGCATATGTGTATTGCTTCTTCAGTCTTTGAATTTTCTTGGTTTAAAGGATGTGTTGCTTGAACTTCTAAATATAAATAAATTCTTTATTTTCTATTTTCTTTCTTTCTTTTTATGAGATAAAATGGCCCTATATTTAACTTCTTTGAATATTCATGACAGCATAAAGCTGCCCGCCTAATCGTGTTTCCCTTTAAGAGGGTGTGAAGCATGAAGTAAATAATAACCAACAGGCTTTATGAGTCACCCTAACCCCATCCATGATGTTGTCAGAGCCAAGGTGCTTTCAGAGAACCCGGTGGGTGTCACGGCTTGATGGGCCATCAGATCTCAGTATGTTTGTTTTCATTTAGTTTTTTCCTCACTGCCAAGTTGTAATCAGAATTCATAACCAGATGGAGCTTATGTGTCAACCCAAGACCATGCCAATACTAATAAAAAGCAATTGCTTGGGTATAGCTGAAAGAGAAAATATGTTCCATCTCTAGTCGTTTGGTTCCAAGAAGACATAGCCACACCATGTGACACCTACTGTGTCAAATGTCGGGAAAAAAAAGGAACATTTTGAACTTAAAAAGACAAAACAGATGTTTAAGGAATAATATTTAATATACCTCAAACACGCAATTCTTTTACAGACTGGATAATACTTTTTTTTAGATTGAATGATGAACTTTGTACTTGGTTGTGTGCCATGTCACACAACGGAAACACACGATTTGCCAGCTCACAATGCGTAGCAGCACACTGGCGCGCAACTAATATAAATCACTCTTTACAGATCGGTTTATAGTGCCGTTTTACTGCTCCTGATATTGGTGGAGAGACTAATAGAGCCGCCATAAGTTTATTAGCAGTAGCTTACTGATAATGCTCAGGTCGGTAGCTGCAAAGCTGCCACGATGTTGTGAATCCTGCTCTTTTGGACCATTTTAACCCATTGATACCTGGAACGCATCTGTGTCACTTTAGACGTCTTTGGCTATTCAAAAATAGCAGATATACAAGCTCATAGCGCGGCACCGAGTGCCGCGCTATGAGCTTGTATATCTGCTATTTTTGAAAAATCTCGAAAATATTTTTTTTCGATTTTTTTCAAAAAACTGTTAGGATTTAGAAGACATTTCTAGAATCTTCTCAGGTCTTAAAGGGTTAAATCACTTCAGCCAAGCCACTCAGGGGAACAGCAAATTTAATAAATGTCAGACCCCCCTCTGTAGCTCTGTAGGGCCTGGTAAAAAATCGATGCCTTAAAGCTTGATGGTGGCACCAACTGAGGCACCACAGGACAGGAAGGGAACCCAAGGTGTTGACATTTTGGGAACAGAATCCGCACAGGGAGCATCGGCTCCGTGGGGCACTTCAGCCCGCAAGCGTCAAATGTTACATCAACGCATCAATGAGTAAATGAGTGACAGAACAATGGCATGCGTGACAAAAGTTTACGCGTTAGCTCCTGTGCCAGTTTCTGATGCCACGTCTGTGCCAGCCAGAAAAGAGGTAGCGGTGTTAAAATCGCTCAATAAAGTTATAGGAAGAATGCGAATGAGAGATCACGGTAAAGCGGCTGCTGATATTGCCCTGGACCGCTGGTGTAGAGGTCCAGGCGCCTGGCTCTAAGGAAGCCTGACAGTGTGTCGCGGGTTCGAGTCCCGATCCCGACGGCCTTTGCTGCATGTCACCTCCCCATATCCTGTCAGCCTACTATCCTATCCTATCAATTAAGGCTGCTGATATTTAACAATTCTAAAATAGATGGGATATGTGTATCGGTTTGTAAACTATGCCTTGATCGCAACATAGATGGGGAGATAAATCTTTCTAAAAATCGAATCATGTGGATCTCGTTATCCACATGGGATGGATGTGGCTCCAATGTGGGTCTCGGACTTGGCTCCAATGTGGATCTCGGATTTCATGTGGCCAGCCAGTGACATCAGCAGTCCTCTATGACATATCTATGACAAAAGACTTCAACTTTGGGCAAGGTTTCAGCCCGACCAGAGCCACGTTTAATTCCATTATGAAATGAAAGTTAAGATATGTCAAAAAGTATAAAACACGTGCAAACACATCATTAGTTGAGGTGCTTCTGTGGCATACTGGCTGGCATTGTGCACAAGAAATTCGACGCCAAATGGTCCATCGGTTTGCGAGATTAGCTCTTGACACACAGATGCACAGGCAGACACACAGACAGACCCTTTTCTAGATGACTCTGCCTCATATAGAGCCACACACAGTAAAAAAAAAAAAAGGACCTTGTCAGGCAGGTGAGGGGGAAAGAGAGCGAGAGGGAAGGGACCTCTGATTGTTGACCTACTGTAGCTACAGGAGCCATAGCGCTGATTCCTAATTACACCCCCAACCTGTGTCCCAGTGGACGAGGGAAAAGGAGTGATGACCGTTGGGACCAGATTACGCTGTGGTCCTTTCTTGGGGGTCTGTCAGGTCAACGTAGCTAATGATCAAGGCCATTGATTAACATTAGCCACATTAAAGGCTGCCACTAAGCTAGCCAAATTCAGGATATATTGCCAGTCACAGTAATGATGTTTCACCTGAGGTGTTGATTTACATTTTTTATCTCTGGGACCCCAATTTATATTGTAAATTAAATTTTAATTTAACTCTGAGAGTGTACAAATGGAACCAAATGGACCCGTTAGGGTCCTTTTGGTTCCATTTGTACACTCTCTGAGTTACAGACCCATAAGGGTCCATTTGGTTCCTAAATATCCATCATTTAGCTGGGGACCCCCTGGAACTCCCTCAAGGAACACACACAGACTGTACGGATTGTGCACACATTTGAGAAATGATCTTTAGGAGAGGCAGGTGGTCAAAGATTTGCCACACTTCTTACTGCCTTCTGTCCACCTTTAAATTATGCCGCGGTAACGTTATCCACCGGCAGATGTGACGTGACTGATTAGATCACATTCCAATCATAAAGTGTTCCATGCGTGTTTACATAACATCTGGATAGAGGCTGAATATTTAATACCAGCTGTGAAAGGGCCACAGAGACAGTCGTCTAAATAAACGTCATATACAGTACAGTAGCAAAAAAATTGACATTCTTGACACCGTCAACTAGAACATCTATGAAAACCTCAGTTTGCAACACCTTTGAGGTTTGGTGGCATGGAAATAGCTACAACAAAACCTGAGATTTGGGGTTTTAGACCTACTGATGGATAACAATACAGCCATCTGGATATGAAGAGGGGACACAATGCAGAGTGCTGAGCATAGGCAATGCCAGTCCTTTTGTGTTGCGGCAGCCGATTGCCAAGGTTACCAGGAAGGATGCAGTCCAACTGCAGTGTCTCCATTCAAGGACAAACCATGCAATTCATGTTGTCCTCAGTGAGGCCATCTTGAAAGTCCTCTCCCTCTCTCTCTCTCTGCCTGCCTCCTGTCTGTTTGATGTATCTGATAAGGTCAACACTTTGGCTCTCTTCCTAGAGACAAAGTAGATGCTCGCCTCTGGGAACACAAATATCCCTGGATCAAATCCAGCCTCAACCTGAACCTTCTGAACCTCCATACACAGTTTCCCTCTCAGCTTTCCTTCTGCCTGTCCCAATAAAGAAGACAAACGACACAGGGAGTGGACTGTCCACTCACCTTATTAAAAATAAACAAAAGAACTTCATGTTTTTCACAAGATCACTGGATTCCATGAGATCATTGTCTGGGTTTATAATATTCTCATTAGGCCTTTCTCAATGTAGTTACTACCACTGACCAGACGGCGGCCTTTTGCTCTTACATGATACCCAGAGTATGATGTAAAAGCAAATTGCCCACCATGTGAAAATATATATAGTCTGTCTCTCTGTCTATATGCGTGTCTTTAATGCCTGCCCCTGGTAAGCGGTGGGAGGAACTAATTGGCATTATGACTACATTTGTAGAAATAATTGTTAAAAATAATTGTCCACTCTAAATTGATAAAATAAATGTACCTCAAAATTGTACTACTTTAGTGTTTAGTTCACCCCTATTTTTGTTTTCGTTTGTTTGGCGTGACAGAGGAGGACAGCTAGGTGACAGGTTTTGGGACAGCGTTGTCTTCAGATTCAGAACTGCATGTGTGGACCTGCTCTAAGTCCCAAAGGCTCTCTGTCCTCCTGTATAATTGGATACAAAGGGACCTTTGACAGCTTTTCTACCCTCAGAAGGGCTTGTGTTTTGTTTTGCTTTGTTTGTGCCCATCAAAGTTTACACAGTGCAGTATGTTATGCATGTTGTGTATGATTAGCAGATTTGACTGCAATAGCAGCGCCAAATACAAATCTATATTTCACATTTTTGGGTGATGATGACAGAGGCCATATTTAACCACGTGAACCCTAGCGTTCCTATTCTTGTTGGACATTTGGCGAAAATAGCAGATCTACAAGCTCATCGACTATCGAAAGTCATCGGCTATGTTCGGCTTGTATATTGGCTATTTTCACGAAGTATAATACAGGGTTAAGTGGTTAGTCAGACTAATCGATATAGTCGATTATAGAAAATCTATTCGATTTTTTTATGTAGATTCTTTGATAAATAATTTATAAAACCTGCTCCTCAATTATCCGATTAACCTACATGAGCAGGATCAAGTCGATTATTGCTGGTCGATTTCGATATATTTCTGGTTTAATTGCCCAGCCCTACTTGCTACACACATTTTGTCCATAATGTCGGAGAGAGAGAGAGTGAAGAGAGTAAAGGTGTTTGTTTGGCTTGAATTGGCATTCAGATTCCAGCCATTCCCGATAAATCCACCCAGAGGTTTGTGCTGCTGATGTCTTTGTGTCGCAGACCTCTCCGGGCTCGGTGCAATCTCCGAAAATCAGTCATTAAAACAGAGCTCCTTCCCAAAGTCATCCCCGAGCAAAAGGACATGCTGGCTGCCAGGTCTTGCATCAATCTCTTCGCCAGTCCACTTTGCTGTCTGTTTTTATTTTTCTTCAATCCCGAAGTGCCCGGCATCACAAGTGTCCCGGGCGTTTCAGGACAGTCGCTATAGAGCGTGCCAACGCGTCGTCACCACGGGGGGGGCGTGACATAGTAGCGCAGACATGTTTGTTTTGGGTAATGTTAAGTCAACCTGGTTCAAAGATGTCCGCTGCTACCAAAAGACACTTGTTGACGCCCCCTTCAGGATTTTTGGCACGCTCTATAGAGCATTGGTTCTCAAAGTGGGGTTCGGGGACCACCAGGGGTCCTTGAGGGAGTTCCAGGGGGTCCCCAGCTAAATGATAGATTAGGCACCAAATGGACCCTTATGGGTCTGTAACTCTGAGAGTGTACAAATGGAACCAAATGGACCCGTTAGGGTCCATTTGGTTCCATTTGTACACTCTCAGAGTTAAATTGACATAATATAAATTGCGGTCCAAGTGATAGAAATGCCATTAAATGGGGGTCTGTAGCCCTAATGCATGTCAAACTGGGGGTCCTTGAAATTAAAATGGTTGAGAATCACTGCTAGAGCTGTAAAAAAAATCTTCTCTTATGGGGGTCCCTGGCATATCTTTTGAAATGGGGGTCCGCGGGCTAATAAGTGTCAATTTGGGGGTCCTTGACATGAAAAAGTTTGAGAAGCACTGCTATAGAGAGCTATACCCCCAAATGAAATGAGAAAGCAACATGAAGGAGTTGACTGTTTTTGGACAAAGGGTCAGTCGGCAGTCAGGGCTGTGTCGTGCTGTGTTTGTCTTTTTTCCGCCCGATGGAATGCCGCTTCATACTCATTGTGAATAATCCATAGATCCGTTTTGCCTGAACTTTCTTCCGGAGCAGTCAAGTGAAACAAACAGAAGCAGCAAACAGAAACTGTTCTGTTCTCCTACAGCAGTGGTTCTCAAAGTGGGTTCCCGGGGACCCCCAGGGGTCCTTTAGGGGGGTCCCTCGTGAAACGAGTTAGCATCACAAATAGGTTTAACCACTTTAACCCTATTTTATACTTTGACTATTCAAAAATAGCCGATCTACAAGCTCACGATGCTTATGGGGGTCTCTGGCACAATTTTTTTTCAGATCGGGGTCCGAGGCCAGATATATTTAAATTTGGGGGTCCTTGACGTGAAAATGTTTGAGAACCACTTCCATACAGAATCAAATGCAAAGTTTTGAACCATTTATTTGAAAATCAAGAAAATGACGACCCAGATTGTTTTCTCTTCAGCTAATCCGTTTCTCTCTCTCTCTCTCTCTCTCTCGCTCTCTCTCTCTGTCTCTCTCTCTCGTCAGACTGAGGATGAGGAGGAGGAGGACCAGCCTCTGAGCCTGTCCTGGCCAGAGACCTGGCGCAAACGCCTCACCTACCTCTTAATCATGCCTATCATTCTCCCCCTGTGGCTCACACTGCCTGATGTCAGGAAAATGGTGCGTATGTGTGTGCATGTGTGTGTGTGCGTGCGTGTGCGAGTGTGCGTGCGCATGCGCGCAATTCTGTTCTCCTGGCCAAAAGGACATCTTCCATTTGTATGAAAATTCACCTGGAGACTTCATGTGACCCCTCAGTTCATCACGTTTGCTTCTTTCCCTCCTCATTTCTCAGAGCGCAAAGAAGTTCTTCCCTATCAGTTTCGTGGGAGCCATTTGCTGGATTGCAGCCTTCTCCTACCTAATGGTGTGGTGGGCTCACCAGGTATGTACTGTGTGTTTTACAACTTTGAGTTCCGACCATGTATTGTGGTTGGAGGAGAGAAATCGCACGATCTTGTATGATCACAGTAAAGCATTATTACAACTTGTGGGACATCATTGCGCCTTGTTTAAATTAATTTACCTACAATTGCACTATTTCTTCTTGGCAGAGAACCAGAATACAGGTATCAAAATAAACCAATTTTTTTTTGTCAAAATGGTTAATTGTAATACTTTTGTGTAAAAGCAACGTACTCATGGTTGCGTTTACATGCTATACCATGGTATATTAGCACTGCAAAGACCTACTGTACCGTACAGACACTTCACAGCAGTGCAAATGTCTCACGGTGGTGTCTACGACGGGCACACAAATATGCCTATATTAGGTAATGGACATGCCCAGCACTGTGTGCATTGAGCGGGGTCTGATGTTCACCGAACTCAAAGCAGAGCCACAGCGAGTATAAAACAGTTTGGGCCGTGAGGATATTGCAAACATAAAACAAATAGTATACAAAAGAATCTCATGGTGTTTTTTCTTTTAACCCTGGAAAAAAAATATGTTTCGTGATACCGATCATAATAGGAACTTAAAGAATACTACATTAGTTCCATTCATCCAATCCGGAACACAATCGATTGTTTGATCAGTCAAATAAACAATATGCTCTGAAAATATTGGCTGCCGTTTTAAGTGATGTCAGATGGGTGGGCCACGAACGCTTTTGAGATTTTCAAGTGGGCCCCCGAAGCAGAAAAGGTTGGGAAACCATTTAGAGTTAGAGGTTGTTTGGAGTATGCTGCAGGCTATAGACGTACTCTGATCACCACTTCACTAAGTACTCTGTATCGTTGCTGTCGGGCAACGTTTCTCCATATTTCAACTTTTAACATTTATTTCATAAATTAATGCCCTAGTTCATCATACAAGAGTTTAGCACAAAAGTAGTGAAAATAGCCTGCAAGCTCACAACGCTTCGCGATGCGAACCGTTGTGAGCTTGTGGATCGGCTATTTTCTCTCCTTTAAAATGTTAATATCGGCGGCGACAATATTCTGTCTCTCTTGGTGCTGTGCCCCAGTAATCGCTACTCACATCCACACGCTTTTCTTTGTTCCCCACCGCAGGTTGGAGAGACTATTGGGATTACGGAGGAGATTATGGGCCTGACCATATTAGCAGCTGGCACCTCCATCCCCGACCTCATCACCAGTGTCATTGTGGCACGCAAGGGACTCGGTGACATGGCGGTCTCCAGCTCAGTGGGCTCCAACATCTTTGACATTACCGTTGGGTAAGTGTCTGTATACACACTGTCTGTACGGTGTCTAAACAGCCAATCTGGGAACTGCAAGGGAAAAGAGTGCAGTCAGTGGTGGAAAAAGTACTCAAATGTTTTACTTAAGTAAAAGTATCAATACTGCAGTGTAGAAGTCCTCTGTTACAAGTAAAAGTCTGCAATTAAAAATGTACTTGAGTAAAAGTACAAAAGTATTGGTATCAAAATGTACTTAAAGTACCAAAAGTAAAAGTACTAAAATGTTTGAAAATAGCCGATCTACAAGCTCACAACGCGTCGCGTTGCGACGCGTTATGAGCTTGTAGATCGGCTATTTTCAAATAGCCTAGGCATAAAATAGGGATACAGTGGTTAATGTATGTTTTATAATGTAATATATTTATATCTGCAAAGTAACTTGTAACGAAAGTTTTCAAATGATAGTAGTGGAGTAAAAGTACAATATTTGCCTCTGAGATGTTGTGGAGTAGAAGTAAAAAGTACTGAAAATTGTAAGTAAAGTACAAATACTTAAATACTTAAGTTCAGTACTTGAGTGAATGTACTTAGTTACTTTCCACCACTGGGAGCAGTGCATGGTGGGAGAAGTACTCAGTACTTCTTCCAATACCAGAATATAGTTGCTGTTGGGCAGAAACCGTCTCCATATTTTTAACTTTTTTGTGTTTTTTTTTTCGTAAATTAATGGCCGACTTGATCATACTACAGCGTCACACAAAAGCATCAAAAGTAGCAGATCCACATGCGAAGAAACGCATTTGCAGATCTGCTACTTTTGCTAATATTTTTTTATTTGAATCTTGAAAAATGTACAGTTTTGGACATATGAGGTTTCCACCCGACAGAGACGATATGAAAATACTCTCTACTGCGTTCACAATTTTACTTGAGTAAAAGTAACATACTTAACAGTACCAAAGTCAAAAGTACTCAAATATTTGACAATTTGTAAAACGTTTTTAAAAAAATTGCTGATTTACAAGCTCACAACATGAGCATATAGATCGGCTATTTATATAGATCGGCCTATAAAATAGGACTAAAGCGTATGCTTTTTAATGATATTCTAAATCTGCAAAATAACTACAGTAGTAACTAAAGCTATCAATTAATTGCAGTTTAGTGAAAAACACGATATTCTGAGAGCCTCTTGAGATGTAGTGGAGTAGAAGTATTACGTATCGAAAAACGGAAATACTCAAAGTAAAGCAAATCTTCTTCAAAGATTCAATTGTACTTAAGTAGTACAGTACTTGAGTTAAAGTACTTTCCAGCGCGGTACAGAGCCATATTGATTTGAAAGGCTCGGTTTGGAGGTCCGGTTAGTTTATGCTTGAGAGAAAACAGCCTTGGTGTTTTCATTACCTCCTTCCTTTTTCCTGCAGTCACATGACTTTTAGCGATTTAGAATCACTGCTATACTTCATTTGGACAAAACTGCTTGAGATTCAACAATACTATTTTTTTTATATTAGACGTTGGCACACGCATGTTATGCACATGAACAACGAAAGCTGCATATTATCACATTCACTGCCAGGGGCTTTCTAATAGTGGCAGGTAGCTTCTGCCAGCATTTTTAAGCATTCTGACAAATTCTTCAAGAACCACAGAATATTTATCTCCAGTATGATCGATCCCCTGATGGTTGCTAATCACAGAGGAAATCACTGTGCTTCCGTGAGAAAAAAAAATTTCATCGTGACCTCCCGTTGTCTTGTTATACCCAGTTGAAAATAGCATGTTTCGCCCCAAAATACATAGTAAAACACAGGAGCCGAGATACAGGATTTTAAAGTAATAAGTTAACCAGGAAGTGAATGGAGCAGTAAATCTTCGGATCACGTTATCTTGGGTTCTGCACCTTTTTCCATTTTTTTTTTTTAATGACGGAGCTATCCGTCAATGGCGGTGAATGTGTTATATTTAAAAAATGTGTGTTGCCAGATTTAAGATGGCTAAAGATTATTGGATGGAAACGTGTTAAAGTGCCATGCATAAGTCATTGTCATTGTCTATGAACAACGTGAATGAAATGTAATAGTCTCCTACTGTATGACAGACGTCGGTATCTGCACACATGCATGTACCTTGGTTCACACTCACTGCATGCACTTTGTGTTTGTTTTTTCTCACAGTCTGCCGTTCCCCTGGCTCCTGTGGTCCTTCATCAACGGCATCAAACCGGTGCAAGTGAGCTCCAACGGCCTCTTCTGTGCCATCGTTCTCCTCTTCCTCATGCTTATCTTCGTCATCATCTCCATCGCCGCCTGCAAGTGGCGCATGAGCAAGCTGCTGGGCTTCATCATGTTCCTGCTGTACTTCGTCTTCCTGGTGGTGAGCGTCATGCTGGAGGACAAGGTCATCGCCTGTCCCATATCTGTCTGAGGACTGATACTCGTACCCCCCCCGCCCCCCGCCCCCACCCCCAAACACACACACACCTTCCTCCCCCCTACCCTACCCGATCGTCATTGTCCACACAGCGATCACCAACCACCACCATCCTCCCTGTCTAACCCACCACACCCTCAACGTTCACTCTGTCCTGGATACCCCCACCCACCCCCCGACCATTGTGAACCACGGCCCCCCCTCTGGATTAAAAGAAAGCCAAGGGAACGAATCAAGAGAAGGACTTGGGCTTTGGGAAGGAATGAACGGAAAAAAGAAAAAAAAAACACACACAAAAAAGCCAAGTTTCCCTTTATTTTTAAATAAATCTAAAACTGCGAGTGCTGTCCTTCTCACTGGAATGTACATTGCTTTATTTTGAGCCAGCTGGGTGGGTGGCGGGTTTGGGGTGGGGTGGGGGGGGCTAGTTGACGCCAGCTTCAGCGGAAGCCTGGGTACTTGAATTTTATTTATTTATTTAATTTCTTTTGAGGGGAAGGGGGGGTCGTGGTGTGCATCAACGAGGCAAAGAAACATTGGTGTTCCGCGCTACGCCTTGTTAGGTTGAGGAGAAAACGACCTCCTGTGAAAAACTGGAAAAAGCTGAAAGATGCACTGTGCTTAAACACTTTAATAATATATGCAGTGGGTGGAGCTTAGCTACAGAGGAGCAGGAACGTCAGCTCTATCGCTTTAGAAACGCGCGAGGGTGCGGCCGGCCGCTGCCAAACTTTGGGAGTAGGTGGATGGGGGGGGGGGGGTTCTGGGGGGAGGGGGGGGTTGTAAGGAATCCTGAACGTGACTTCTCTTCTAACGGACAACTGTGTGGATATAGGGTATTGAGCAAAGAAACTCTCCTGCCGGTGCAACGCGACTGAAACAACGAGGGATGAACCACTGGGCTTTTGCATGTGGAGCTCACCTGGGCAGATGAACTTCTTTGTTTGACTCATTTGCAAATCCATCATGCGCTCAGTCTGAAAGACTAAATCAAGCTGTCCCTCTTCCCCTACCAGGTATCTTTTTCCCCCCTTTTTTTTTTTTAGATTATTGAATAACTCATTCTTATCTAGAAGTAGCATCTGTTGTACTGTAGGTGCATCCTTCGGGGTTGAAAGCCTTTTTCTTCACATCTTCATTTGCCATTGAATACAAACGTTCTGATTGTACAGAGCTTGTCATCCCTCACACATGCACTGACTGATTATGATGACCTCTATACAGGAAGTTAGGACATTTTTAATTATAATTGTAAAGCATTAGTGAATTTTAGCCACTCAAAATATAGGCAAGCCTTCAATAGCCTTCACTGATAAAAAAGAAAAAGAAAAAGAGCATGAGTACCGTAGATTCAGATAAGACTTTCATAACCGAGGAGTCAATGTCTGAACAGAATTGACACTTGATGTATGAAAGAGTCATGGGTGATTTAGAGTAGTCGATGTGTAGTGCTTTGTTCACGTTAGGATATTGGTCAGCTCACTGGCTATTCAGACTCCAGTGTAAGTAGTTTCAAGGCATAGAATGCATGTAGAAAAACGGCATTTCGAGATAAATACCAATCAACACTTAAAGAGTTGCATACCGAAATGTATACTTTTTCAAACATGTTAAATTTCGTAACTTCTTAATGCAAAAAGAGTGCGCAGTCTCTATGTAGAAATGTCAACATGTATGGTCAATGATATCTATCAATCTTGTGCAATTTATTTTCTAATCAAAGGTGCTTTCGTCTGCATGTGTGCAATCTGTATATTAAGGCATCACACAGTTACCATTCCTTAACTCTACCTAGGAATAGAGATTATATTGCCAGTATTTTGCAATCTGTGTTTTTTATATTGGAAACTGGAAAGTTACTTCATGAGCAAAATCGGATACGGTCATTATAAAAAGCGTGTGGACATCACGAAAAACTAACAGCAATATACTGTGTGTCGTCGTCGTCTAGAATTGCATCTCCATGGCGTGTGTCCCTGCTGTCCTTCCTGTCTAGTCAAGTGTGTACCCACTCTCGCGTCCCACGGCAAAAAAGTGGGAGAAACTTTTTAAATCCTTTAAAAATGACCCACAAACGTTCCTACTGTGTACCCCCGTCTTCTCCTTAGAGCTCCAAGATGGCCAGAAACACCATGCTTTACAGTACCTCAGCACAGCCTCTGTACAGCAGCTTAGTAGGAATTGTCTGTAATATAATAGTAAATAGATCATGTGAATGTTTGAGGAAAAATGCATGCAAGGGATTTGGGCTGGTTACCCATCGACTGTACAGGTGAGCTAAAACCAACTAATACCTATGTATATGTTAACTTTTATGCATCATTCAGGAAATAATTATGAAGTAATCGATCTCGATTTTACTTTGTAAATATGAAATTCCTGCTTTGGTGAGACTCACTCCTGGGAAACTGAGACAAATTGTATTTTGTTTAAATTTATTTTTTAATTCACTTTATTTATTTTTAAATAGAAGGAAATGGATATGATGATATGCTATTCTCTTAGTACCATAGTATTTATTGAGCGCGAATCAAAAAACATCTCAGACTTCTTTTTTAAACATTGAAACATTTCCTAAGTATTCATCATATTGTATACATGCCCATTTGTGTTCTGATTTTGCCTTCTATGTACATTTCAAGTGTGTTTTTTTCTTTCTAGTATGAAAATGAGGGCTTTAAATACCATATTGCCTCATCACAAACAGCAAACAGAAAACTTTACCATGCTTTTCATTTTCCAGTGCCACAATTTCTTCCCTTCCTTTTTTTTCTGCTGGGTACAGGTACCAAAGTTTATGGGCAATTTGCGAGAAACTCTCTGTCATTCAAATGCACAGAGAAAGGAACCTAAACATTGCACAAAGCCTAACTTATACTTCATCGAGCAACATGGTCCTGTGACAAAGTATAAATTGGCCTTAAGCTGAACGCTTTCTAGTGTAAAGAAGCTGTGATCTATGTTTGTTGACCTTAAAACATCTTCATCTTCCCTACACTAATAAGTTGCCCTGCCTTGTTCATTATTGGACATCAGACTCAAGGACAAAATTTAAGAATGGCTGTCAGTATACTGTAAACTAGTCGAGTGTATTGCGAAATCTACCAGCACAAAATCCAGGTACAGGTATTCGCAGTAAAGCCTGATCTATACTTATTTGTGCACCGCGGATGCACACCAAAGATAGCAGGTCTACAAGCTCACAATGTGTCGTGTGACGCGACACGCTTTGAGCTCGTAGATCTGCTATTTTCGGTGCCCGACTTGGCGCCCAACCAAGTATTAATCAGGCACGAAAACACACCCGCATGCTCTCTGTCCTCGACATACCTCACCTCGCTTCAACTCTCCACTCTTCCTGCGCTTCACCTGGTAGGAGGTTATTTGCTTGTGTTTACATGTAGGCTACGTGCGACATGTCATTTGGACAAAGATAACATTTTCAACGGGAAAGAAAGCTGTGTCGATGCATTTTTTTTCCCGCCCTGCTGAAAATACCATATGTTTGTACGTCGTCACACGACACTGTCGCAGAGGCATCATTCAGGCCTTGCAGGACTGCCATTTCACATCACCACCGCATGTACTGCTGAGTCAGCCTCACTTCTTTGTCTGGTGTCAAAAACGTGCGCTCTACGATTCCTCAACGTCAGAGAAGAGATCTCACAAGATGGTGTTTTTTTTTTTTCTTCATTATTTTTTTTCCTCCTTTTTTTTCTCTTCTCATTTTATCTGTCTTTCTTCAAAGTTCAAAGGTGTATTTGTGTGAGAGCATGAATGGTGAGTGAAAAAATAAATGCAAAAACAACACGTTTAGCATGTGAGCTTGGCATTGATTGTAGATTACTAAGGTATGCGGCCGTGAGAGTTGACCACTAATACACACTTGCACTGTAAACGTTTTTTTATTTTCTTGGTGTTGATGTAAGATTTATTTAAAGTGTACATATATACAGATACAAATTAACCATATAATCTATATGTGTAAAAGGAACATGTCTCTTTATGTAAAGACACAAAGTATATATAATAAAACAAATAAAGATAATGATGAAAATATGCAGAAGATGATATTTGGCTTTTTTGGGGTGCTGGGGGGGTTAAATGTCATTCTAAGTCACCTAATTTTCCATTCTGAATTTTGAATTTGATTACAGTTTGAGTTATTGTACACGTATAATGCACTATTAGTTCCAATTGATCCAAGCCGGAACACAAAAATGCATGTGGTCCACCCATCTCACTCCTTTGCAGTGTTAATAGTCCAGGTGGGTGGGCTCCATGCATTTCCAGAGCATGCCCTGATCCAGAAAAGGCTTTGAGAACCGCTGCTGAATAGTTATCAGCCTAACCACGGCAGCTGACCAATCAGTGCAATCTCAAGTGCCACCGCCCACTGAACTGTCATTGCGAGCGACCTTGCTGCTGTGAGAACTGACCATACATGTGAAACATGGAGGTAACTGTCCTGGTGCCCACCAGTGGTGGAAAAGGTACTCACATTCTTTGCTTAAGTAAAAGTATCAATACTGCAATGAATAAATAGTCTGTTACAAGTAAAAATCCAGAATTAAAAATGTACTTGAGTAAAAGTACAAAAGTATCAGCATCAAAATGTACTTAAAGTACCAAAGGTATAAAGTACTCATTATGCAGAATGCCCCATTTCACAAGTTTTCAAATGTATAAAAGGAATACAAATCTTTGGAAAATAGCAGATCTACAAGCTCACAATTGCGTCCCATCGCAACGCATTGTGAGCTGAAGTTGTAGATCGGCTATTTTCAAATTGTTAAAGTATATATACAGGTATATAGGTCTGAAGTGGTTTTAATAATAATCAAAATCTACAAAGTAACTAACTAAAGTTTTCAAATAATTGTAGTGGAGTAAAAGTACAATATTTGCCTTTGAGATGCAGACTCCAGTATTAAAAAATACCTCAAAATTGTACAGTACTTGAGTAATGTACTTAGTTACTTTCCACCACTGCTGCCTACTAATCGTGGTTGCTGCAGACGGTGAGCTAATATTCTCAGCTTTTTATCCCTGCTTGAAGGAACCAAGACACAGAGCGACCTTGGATTGTTCACAGAATATTGGCAGAGGGCCAGCAACACACCTGCAGTGCTGTAGTCTCTGCCAACTCTAACGCCACAGACTGTCAGGAGGAGGAAACACCAGAGGAACTACTGTAGCATAGCATTACATTTGCCTGGGCAGTTCTGCATTGACAGTAATGTTAATTTATATGTATTAACTTAAAGTGCTAGATCAGATGGTATTTTCTTATTGTCTTTGTGAATAAATAAGGCTGTGGGGTGGTGTCTACTGTTAGTTATAGTGGTTCTCAAAGAAAGTGGGTTGCAGGGACCCCCGAAGGTTCATGGAGCGGGTCCCAAATCGACCCTTACAGGTCTGTAACTCTGAGAATGTACATTTTGTACACTCTCAGACTTATGAGCAGGGTTTGCCAGATCTGCTTATTATAATTTCCCCGCAAGATTTTATTTGAAAATAGCCGATCTACAAGCTCACAACGCGTCGCATCGTATATGTTAAAGTGCTCATGTGGCCCATAGTCGCTTCTTTTGGGGCTGGTTTTCCTAGACCTGGTTGCTTGTTTCTCTCACAGAACCTGGCAACACTGCTTATGAGGGTCATTGAAATATAAAACTTTGAGAACCACTGCTGTAAACAAATGATTGCTCCAGCATTCAGCATTGCCCATGTGCTCTTTTTTGGAACTATGACCACACACACAGGCCTATACAGGCAGTGTATTATATAACTAAGTGGGCTCTTGATACAGAAGTGCAGATCCATCACATATAGAAAGACAAACACACCTGGCCTGCAGCACCAGTTTACCAGACACCTTAAAGGTGGGTGGGGTTGCTGCTCATTATTGCGGGTGGTCTGCTGCACCTGCATGTCCTGCTCCATCCCAATCTACATCCACGCAAAAACAATGCCCTGCCAGGCCAGCCAGGCTCAACTTTGGACTGGAAGCTCATCGGGAAGTTGGTGAGCTGAGGAAAAGGAATACAGACAGACAACCGTTTATAAACATGAGCTTTTTGAATTATTTTTCTGACTATTTGATATGACTTGTATGCAGACAAAAGTATAGTATAGTATAGTATAGTATATACTATAATATAGTAGAGGAAGATAGGAGTATCCAAAATATAGTGTATGGGAAAACTGTTTTCCTTTCCTTAGCTTTTCTATTGCATTTTAGGACTACAGTATATTCATAACATGAAAGTATCTACTCCCATTGGTCAGAGACTGCACCTTTCACCTTTTAATACTGTCAAATACGTGACAGTATTTACAGTCAGTCTCTTTAATACCATTATGATTGTATACTATAGGTTGTTATGGATTACAGCACCCTCTTCTGGTTCCCACAAGACCAGAGTTATTAGGGCCCGATGAAGTATTACTGCCACCCTGTGGATGTAAGCGCAAATGTATTTCTGAGACCATTCCAGAGGAGGTGGACAAAGTATATACTCAAGTATTTTCAAGTGCAGTCCTCAATAATCAAGTATTCAAAGTGCAAATTACGAAGTACACTCTCCTTTTAAAGTCAGTGCATTGCTGTATTTAAATGTAAAACATTTTCAGTTCATGCTTGCTTACACTGCTTATTCCGATCTCACACTTGTAGTCGCTCCTAGTTTTACACACATTAAAATAATACCAAACAAAAATGCCTCTGAGTTTCTGAACTTGCCAAGACTTGCAAAACAACCTACTGTACACAACAAACCAGTGTCATACTTCATTTTCTTAGTCACTCCAAGGAAACTCCCCAAGTTTTTTCTTGTAAACAATATACGTCTAACTGCGTTGCCCAATGTCAAGGTAAATGTTAAGTGATCTTATACTAAGATCACAAGCCTTAGATACAATTTTGGTTTTGTGTTCTTCTGTATTCCAGCTTTGTAGTCTACATCTTCAGTGGGCTATATGACACTGTGTTGTACCATACGTCATTGAACAGAAAATAACATTTCACAATCTGCAATCTCCCATCAGTGTACAGTTCCAAAGAAAATGAGCCATATGAGGAACCAGGCAAGATGACAGGTTTCGTTTTCCGTTCAATCCCCCGGCCGGGTCATACCAAAGACAATAAAAATGGGACCCAATGCCTCCCTGCTTGGCACTCAGCATCAAGGTTTGGATTCGGGGTAAACCCAATCTAGCGGCATGTCCAGCGTCAAGACTAGCATCATGTCCAGGGGGTGTACTTGCGTACATCATGGCTGGGGCCTGGGATGTACTTGTACATCAAGCCACCTCACGCTAAAGAAACATGTGATAGGCCCCAGCCCTATGAGCCACATGGGACACGTTGGTTCCCAAGGCTACATACTACTTTTACTGATTATGACACATTGTTCACAAGAATCAGTGTGTTTGAATGTTATGCAACTTTTGATTTAACCTTTTCCTTATGTTCCTCAGAATTGTGACTCATATTATTAAAGCAACTGCTCTTTCTCTTTCATACTGTAGGCTACTATTAGACTATTTATATAACGGCAATGAGTCAAGTTTTTTTTCTCGAATGATTGTACTACACTGACATGCTTTGAATAAGAGGCTCATCTTGTAGGGCGTCCGTACTGTAACTTAGTGGGTAGAAAGGCTATCTGGTAATCAGAGGGTTACTGGTTCACCACCCGTTCTGCCCATGTCTGTGTTGAGGTGTCCCTGAGCAAGACACTTAACCCCTAACAGCTACCCCCCCCCCCTGTTAGCCCGTCATGACCATCTGAGCAGCCATCAGCTGGGTGAAGCTGAAACGTAATTCCTCCCACAGGATTAACAAAGGTCCCTCCTGCTACAGAAAAAGATATTGGGATTTTACTGAAAAGATTATCTACACAGCCATGTCCTAGATGTTAATTTAACTCTTTTTGCCGGGGATCCCCATGAAAATGCCAGATTTACAAGCTCTCAAGGCGATGGGCATAAAAGGGAGACAGACAGATTGATACAGATATCTCCATTTAAGGGCACAAAAGGGAAACAGACAGACGGGTACAACGGGGACTCTGACAAAGCCCCCGACACCATGACTCAGACATATCGTTTCGGATCGGCGGTGCGACGTAGGTGTGAGGGCCGCATAGCGCACCGAACCTCTAGTAATATAAAATGCCAATAAATACATCTTTATGAAGTTTTTGGGGTCTTTTTCTGCCTTTATTGATAGAGATAGTAGACTGACCGGAAATGGGGAGAGAGAGATGGGGAATGACATGCAGCAAAGGTCACCGGGAACGGGACTCGAACCCGCGACACGCTGTCAGCCTAGGGTGCCTGGACCGCCACGCTGCGGCCCAGGCCTTTATGAAGTTTCGATGGTTTGTGATTCACTTTAGAAGGAGATATCAAATTTCCATTTAACCTCTGAGTCAGTTAGCCATGGCATTGTTTGTGGGGAATTTCCCTTGTCCGACTCACATTTTATTAGGGACCAGGTCACTTTCTAACTCATGCAGCGGGCACTTAATAAACTCCATATGGTTAGTAGTGCTGAGGGTCGCTAATAGTTCAGAAAGCGTGCTTACTATCGCCAGACTTTGTCCAGTGACTTCTCTTGGCCACTGTTACAGGGTGTGCTCACTGCTGACTCAGCAAAACGTCTTTGACGTGGCTCAGGGCCAAACCCTCCACTTTCATCTCACCCCTGTTCTTCTAAGCATTGCGAGGAGTGAGTGACCGTTGGTTGAGACGGAGCAAGGAATGAGCAAATGTCTCCAAAAAGAGAGGAGGAAGTCATCAACAAAACATTTTGCATTCGTAAGGGATTGAAAATGACCCTCAGTGGAGTAAAGCCATACGATGAGTCACAAGAAGGCCTGTGTTGAACTAAACTGAATGTACTGCACATGTGGATGCAGCGACTCCCCAGGGCAGCTCAATATGTGTGATTCATTCAGTCGTTTCAGCACTAAGTAAATTATGCACAGAAACAGACAAGTTGTCATACACTGAGATATCCTGAACATGCTGTACGCATCTCCAAACAATTATAAGGGAAATACATTTTGAACAAACTCTAAATTGTGGTGTCTAGCCTTGAATGGTATGATATTTTGCATTAGTTCTTGCAAGCCACAATCCACAACATTGACCACAGTCTTCATCAAATTCTTTTCAAATGACACCAGTACAATGGCTAACAAGCGTAGCTTCCATCCTTATTTGGATTAGATTTTTGGGGACGTCTTTTCTTTTAGTGAAACATAAATTAACAGTGAAACACAATTAGATATGTGTCTGACATAATGTACATTTACTTGTGACGACAGTGAATTATTTATTTAGAACTTTCGGCCTTTTTTTCATAAGGTCAATAAGCGACTCCTTTTGTGTACCTACAGTATATTATGCTTCATTCATCCTCCTAAGTATCATCATTATTCATCAGTTAATCAAACTAAGGCTGATTAGTGTAAGAATAACAAGAATCAGTCGATGTGCTAACAAGACTTGAAACATACAGTAGAAAGAAAAACATATTCATGCCTTTATTTCCGGGAGGTTAGATCAATGGTTCTCAAACTTTTTCACGTCAAGGACCCCCAAAATGATACATACTGTATTGGTCCGCGGACCCCCATTTTAAAATATATGTAAGGGACCACCATAAGAGAAGATTACTACAGCTATTGCAGTGATTCTCAACCATTTAAACACCAATTTGATATGCAATAGAGACCACTGACCCCCGTTTAATGGCATCTTTTATCTCTATCTACACTGTAAAATCATCAGTGTTCATTTAACTCAGAGAGTGTACAAATGCAACCAAATGGACACGTACTGTATAAGGTCGCATTTTGTGCACTCTCTGAGTTACAGACCCAAAAGGTCCCATTCGGTTCCCAACTATTATTC
Source organism: Gymnoscopelus braueri (assembly GCF_963280865.1). Classification (NCBI taxonomy): domain Eukaryota; kingdom Metazoa; phylum Chordata; class Actinopteri; order Myctophiformes; family Myctophidae; genus Gymnoscopelus; species Gymnoscopelus braueri. The sequence continues at coordinate 34,396,991 of NC_137620.1, read as the reverse complement.
ATTTGGCTGGGGGACCCCCTGGAACCCGACCAAGGACCCCCAGGGGTCCCCGGACCCCACTTTGAGGACCACTGGGTTAGATTACTGTAGTGGACCAGCTGCCTGACTTGTAACAAAAACAAAAACAAGCCGAACACCAATTCTCAAATATCTGCACTGGCTTCCAGTGAGTTATAGAATTGATTTTTAAATGTTGCTGCTTGTCTTCAAATCACTCAATGGTTTTTAGGGCCAAAACACATCTCAGACTCAGCGTTTACCTTATGAAATCTCAAGAGGTCTCGGGACAAGAGGTCTTCCTTATATGCACTTTAAAGCACTTTGAATTGTTGTGTATGAAATGGGCTATATGAATAAACCACTGTAATACCTGCCTATTGTATATCCTCTGCACAGTGGAACCTTTCTAAGAACAAGTAGCCTGCCTGACAGCAGGTATCCTAGTCAGATTTTGTCTTAGATTAATTTAACCTATTTGCTGCTACTGCATGTGGGAGTTAGAGTTAGTTATCAGTATGTCTAAAGCAACATTTTAGACATACTGATAACTTGTGAAACGGGATATTCTGCATAATGAGTACTTTTACTTTTGGTACTTTAAGTATATTTTGATGCCTATACTTTTGTACTTTTACTCAGGTACATTTTGAATTCCAGACTTTTACTTGTAATGGATTTTTCTTTACATTGTGGCATTGATACTTTTACTTAAGTAAGAAATGTGAGTACTTTTACACCAGCAGTGGGAGGAATTAATTGGCATAACTAAAAATTTGGAGAAGAAAGTGGGGGGGGGGGGTTAAACAAGAAAAGAAAAAAGAAAGTAGAGCACAGTGTTCTTTTCACAATGCAGCTTTCTGCATACACTTATTGGTTGTTTGGCCTATTTTAAAGTGGGGTATGTCTCATTTGAAGAAGTTTTGCATATTCTGTTTTTATGACATGGGGTTCTGGAGACAATGATGATAGCCTATCACACGCTTAGCTGAGCCTCCACATCACAAATTACATGTATAGGCTATATGATGCAGAGTATAGCGCCTATACTGTCAGTTTACAGTGACTGAATGTGCTCTATACCCATACAGTGATTAGGGGACAGGCAAACTCCTTTCTCTTGTCTTTGGACCATAGACCAGTGGTTTTCAAACTTTTTCATGTCAAGGACCCCCAAAATGATATGTATCTGGCCGTGGACCCCCATCTCAAATATTTTGTTCCAGGGACCCCCAGAAGCAAAGATTTCTGCTACAAATGTTCGCTTTAAAAATATATATATTCAAAGGTTTGCACAAATGTTCACGATTTAAAAAAAAATAGCAGATCTACAAGCTCATAGCGCGGCACTCAGTGCCGCTATGATTATGTAGATCTGCTATTTTTGAATAGCCAAAGTATAAAAGGTCAAAATTATTGTGATGCTATATTAACACATTTTGCTGGGTACCCCCTGGAACCCCCCCAAGGACCCCTGGGGGTCCCCGGACTCCACTTTGAGAACCAATGCCATAGACAATAGTCAATGTTCATTAATAACGTTCATTATGGGACTCCAGAGTTCTTTTAAAGTTTAATACATTTTGGGGTCCAATGGGATATGTTGACACCACACTGCAATTACAAGTTTTACTTCTAGGTCCCAAGTAAAATAAAACCTATGGGCTACTTATGCATGCCATATCTATTTCCCACTGTTTCCAGGACCAGTTGTATGAAAATGTATTATGAAGGAGTCGTCATTTACTGATATGGCACGTCCAAACATAGGAAACAAATGGCAGAGGTTTGTTTTCTCAGATTGCCATGATTTGCCAGTCTAGACTATCTTTGAATCACAGAGTGATTCATCAGGGAACAAGATCCTGTATGACTTATTTTGTGTGTGATCAGCAAGTCAGATTTTGGCAGCTGATTTCCCGCCACAACATCTGTCTGGTACATCGCCACTTTCTGTCTTGCGAGACAACACCCATTCATGACCCATGCAGTTTCCGCGTGGGTTGCCTAAATACAAATAGGTTACAGCAGATCTTAGGAGGAGAACATTGTTAGATCTCCATCTGTTTGATATAGCCACTTACTTGATATATCATTCCCTGGTTCTCAAAGTGGGGTCTGAGCTTGTAGATCTGCTATTTTCAAAGACTTTTTACACATTTTATTTGAGAACTTGTGAAATGGGACATTCTGCATAATGAATGAGTACTTGTGCATTTTGAACACTACAACTTATTTCTACATTGCAGTATTGATACTTTTGACACTTTACAACATGTGAGTAGCCAGCTGCTACTACTACTACTTCTACCACTGACTATAGGTGAGTCATGGACTCATTCCACCGCCCTCAGAGGGCGGGTCGGTCGGAGCCTGGAGGAGGCAGAACCTATAGTAGCCTAGTTTGATCTCTTTACAGATTAGACCAACCGGCACATTATACAGATATGACAGTTGGCGCTAGCCTGCCTGAAAGAGAGGAACGGATCAGTCTGTAGATGTTGACAATCACTTTTCATTTATGAAGCCTCAGGTATGTTTGATCATTTGTGTGTGTGTGTGTGTGTGTGTGTGTGTGTGTGTGTGTGTGTGTGTGTGTGTGTGTGTGTGTGTGTGTGTGTGTGTGTGTGTGTGTGTGTGTGTGTGTGTGTGTGTGTGTGTGTGTGTGTGTGTGTGTGTGTGTGTGTGTGTGTGTGTGTGTGTGTGTGTGTGTGTGTGTGTGTGTGTGTGTGTGTGTATTTGTGAGTGAAATTAAAATAAATTAGTTAGAATTGAAAGCATCATTAAGGGAAAAAAGTCCTACTTTATGACCTTTCCCTCCTGTCTGGACGCTGTGGACTAGGTGGCACAATAAGGACAATAGGGTGAGAAAAGTTGGCAAGATGTTGGCATAGCTGTTGATGTAACAAGGCCCTGCTATGCCATCAGATTGCTGATCTTTCTGCTCTCTCATCAACAAGGACCTCGGCCTCGGAGAGGATCGGAAAGGATATGATCAGGTAGGCTAGACTTAAGCCATGGTTTACATGACGATCGTCTGTCACGAGACAGTCATGTTTCAGGGCCATGCTAGACTATACACCAGAATCAGTGGTGGAAAAAGTAGTCAAATTTTTTACTCAAGTGAAAGTCAAAAAGTCAAAAATCAATTCTGCAATGTAGAAATGCTAATAAGTATTGGCATCAAAATGTACTTAAAGTACCAAAAGTAAAAGTACTCATTATGCAGAAATGTCCCATTTCAAAATGTCTAAATGTAAACACCTTGCAATGCAATGTGAGCTTGTAGATCTGCTATTTTCCGAAATGTATATAGAAGTGGGTAATGTATGTTTTGGTTTTGTAATAATAATCGAAATCTACAAAGTAACTATTACTATAGTTTTCAAATAATTGTAGTGGAGTAAAAGTACAATATTTGCATCTGAGTTGTAGTGGAGTAGAAGTAAAAGTATTGAAAATTAGAAATACTTCAGTAAAGTAAAATACCAAAAAATTGTACTTGTACAGTACTACTTTACACGGACCAGTGGTTATCAGCCTACACTGTATCATGCGTGTTTTTGCACAGTAGGCCTAGGCCTATGCTCATTTAGTTTTGTCACATGATAAAATTATTGACAAATCTGACAAACAGCAATATGCAGGCACATAAATATCACAATAAGCTATTTGCCCAAGTTTTGTATAATTTCATGTTTGTGCCATGCTGATCTAATTAATGGGCCTAATTTATTCAACTTAGGCTATTCATAGCCTATGCTATGTTCAATGCCATGTACATTACAATTTGTATGATCTCCCTCAGGTGGGAGAAGTCAAAGTTCTTTTTCTAGAAATGATGTGGTAATACCCACCACCCACTGGCATGCCTTGGCAAGCAACCTTTACCCCTGCCCAGTGCCCATAAGTAAGTTCTTTGCTGTACAATCTTTACAGTGGTGGGGAAAGTACTACATTTATTTACTTAAGTAAAAGTATCAATACTGCAATGTAGAAACACTCTGTTACAAGTAAAAGTTCCAGTAATCAAAATTTACTTGAGTAAAAGTACAAAAGTATTGGCATCAAAATGTACTTAAAATACCAAAAGTAAAAGTACTCATTATGCAGGATGTCCCATTTCACATGTTTTTGAATGTATACAATGTATAAAAGTATTTTGAAAATAGCAGATCTACAAGCTCACAATGTGTCGTATCGCAAGGCATTGTGAGCTTGTAGATCGGCTATTTTCAAATGGCCGAAATGTATATAGGGCTGAAGCGGTTAATCTATGTTTTTTAATAATAATCAAAATCTACAAAGTAACTAGTAAGTAAAGTTTTCAAATAATTGTAGTGGAGTAAAAAGTACAATATTTGCCTCTGAGATGGACCCCACTTTGAGAACCACTGATCTGAGAAGCACTTCTCTGTAACTTGTGCTATTAAATCACTCAATCTCCTGTAATGACCAGTGGGTTGGAGATCCAAAGAAGCGCCATAAAAACGACTTCACGATGCAGGAAACAGCTTTATTAAATATTTGCACACTTAACCAACTCAACCCAGAACAGAGCAAGACAGGGTCTAATGCTACGTGACTTCCCTTGGCAGTGTCAGTGTCAGTACTTGGAGGCCAGTCCAACTTTTTAGATGGGGGTCCGTGGCCGAATACATACCAATGTGGGGGTCCTTGACATGAAAATGTTTGAGAAGCACTGTTTTACGCAGCTCACCTGGAAGACGTGCTCAATAGCCTCACTCCCATCTGATAGCCTCTGCAGAGCAGCAGACATACAGGGAAACAGTAATGGTAAAACACGAAGAATCACGAAACGACACAACATTGTTAAGGAAACTATTCATTACATTTACACTCGTATCAAATGCGCCATGTCAAATCTGACCAACGATTAACATTGGAAAAAACAGAAACATTAAACGATAAGGATATCAGATGAAAAAGAAGGACAAGACACTAGTACGTGAAACAATAACAATAAACATGTCCATTTGAATGCATCACTTAGGAGGATATTGGTATCATATTGTTGGTAGCATGTTTTTAATTATGCCCATTCAATAATGATTTACATGTCCAATGTCCTTGAAACAAGGATATGCATCTACAATTTTCTTGTGTCTGCCCTCCTTGCTAACCGAATAGGAATCAATGAGTGCCTTTCACAGTGTTGTAAAACGTAACTTTTTGCTGATCTGTACATTTTTCAGCTGTGCACTGCCGCATGGTGACTGTTTGACCATACAGTACGTGCTGGCACATTTTACTGTGTATTCTTTGCTAGTGTGTTTTGTTGTATGACTTGTTGTGAAGTGTACAGAGAACCCTTGGGGTGATGTGATGTTGCACTATAAATAAATAAAAAACTGAACTAAACTGAACTTTTCTGGCTTTAACTTCCAAATCCAGTTGCCGGGGGACAGATTTGTGGTTTGGACTTGGCCTGGAGGATCTTATAGGGTCTTATCCTGTCGTGGTTTGGACTGTCACAAGAACTATAAGACACAAACATACATATTAAATACATGCCATTATTTGGTATGAATGATTATAGGAAGTAGTAAAGGTTGCCACACACTAGAGTTTGAATACTTCCAAGTCACAGAAAGCACATACGATATGCCAATATCACATGACTGACACTTTGTTGGTACCACCGTACATCTTATTTTATGAGTGCAAGGACACCAAAATGTTTAGAATGTGAAATATCACAAATGTACATAATTGTTTTACATTGTTTCAAAGACACAATAATGTGGATTTATTAGACTTTAACAGAAATATGAACCTCAAAGGGTAAATGTATTTACTCTTTCATTAATGCTATTCCCCTCTGAAGGATAGATCTAGAATGATTGTTGAGTTCATCTGTGTCACTTCTAATAATAATATGCACCACTCCTTAGGGGAATTGTTTTGTCACTACATTTGCACGTACATTAAATTTGTCCTCTGCATGGAACCCATCCTAGCTGTAAATTAGGAGCAGCGGGCGCTATGGGGGCAACGCCCAGGGAGCAGTTAGGGCAAGTGTCTTGCTCAGGGGCACTTTTAGACACATAGACTGGGGGCGCAAACCGGGGACCATCTGTTTCCCAGAAGGCCTCTCTACCCATTTTAGCTATGGTCACCTCTCACCTCTGCTCAAGACAGTGCTTCTTTGAATGTCTCCTATCTGGAATGCTCTTTTGGTGGGGTCTCATGTTTTGCAATATTTTGTATAGTTGTGTGTACACACAGTGACCTGTAACAAGCGCATTTATACAAATGCCAAACATGAAACACTTTGTTCAACAACCGGATGCATTTCACGTTCCCATTTTTCTTGTTCAGCCCTGCAGCATGTGGTAGTATACTACTACTACTATTCTCTTTGTCATAGCTGTAATTTCTGGTTTTGACAGGTATCTGGCCGATCTCCCATTGTCCTCTGGACTGATCATACTGGTCATCCTCTTTCGGATGAGCCAGCATTTGAGGTACTTCGATATGTCCTTCTATATTTTTTTCTATAAAAATTTACTTAAGTACAGTACTTAAGTAAATGTACTTAGTTACTTTCCACCACTGCTCATTCCACCTAAGATCAAATAGGAGCGGTACGAACTCTCCTTTTAGCCAACAGCTATCAGTCTATACAAAGTGTGAGAACCCTTACCTTTGCTCAGTTTTCTTGTATTGTTGAGTGTTGGTTGTATCGTTGTTGTTTTTTGTATTGTCTTTTGTGTTTTCTTTTTTTCTAGTGGCTGTAACACCCTTAATTTCCCACTGGGGATTAATAAAGTGTCTCATCTCATGTTTTCCGTGTTTTTCCCGCCTTTTGAAGGCTTAGAATATATGTAAATAGGAGCATTTGGGAACATGCAGCACCTTAACCTTCAGCTACTGTATAACCTTTTCGATAGTGCAAATTGCATTGCTTTGGACAGTTGAAAATGTAATTTAGTTTTACACAGCTCACCTGGGGGACATGCTCCTGAGCCTCACTTCCATCTCGTAGCCCGTTCAGAGCAGCAGAGGGGAACAGTGATGCAGAACACGAATGATCACCACAGCCTGTTCCATTGTTGAGGAAACGATTCATTACCTTTACACTCAAATCAAATCTGATCAATGATGATCATGGAAAACATTTAATTTTTATAGTAGCCTACAACTATGACATGTTTTATAATGCTCTCTTGTGTCTATCAATGAATCTCTAAACCAGTATTTATTTCTTTAAAGACAAAGAGTTTTAACAGTTAGAAGTTAAAATCTTTTAAAACTACAGAATCACAAAAGCATGAAAAATAATATGCACACACACGAACACACACACACACACACACACACACACACACACACACACACACACACACACACACACACACACACACACACACACACACACACACACACACACACACACACCAAATTCATGACCAGATTTGTATTATGTTATCACAGCATTAATGTGCTAATTCCACACAGACAAGTATTTTCAAACTGATATGTTCCAAGACTGAACCACTGCAAGTGAATGGAAAGACTCATCCTCCGAACTGATTTGAACCATAACTTCCCTATTCTGGGGAATAAATAACAGCTAGCCTAAGCTCACAACGTGTCGTGAGCTTGTAGATTGACGTGAGCTTGTAGATGTAGTGGAGTAACAAAGTACAATATAGTTGAAAGTATTGAAAATTTGAAACACTCCAGTAAAGTAAACATCCTCAAAGGTGTACTTAAGTACAGTATTTGAGTAAATGTACTTAGTTACTTTCCACCACTGATAATAAGTGCTTGACCATCAGCTCTGGCTGAGGTGAATGTCGGCCAGCCCATGAAACCACTCCCTGCGGGGACTTGACGGGCCGATGATGGAAAGGTGTGTGCCTGAAGCAGGCAGGCCCTGTGGAGTTACATAGGGGGCAGAGGTGTCATTTCAGAAAAAGTATGGGGCAGCAAAAATAAGTTACTACAAGTCATATGTCACATGAAGACAGGCATGGTTTGAGATGCACTCAGCGTTGATCTTAAATCAGATTAAAATCTGCCAAAAAAAAGAGTTCAGAGTTGGGGTTGGGATATGCATAAAATAACTGAATTTGAGGTTGGATATGAACACTTATAAAGGTGGCAATTGTCATCAGTGAGACCCCAAATGATGCCCCTGATAGGGGAGCGGAGACAGCAGCCAGGGGATATGCACATGCAACAGAGAGGCCCTGCACTGCAGCAGGGACAGCAGGGAAGACTTCAGCCTCCAGTGACAGTCATGGAGGAACATCCCCATGTACCAGAGTGGCCGAACTAAACCTTTAAGTTGAGAGATGTATCAGTGGAGTCTAGGGAGGTGAAGTGATTTGTTTATTATCACACGTATGGACATATAATAAATAACTAATAACTGAATAATAATATTTCATTTGATTTATAGGCAGCTGTTCAAAGTACTACCAGGTAATTGCAGCCCAATATAATTACCGCCGCTGAGTTGATTACAATACCATGATGTTGATCATTTACAATGCCATTAGATGTGTTGATCTCTTGTTGGCATCTAGCTATGATTGTTTAGTCAACAGCTCCACCCTGTGGTTGTGTCCGCATGATGTAGGTGTGCGACTGTGCGTTGTTGTTATTACCCGGTATGTCCGCTGTGCTAGTGCGTGACCATTTCTACAAGTTTTGCTAGTTAAAAATTACACATTTGAACATTTTAATTTCAAGTTCAATTTTTCTTTCGAGTGAAATGATCAATATGTGCGACAACCAGGGTTGCCAGATCTGCTTATTATAATTTCCCCGCAAGATTTGATTTGAAGTTGTGAGCTTGTAGATCTGCTATTTTCAAATAGCTGGTGTATATGTTAAACTAAAGTGCTCATGTGGCCCATATAGTCGCTTCTTTTGGGCTGGTTTTCCTAGACCTGGTTGCTTGTTTCTCTCACAGAATCTGGCAACACTGGTCAGGCTGAGTCTGAAACACTTCCGCCGCTAGATGACGCTGCTGTGACGTCACTGACGAATCCTTGGTGTGTTTGTTCTAGTAGTAGGTACAGCTCCCCAATGTGCCCGTTGTTTACATGCAGTCAATCCTTTACGTTACCGTGACAAAGTAATGCAAACGGTATCGTTGTAGGAGAGTGGTAAAGGTAAGACTTATAACACCATGACACTGGTCAGGGCAGACAGACCTGCTTCTTTAGACTCATTTAAGCTGGCTTCTGTGAATGGAAGCAGAAGTTTAGCATGGTAGCTTGGTTGCTAGCACGTTATAAGCAGGGTTGCCAGATCTGCGTATTAAAATTTCCCCGCAAGATTTATTTGAAAATAGCCGATCTACAAGCTCACAACGCGTCGCATCGCGACATTCACGCGTTGTTGTCATTTTTTATTTATTTTTTATCTTTAGCATGTTATCTATCTATACCACATCAATAGATGTATATCCAGCAAAACAAAGGATTAAAAATATTCTGTATACCTGTATATTAATGTTTGTCTTTAAATGTCTTGATGAATTGATTACACAGGACCTTAATGGAAACAAGCCCTGGGCTTATTGGGTTATCCTCTTAGCATTCTTTTGTATAAATCTGTGGCACCGTGCCTTTTTTTTGCAAACTGTTAAAGTAGTAGTATAGTAGTAGTATATATAGTATATTTTCCATAGCGATTATTCTATCGATTACTTTTTCGATTAATCGTATAATCAAGAAGTGTAATTTTAAGCGATTGATTATTAATCGATCAATTATCGATATTTTTTATGATCGATTCAATCGATTAGTTCGATTAACTGTTGCACCCCTAGTCTGATCCATGAGTCATAACATGATTGTCTAGTCATTATAACATGTTGTGTCATTGACAGCCTAAGCAGAGATGAACGGTGACAACTTCACCCTGTGTGAGAAGATAGTCTCACCTTCCTACATCCGACAAGGGTGTCAGGCACGTCGCAGCCATGAGCAGCTGATCAGGCACTTATTGGAACAGGTAAAATCAATAAGAAAATTAAATTATACAACAAAAACATATGTTTTTAGGTCAGTATCGTTTCCCAAGGGATCATGATGTGGCCATAATGTGTCGTCATTTCTGACTTTTATGTTAAAATGAACTCTGCCAGATTGATGAATACATTTTATTTTGAGAGTGCTGTGATCCTTTTCAATTTTATTCAAAACCCCTACCGTTTATGAAAGAGCACATCGCGTCACATTTATCCCAGAAGCAGCCATCTCCCTCTCTTGAACTAGAAAATCAGCATTTGGCCTCAATTTGATAGTAGCAGACCATATAGGCTTAATAGATAAATGCCTCGGCTATTTGCTTTCTGTTCCTTCCAGGGCAAGTGTCCAGAGGAAGGATGGAACGAGAGCACCATAGAGCTTTTCTTGAATGAGCTGGCTGTGATGGACAGCAATAACTTCCTTGGAAACTGTGGCGTAGGAGAGAGGGAAGGCAGAGTGGCATCCAGCCTGGTGGCTAGACGACATTACAGGTCTTACTGTGGTTCAGTAGAGTCTGGGAGACGTTATACTAGAATAACTGTCTTTTAGTTGGAAAACATTTATTCTTGTACAGTGATACGGACATAAAATGAAGTACAAATTAGACTTATGATATCTGATCAAAACTACTGTATATTATGTTTGTTTTTTAGTGTACAGCTAAAGGTAGGTAAATCCTCGCCAAAGGCCCAGATCTGTTCAGAAATGATTATGTGCTCACATTTTAACATTTGATGGCTCTAATAAGGACCTGTGCATTGCAACGCAGGTTGATCCATGGCATAGGTCGATCTGGAGACATTGCTGCAGTTCAGCCCAAAGCAGCAGGATCCAGCCTGCTTAATAAGTTGACCAACTCGGTTGTTTTGGACATTCTGAAACTGTCAGGTGTGTACACAGCATATCAGTGTTTGAACTGACATAGTCAAAGACAACCAAACATTGTCAGTCCAATTAAAGCATCCTGTCTTTTTCTAGAATGTTGAAAAGCTGTTGAAATCATCGTGTAAATGTTTCCTAGTTATTTGAGCAAGATGTTGTCCTACTTTCAAGGAAAATAGAGCTCTTCATTCAAATTTAAAATCTCAGGTGCGAATGAAAATATATTTAAAAAATATGTATATTTTAATGTTATTGAATGTTTTATTTGTTTTTGTTTTTATTTACAACAGGTGTACGAAGTGTGGCTAGTTGCTTTGTGGTCCCCATGGCGACCGGGATGAGCTTGACCCTGTGTTTCCTGACTCTTCGCCACCAGAGGCCCAAGGCTCGCTACATCATCTGGCCCCGCATCGACCAGAAGTCATGCTTCAAAGCCATGATTACTGCAGGTGAGAGCACCAACTGTGTTTTCCTCATGGCAGAACCGATGTGTCAAGTTGGTCTCAAGTGGTTGTAAGCCATTATATGTTGGTTTTCCTAGGCAAATAGGCGTTCGCTCCCTGAGGTTTTGATCGCTATATGTGAACTCTTCAAAGACGTGACCAATGTATTTTTTTTGACAGACAGACAGACAGATATAAGGACAAGATGGATACGTAAAAAGATAGAAAGCTTGATTGATCCCAGTGTAATCCAGCCATGATAAATGTTTCTAAAGCAACAATTGCACTGTTAAATATAGTTAAGCTAAAAAGTTAAAACTATTTGGAATCTGTATCACGGAATGGTGTAGCCATGACCCTACAAGAAATTTGTTTTGTTTTTTTGTCACATCCTGCGCAGTAGCTTATTGTACAGAAACTCACAGGCTAGAATAATGCTGCACACTTTCTTTGGCGTGTACAGCAGACAGAGTACAGGAACGAATGAAAAATGTCAGTGATTACAATCTGACCTCTACAGTAATGTACAGGATGTAATTTTATACATTTTATGCTGTCATTTTCCGGGCAACAATAGTGTCACGTATCTCATCACGTAATGTCCTGTTCTTATGACCAGACTTGCCAGAGATGACCTGGTGAAAGATCAATATAGTGTGATGTAGTCAGCCGATTTACAAGACATAAAGTTGTGTAGTGTGAACTGCACAGTGATCTGACATTTGTGCAGTGTGTGCCTGCCATTAGCCTTTCTGTTCTGGTGTACATTTGCAATAATCAACCCTGGTCAGAGAAAGGTGAATGTAGATATCATGTCCTGGACAGATACATGGGTCATATATTGTATCTCCACATAATATGTGGAAATGTATTATGTGGCCAGTAACATATTCTATTCATCTTTGGATACAGACTAGGTCATTAAATACAGCACAGTGTAAATTCCACCATAATTCAAGAGTCAGTTATGTTGCTAGACAGTTTTTGCTTAGAGTAATTTACACCTACAGTACTTATCATACAAACACATTATTTTGCAAGCAACAAACAGCCATCATATCTAGCTAATTTCTTACTGTATTGTCTCCACCCTTGTTAGGGTTTGAGCCAGTGGTGGTGGAGAACACTCTAGAAGGTGACGAGTTGCGGACAGACTTGGAGGCAGTCGAGCGCAAAATTGAGGAGCTTGGTGCAGAGAACATCCTGTGTGTCCACTCTACAACGTCCTGTTTTGCTCCACGTGTCCCTGACAGGTAATCATAGGCTTTACACGTACATTTTATTATGCAAGTTTTCCTTGAAAACATTCAATGCCTGCAATCCGAAACATATAAATTATGTGATGTTTTTCGTTATAGTTATTCTATTTATAGTGGCTCATAGGAATTTATAGACTACGTGACAACCAGGAATAGATTGGTGACCACCGGAGAGACGGGTGACAGCCGGAATGTAGACGGCACCCGGGAGCAGTTTGGGTTGGCGCCCCAGTCTGTGTCTTCCGTGAGGAAGAAGCCCAACAAATCCACGGTGAGGCCTTTGGGAGGACCATTCAAGTAAGACGCAAGGGAGCCTGCAGTACCACCACGGGCCAAGACACCATCACACCAGAATGAAATGTTTGGAGCAGGGGAGTCTGGTGCAACGCTCAGGTCCTGGACCTGGTGAGACGAAGGAGGAGCCCGGCCAGGAGACAACCCACAGAGCCTAGTCCCTCCACGTGCCAGAGCCTCCCCGAGTCCCGGCAGAGTATTTCCGGAGAAGCGGACTGAGTGGCCCTGTCTTGCCCTATAGGACTGACCGTGGGTAGCTACTGGGACGTAAGTCGGGGCTTGATCAACCCTGGCTGGGTCACCTGGGTGAGGGTGTATGTTGCGAGACCCGAAACATCCTATGACCCCAGGCTACAACACTGATGATACGTCCCAGGTGCATCCATGTGATGTTTTTCGTTATAGTTATTCTATTTATAGTGGCTCATAGGAATTTATAGACTACGTGACAACCAGGAATAGATTGGTGACCACCGGAGAGACGGGTGACAGCCGGAATGTAGACGGCACCCGGGAGCAGTTTGGGTTGGCGCCCCAGTCTGTGTCTTCCGTGAGGAAGAAGCCCAACAAATCCACGGTGAGGCCTTTGGGAGGACCATTCAAGTAAGACGCAAGGGAGCCTGCAGTACCACCACGGGCCAAGACACCATCACACCAGAATGAAATGTTTGGAGCAGGGGAGTCTGGTGCAACGCTCAGGTCCTGGACCTGGTGAGACGAAGGAGGAGCCCGGCCAGGAGACAACCCACAGAGCCTAGTCCCTCCACGTGCCAGAGCCTCCCCGAGTCCCGGCAGAGTATTTCCGGAGAAGCGGACTGAGTGGCCCTGTCTTGCCCTATAGGACTGACCGTGGGTAGCTACTGGGACGTAAGTCGGGGCTTGATCAACCCTGGCTGGGTCACCTGGGTGAGGGTGTATGTTGCGAGACCCGAAACATCCTATGACCCCAGGCTACAACACTGATGATACGTCCCAGGTGCATCCATGTGATGTTTTTCGTTATAATTATGTAAGGAATAAAACTATATTTTAACCAATCTGTGTGGTAAAGTATGTTAATGCAATATACCTAGCACATCTGCACTGGTTGGGAGGGCCTGTAGGCTGTTTGTGTGTAGGCTATCATGAGGTGGCCAACGGCTGCTTGGCATGGGCACTCGCTCAACATGCCTTGAGGCGTGCCTCATGAGCCTGAAGGCCTCACGTCACGTGTCGGCAAGCCAGCCGTCCGAATTGGTAGACGGAATAGATTATCACCTATTTCAAACTGTAGTTAGTGAGCTAGCTAGGTACCAACATAATGTAAACGGACTATGCATACCTTTGGCTATAACTTTGGAAATAAGTTGAGAAATGCAGACCCTGGTGTTGGGTAAGACACCATCTGGTTGACAAATAGTGCTGTCTGAAGCTCATGAACACAATATCTCCCCATGCCAAGTGAGGATTGATTGATTGATTGATTGATTGATTGAATACTTTATTAAACAGAAATGCAAACAGCGTGAGGTACAGTCATACATTTGGGTTAAAAGGATAACACAAAAAAAGTCATGGGGACTTGTTTCCATTGTGGTCCTATGTATTCAATTTATCAACATAGCATAAAAATAAACACCAAAATACAATATCATCAACAAATATAAAACAAAGGGGGGGGGGGGCGGATGTAGACAGTGAATGCCATCACCTTTGTATGGGAGAAGTGAGTTTACCTCCCCCTTTGACATCCTGAAAGATTCCCTCTTGGATGAGAGGTAAATGTTTGGTCTCCCACGTGGGAGATTCAGCTCAACAACTTACATATTGCAGCTTTAAGCGTAAGGATATAAGAACTTGTGTCTGCTCATCTAGCAAAGTGTTACAGAGTGTTATAGTGTGATCTCAGACAAAGCCAGTGTCTTTGCCCACGGTTATGTTGGGATCATAATCATGTCTAAGTACAGTAGGTACTGTAAGTCCCATTCTCTTCTTGTCTTGTCATGCAGGGTGGAGGAATTGGCCACTATGTGTGCCAATTACAACATCCCCCACATTGTCAACAACGCCTATGGAGTGCAGTCATCCAAATGTATGCACCTGATACAGCAGGTTGGTACTACTAATGCCCTTTTTGTCGTACATTGTATACCTTACACGCGACCCACTACAATGTCATTCAATTAAACACGTGAAAGCTTGTTACACATAATCCAAGATTGAATTTGACCCTTGAATGCATTCATTTCCAAACCAATTTTAGATGATTTGTTATTAACACATTGAGTGCCAAAAACGGTCCGGACCGTTTTTGAGAAGCCATGCGTTGTGTGCCAAAAACGGTTATGACCGTTTTTGAAAAAAAAAAAAAAAAAAAAGCACCTTCACAGCACCAGGAGATATCATTTTTCGAAGATTTAGACTCCAATCCACTTCCTGGTTAACTTATTACTTCAAAAGCCTGTATCTCGGCTCCTGTGTACTTTTTTTTATTATGTATTTTTGACTATTTTCGACTATTTTCAACTGGCTGCAACTATGGAACGGATTACCGAATGTTTAAAAAAAAATTCCCCCGATTGTACGAGACCTCTATGTGTGTAATGAGGGGATCACCGTGAGGACGGTGATCACTGAAAATATTTTGTGACTACTTGAAAAAGGTTAAAAAATGGTTAAAAATCCAGGCACTGACTGTACCCTGTTTAAAAAAAAACCTGGCACTCAATGTGTTAACTCTTTCAGTGCCAATGAAATAAAAAAAATATTGCGAACTGTGCCAGCAATTTTTTGTTTTTTTTCAAAGTAAAAAAAAAGTGCTTAGGAAGCGAGATACAGCCTTTTTCAGTTATAGGTTAAACAAAGAGTGGATGCAGCTGCAAATCTTCAGATAATGATATCTTGGGTTCTGAACATTTTTATTTTTTTTTAAAACTCAGGATCTCTCGTTCTGGCACTGAGGGTATTCAGAAAAAACTCGGGATAACTCGGGGCCTGGCACTGAGAGAGTTAACCCATTATGACCCGGAAAAGCATCTTTCATTTTACATTTCAACCATTATTTTATACTTTGGCTATTTTTTTGAAAAATCGTGAAAATGTGTGCAAATCTTTGAATATATATATTTATTAAAGCAAACATTTGTAACTTAAATATTTGCTTCTGGGGATTCTGAAAATGTCTTCTAAATCCTAACAGTTTTTTCAGAAAAAAACGTATGTGTCTATATATCAGTGTTTCAATTTGAGTTAAAAATGTTCGCTTTAAAAATAATATCAAGATTTGCAAAAAATCACGATAAAAAAAAATCTACAAGCTCTTAGCGCGGCACTCAGTGCCACGCTAAGAGCTTGTATATTTGCTATTTTTGAATAGACCAAAGAAATCTTAAAATGACACAGATGGGTTCCGGGTCTTTAAACATTTCATTTATGTTTTCTGTTACGATCATTTTACGTTTTTGTTTGACATTTAATCACTGACATACAGTATAGTTGTAATGTACTCATTGTTGCCATGGGTATTGTTGTGTAGGCTATCATTTCATTGAAGTGTCTTCACCCAGGGTGCTCGTGTTGGAAGAATTGATGCCTTTGTACAGAGCTTAGACAAGAACTTCATGGTGCCAGTGGGTGGCGCCATAATAGCAGGTTTTAATGAGTCCTTCATACAGGAGATAAGCCAGATGTACCCAGGTTAGTGGCTACTATTTCATAATTTGTAAAGCACAAACAGCCTTGGCTTGTCCTGGGAAGACTAATGAGTGCCATTAGCCTGGCAGCCTGGAACCAGCAGATATCTGTTAGAGCTTCTATATTTTGTACAACATCAGAAATAATTGAATTTGAATATGAACATTGAATTATCAATTTGACTTGGTAGGCAACTCTCTAGCTTCACAAAAGATATACGTTTTTGCAAATACACCCTAGTATTGCAAAGATTTGAGTTAAAAAAAATTGGAAGTAGGCTCTCTCTGTGGCAACATTTGACTACACATTCTTCAGAGAAATTTGAGTTGGGAAGTCCAAGGTTGTTCCTAATGTTTGTTTTTGTTTAGCTGGGTCTCTGGATTGTCTGCTGGGTTATATTTAGCAGTGGTTTTGTTTCCATGAGAACTTCACTACACAAAGATAATTCTTCATGCCAGAATTGTTGAATTGCTGTTTTCCTCATTTTTCTGTGAGAGCAGGCTTTTGTATTATCAATTTCTACCCAAAAATGTATTGACAAAAACATATAAAATGTTGTTTTCTCAAGGTTGTAGTATGAGTTTGGGCCACAGAAAAAAAATCAGCATTTCTGAAGTGAATGCCAACTTCCCAGATTGTCTTACTTGTTTGAACGTTGAGCAAAGGTGAATGGTTTGTATTTTCACCTCTGTGTCCAGGTCGAGCATCGGCTTCACCTTCCCTTGATGTTCTCATCACCCTGCTCACACTAGGAGCCAGTGGCTTCAAGAAACTCCTGGCAGAGAGAAAGGTGACCATCTACTCTACACATACACTGTATGCACTATAGCCATAGTGGTACCACTGCAGCCTGCAGCCATCAGGCTCAACCACCAAGCCTGATATATGAGACCTTAAGACCTGCACTGTGCGTTATTGACTTCTTGACGAGGATTCTGGCACTCTTAAATACAGACTATGAGGATATTCACTGCCAAACATTGACATATGCTTGTTGGAATAACCGTTTATAGACTGTACATACTGTATATTCATCCATATATTCATCGGTGATAGACTGTCCATATATTCCTTCCTATATTCATTGGTGATGGACTATACATAATATTCCTTCATATATTGATTGGTCTTAGTTTATAATCCATCTCTTGAGGAATCATTTGCCAAAAAGACCATGGGTAATTGGGTATATAGAGCCTACAAGATGACGCTGTGTCACGATTGTTGATCTGCTCATTTTGATGAGCGGCACAGTCGTAGTATGGAGTACAATTAGGCTTGTCACAGCCGACCGTTCTGTGGCATTATGTTTTGTTTTATACATTTTGGTATTGCATCCAAAGTTGCTTTTAGCAAGCCAAAAATATGTGCCAATTAAATATGAACAAAGGTGATTTGCGGGCCTGTCAATGCGATCTGCCAAAAGCAGACACGACAAAAGAGCACATTTTGGGCACACTTTGATTTGGAAGAAGATAGAAGAATGTTGCTTGTAAGTTGTGTCCAGTGAATCTGGCATATAATAATCCAACTGGAGCAATGAGAAATCACATCCAATTTAAACACCTGGACGGGACGTGGATCTCCAAGGCGATAGTAACACTGGGCACTCTGTGCAAACAGTAATTGTAGTCCCAGGTTTCCAGAAGGTGGCAAACCGGTACCCATTTCCTGTTCCGTGTTCAGTGTCCCATAGCTTTGTTTGATTGGCTCGGCAGCAGATTTGAACACAAATGACACCCTCATGTGTGTTTCCCGTTCAAACCCATTGCAGAGCCAATCAAATTAAGCCGTATGGGGAAATTAACCGGAGCAGGATATTTTTATGCCACGTTCTGCAAACCTGGGACCACAGTAATGCACAGAACCTATTACCTCGTTTACTGCCTGCCGCCGCTGTGATCTGAAGAAAATAACCCAAATATTGGAGGCGATAGCATTGAGAATGCAGAGTACGTTTCAATCACAACTGATGGCTGGACATCCACCACTACAGAGTAGTACAGTATATGACAATTACTGTACATGTCATTTTATGGTTTATGGGGAACCGGTAGAGTGCTCCAGACGGGCGTGTTCAAGGAGCGACACACGGCAGCATGCACGCATAATTGATTTGACCTACTTTCCTGCACTGCATTTAAAATAAGACTACGTAACCTATTTGAATATTATAAGCATTTCAAATGGATTTCATATACTCTTCTAATATATCTTTCCGATGAGATTTGGCCATAATAGATAGAAAATATGATCAGTTTTGGCTATTTTCTATAATTCAAATAAAAGTTAACCATGCATTGTTTACTTGAAATGTCAATGAAATGAACCCCTGCGCACATCCCTAGTGTATGCACACAAATCAAGGCTGTACACAACCTTTTATGAATCCTACATTGGTCTTTACTTACGAGCAAGTCTACACTCAAATATAATACAAGTTTAAGAAGAGTTCAATGGCAATGGCCAAACATGACAAAACATATAAAATAGGAGCATATTTAAAATAAGTTTAAAGATATGAGAATGTAAAAGGAAATAGATAACTACATACTTTAAACCAAACCAGGTTTGTGAAAAGATATATGTATTTAGTCTGCTTTTTAAAAGAAGACACTGTTGTAGCATACCTTAATTCAAGTGGATGCCAGAGAGTGCATAATGACCATGGTGAAGGCACAACAAACTGATTTAGAATTTATTCTAGGTGACCTTTATCTTATGATGTAAGGGATCTGTTTTGTGCACATTCAAGTACTTTTAAATACATTCTTTGCTTCACCGGAGGGAGCCAGTGAAGGGAAGCAGGAGTGAAACAGGAGGGATGTGTTCAAACTTTGGTTTTAGTTAAAAGTGTGGCTGCAGCATTCTCAACAAGCTGGGGATTATGTAACACCTGATTTGTCAGTCCAGCAGAAAGTGCTTTACAGTAATCAAGTCTACTGGAAATAAAAGCGCAAACAAGCTTTTCAGGAAACTGACTGTGACAGGAAGCATATAACTTTAAACATGTACCATCATTATTTTTAAAAGCCTTTATTTAATCTGGTAATTTAATTAAGAACCAGTTCTCCTTTACGATAGTAAAATAAAAACAAGCAACATTAAAAAAGAATAAAAAAGGAAAACTCTTAAAAAATATATATGTATTCAAACATTTTCAAACATTTTCAATCTTTTTCAAAAAATAGCAGATCTACAAGCTCATAGTTGTTCTGGCTGTTTTAGTTACTCTTAGTTACTGTTTTAGTTATCCTGAAGCAAAGCTCACACACAAGAGTCTATGTAGGTTTTCAACTCTCGCCTGCGTTCTGACAACATGCCAACTCCAGTGAGTGTGAGCCATTTGTGTTCAGTAGAAGGGAATGGTATAGCAAGAGAGAGAGACATTATTTTTATTCCAAAACATCCCCCTGTGGCATCCCTCTCCGAAGCAGAGTTGGCTAACAATGCAGTATTCTCCTCGTCATGCTGTTATGCACTGCACCAATCCCACACACCCTGGCCTTTTGCTAGGCTGAAAAAAACTCAAACTCTGCTTTTCCAACATTTGGTGAGACCACAGCTGCAACATATACAGTATTTCCAGCTGAAATGCTTTTGATAGATTCCTCCCCCCCCCCCCCCCTCCAAATTACCTCCACCGTACTTTGCTGTTGTAACGACTTTCTTAGTAAATGCCTTGAGCATGCAGTGTCCGATTACATTATTGTACACGGTATAAAGTGACCCAGTGATATCTAAAAATGGCACTCCCTACAGGCTGGCATGCAATACCCAAATACTATTAGCCGAAATACCACTGGCCCCAATGGTCTATGGAAATTCCTCTGGCCTGTCACATGACCTGATACTGTCAGGACGTATTGATTTTTGCCGGGTCCAGATTATGCATAATTTAACCGGTTTGCCATAGTGTCTGCAGAACTGAGTGAGTTCCATAGCCCCCAACCCCCCTACATACTGTAGTCCATGGCTTTTAATAATTCAAGCCACAGATATGCCTTTTTTTCACAGCTGATGCTGTATGCGGACGTCACCAGTTGTCATCTTAATGGCCAATGCTTGACGTGCATCTCTGGTGTGGTCATAGACCATACCAGTGTAATCACATCAGAAAACATCTGCATCTAGAAAATAGGGAATAAGGATAACATTAAGTGAATTATGTATATCCTCTGTTAGGCATGGGGTTTAACCATTACACTTATACTGTACATACACACACACACACACACACACACACACGTGTATGCACACACATGCACACACACACACACACGCATACACTAAATTGTCTGCCTTGCAATTTGGAAACTGAAGGTAGTCATCGCTGAGATTTCAAATTTGTATTGATTAATCGTGCAGCTCCTGCTGCAGTTTTTTTTTCTTCTGCACTGCTCTCTATCCTGTTAACTTCCTCCTCTTAATATCTGCAACTGTCCAGCAGGCCTTGGTACCTAGAGAAAAGCATCCCCACACACACACACACACACACACCCCTTTGTGCTGTACATTTTGCTGGGGCTCCGAACCACACAGACACACAGTCAGCACCTTAGCAGCATGTTCAAATCTAAGGCTAAAAGCCTGCTTTCTTCCTCCCATGCCTCCTTAATTGATCCCAGAGGCAGACTACAATAATGATCCCGACAACAGCTAGAGAGGGAGTGAATGCATGGCCAGATTTCTGTCGTTAGACAGGTGAGCTACTGTTCTGAAGCTTGTAGGAGAGCAGGCAGGGGGGGGGGGGCGGCGGCAAAGAACGGAGGAGAGTGGTGATTGAGGAAGGAGGCAAGCTGCTCCGGGGCAGATTTGCTCGATTAGCAATAAACCGAAGCTGCATGCTGCTGCTAAATTAAGCTTGTGGTTGGGTGGGGGGGCAGAAGGGGAGCATTGGTGCTGCTATTAATAGTACTTTTCTTGCGTGTGTGTGTGTGTGTGTGTGTGTGTGTGTGTGTGTATGTCTGTCTCCCTGCCGCCTTCCCCACATCTACCCCGGCTGAAGGAGATGTACTCCCTCCTGGCTCAGGAGCTGAAGACTCTGGCCGAGGCCCATGGGGAGAGACTGCTGCACACCCCACATAATCCCATTTCACTGGGTGAGCTGGAAACACTGGATTACTGGTCACTACATAGACAGTAAAAGTCCTCCCAATGTCCCGAGGGTTAAATGTCCTCCCTACTGTAATGCTTGGCTTTGTGTATTACTAGTACACAAAGCCAAGCACATTCTGAGAGTGCATGATGTCACATTTTTTTTGTTTCTGCTTACAGTTGTACTAATGTCTGTACAATGAGAAAAGAGCCTCCAGGCGTCTTCTTGCAATGCTGAAAACAGCAAATGAATGTCTGCACACTTGTAGCTACCCTTTGCAGATGGGAATTAAACACCAGTAGTGACATTTTGAGCAGGCATGCTCTTGAAAATACATATACAAAGTCATCGTCTTAAATAGTGTGTGTGTGTGTGTGTGTGTGTGTGTGTGTGTGTGTGTGTGTGTGTGTGTGTGTGTGTGTGTGTGTGTGTGTGTGTGTGTGTGTGTGTGTGTGTGTGTGTGTGTGTGTGTGTGTGTGTGTGTGTGTGTGTGTGTGTCCTCCAGCCGTGTCTCTGGACGGCCTCCAGGCTGAGAATGACAAGGCAGTGACTCAGCTTGGCTCCATGCTGTTCACCCGGCAGGTGTCCGGGGCCAGGTATGAAAACACACTCACGCAGCCGCAGAAGCACCATGAACAGCCTGCACAACATGGCGGGTTGGGAAACGGAGGGCTTAACACTAGAATGAGCGCTTTCCCAAAGAAGCATTGCCTGCTCCCTTTTTGAGCATCCATGTTCTGAGGGGAACATTAGCCAAAAAATAGCCGTTCTACTGTACGCAACACGTTCTGAGCTTGTAGATGGGCTGTGTTTTGGCGAAGAGATTAGGTATATAGAGGGTACAGAGCCGACACAGGTCAGTTTGACTAAGTCTAGAGCAGTGGTCCCCAACCTTTTCTGGACGAGGGCCCACTTGAAAATCTCGAAAGCGTTCGCGGCCCACCCATCTGACCACTTAACACGGCCATAAGTGGTCAGGTGGGTGGGCCACTGGGGAACACTGGGGTTGATCCCTAGTGGGCAATGGTCAGATGGGTGGGCAGTGTGCATTTTCAGAGCATGTTTATTTTACTAATCAATTGATCGTTTATTTTAAAGATTTTAAAGACAAAATACCATGATATCATTTTTTTTTTACATAGTTTTTTTTATATTGTTATATCATCATTTACACCCTATTGTTTTGCCAATTTTTTGGGGGGCCCACATGCAATATCCCCAAGGCCCATCAGTGGGCTAGGGTTCAAGTGGTTAAAGGACTTTAAATGGAGCATGAACATCCAGCTGTCGGGTTGAGTCCTCTGGTGGCGAAGCGCGGCGCAGACGCCACTCACGATGATTAGAATGTCCAGCGTCGCACTATCAGGGCCATATTCTAATTGATGGGGACGCTGCCATTGCAGCTCAGCTGACGATGACAGTTGATTGACAACAGAGCTGTGTTGTTTCTGTTGTTACGCCAATGTCCAGAGACATGTCCTCAGAACCAGTGATGGTGTTCGACCGTTGTCTTCGCAGCACAGAGGGATCTCTGTCCATTCTTGATTGTCACCTTTCATCTCAGTCACCCAGTAGTCTGTAAATATGTAATGTTACCAAGCTGGCAGGCTTTTAGTCCTTTCTTAGGACTCATAGTTTGCAATCATGCAAGCGAGACATAGTGAATATGTTTCACTTTCAGCTAATGAAAGAGTTTTCATTAGCTGAATAGAATTACCTGGTCATTAATGGTTTCTTGATACCACTGCAACAAATAATTGTGGGTCTTCAAGACCATTGCTTAAGCTGAGACCTGCATCCAGTCAAAATTACAGCTGCCTTAAAACATAAATAAATAAAACTATCAATATTAGGCTATTCTCTCATGCAACAAAACAGATTAAAGGAAGCTTACAGCTTATCATAATGCTTTTCAGCTCCATAATGCTTTCCGCCATATACTTATAGGCTCAAAAGGTAGCCAGTAATTGATTTTGCATTTAAGTGAGTCTGAACTGCACTGACAGAAACACAGCCTGGCCAAAACGTCAGAGCCACCAGTACTGTTACACATTTTCATAATGTAAAACTATGAATGGAACTGAAGTACCTGAAGTACAATTATGAATAGTTTTTCACACTCTAAAATCCACTTATAAATAGAAGCAATGGATATTTAGCTTTCAGGTATGGTTAGGGCTGGGAAATTACCCATATATATAAACCGATATTTATAACCAACTTATGACAATCGACACAAACGAAGTCCAATAGATTTTTTTGTATTCGACTCAAAAAGTCTAATAACTACTTAAAGGGAGGGTAAGTGATATTGTTTTGTTAAAATATGTTCAATAAATGGAATGTAATGACACAAAGAAATGAGTAGAACAAATTGGAACTGGAAAACTATAAATGTTAAGCTGTAAATGGGTACTCTCTCCTGATTGGCTAAAATTGGCAACCCTCCTGGAAATGTGTATTCTCTTTATTAAAGAAAAAATATAGAGCTTTAACCTTTTCTCACACGTTGTGAGCCTGTAGATCTGCTATTTTCGCTATTATCTTTTTTTTTATTAATCGTTCATTAATCGCAATCGAGGCAAAGGTTTGTAGAAAATCGTGATATTGATTTGTAGTCACATCGCTCAGCCCTAGGTATGGCTCTCACTACAGTAGAGCGGCACTGTAGCTGTTGTTGTGTTTTTGAAGCAGACACTGCTGTAGACTTAAAGGCTTGCTGTGTGTTCAGCAGCGGATGCTGCAGTGCCTCGTGTGTCTCAGCTCTGCTGTTTGACAAAGCACAAGGAGCCTGCGTAAAGAGAGAGGTGCGTTGCTGGGTGACTGGTGAATTCACTTCCCATAGAGACAAGAACTAATGGGACGAGCACGTTGACGTGCTTGGAAATGATTGGTTTCAGGTTTGTGCCGCTAAAAGCCATTGATAGAATGGTTCGTCCTGCTGCCCTACTCAAGATATGTTTTGACAGTACCCCCTCCCTGCCTAGTCGAGCTGTTGCAGTATTTCTCCTTTCATCTATTGTTCTTGGTCGAGGTTATATCCATCAACCAACCATTTGAACCCTAGAGTCCCTATTCTGAGGCTAACGTTCGATCTCCATCTACACGCCTGCTCCAACTCAGCTGCTCTTACACCTGACTCATCATTCTCTGTGATTATCATTTTTTCCCCGACACGTTCATTCCCACTGGTTGCTTATTGTACTTCTTACATTTTGGGAGCATATTGCATAGAAACAGGACTATTAAAATTATACATTTAATGATGTAACTATATAAATCTGGCCTTTCCATTTTCCCATACCAAAAGATGCTTCTACGATTTCCCCCATACTATAAGTAGCCTACACCCACCAATCACTGACTGTCCCAAAGGTGAGACTACATCACTTAACGTGTTTACTACTTGCTCGTTTTGATCTAATACAAATTCTCAATTATTTTTAGCCAAACATTGAGTTCCTCTCTCTCAAATTGTGCATCATTTTAGCTTAGCGTTAAAGGGGTGTTTAAAACTCTTCTGGGGTCATTTTAACGTCTACTCTGGCTTTTGTGTCTAATGCGTGAGGGGGGCGTGTTTTTTCAATATTCAATATTTTTCAATAAAGAAAGAAAAAAAGTAATTTGAAAAAACACGGCCTGCTCACGCATTAGAAGGGTAATATCAGTCACCAGAACCAAGGATGTGTGTTTTCAATGAGTCAGTCTAACATGGTTAAAAATAGAGCACCGAAGTCTGACGTAATTTACACATCCTACCTGGTTCGCGGTTTCCCACCCCCATTCTGAATTCCCATAGACGTCTTTAACTCTTTTATTGACAAAAAACGGAATTCCCGTCCGATTCTACTATGGCTCTCATGGCCATGGACGGAAATTACAAAATTATTATTATTTTTTTTTTTTAATATATATATATTTAGTTTTTGGTCTTGTTTTTTTTTTTGTTTATCTCAAAGGAACTAGGAGATAACGCTATCCAAAAAAATGCTGCTCCATTCATTTCAATGTTAAAAAATAAACGGAGGAAAAATGCACATTTTCGTGGCACTGGGACGACACAGCCTGAAATAAGTCTGGTAATGAAAGAGTTAATATCGCGTCAAATAAGAACTGTCAAACAACTTAAAATCTGTCTGGGGTGCATACAAAAGTCCAAGTAGACATTAAAATGCAGACATGCAAAAGTGTCACTTTTCAGCTACAGTCACCTTTTTGAACCCAAATAGGGCAATTGTGTGACACCTGACCCGAAAGAAAACAACATGTTGTCACCTTTTTCACCTCGGGGCTGTTTGCATGCCTGAAAATGACCCCAGAAGTGTAATAAGGTGAAATAGCCCTTTAAGCCCAGTTATGTTTAGGAGGGCAGAATACAGCGCAGAAATGGCATCGTATATTGTTATGCTGCCTACCATAATGAATAATTGCTCAGCCCTTGTACTAAACCATCCTGGTTGTTGTTTCTAGGGTAATACCCCTGGGCAAGGAGCAGACAGTGAGCGGATACACATTCCGCGGCTTCATGTCCCACTCGGAGGCGTACCCTTGCCCCTACCTCAACGCCGCCTCAGCCGTGGGCATCACGCAAGAAGACGTGACGCTGTGCATCAAAAGACTGGACAAGTGCCTGAAGACGCTGAAGAAAGAAAGCAGCGCTGCCCGAAGCAGTTCGCCGTTGACCGCAACGGGCAAGGAGGACTCTACTGGAGAGTAAAGACTAATTTATACTTAATTGCATGACTCTTGCGACTCGTGTCAAAGGTTTAATTTGGTAATACATCGTTTTTGTCGAGCCAATCAGCTGAAAACACAATGTTTGTCACGTGACACTTGTCAATGGGGTCGTGAAGTTTTACCCTTAAATGATCAAGAATGATCACGACAACCACTGTAACCACTACTGCACTCTGAACAAATAAGTATATACAAAAGGAAATTCCACTGCTCAAGTCTTTCTACAAGGACAAGTGTGACATAAATAAAGCAACTTCGTTTTTGTCTGCCGTTCCAACCTCTGGGGTCTGGATTGCACCTGCCCCCCCTTGGATCCGTAGCGTACTGTATGTTGCACAGCACTTATTGATGGATGTTTTGTGGCTACATCATTCCAATCCTGATGAGAAAAAGGCAGAAGACATCCCAAACCTACTAGGCTGGGTGCTGGATCAAAACTTCAACATGTAATCAAAATAAATAGTCCACACACCAGTATACTCCCATTTGCAAAAATGTCTCCTCAGACCTTACTTCTGAGGAAGAGCCTGGTGGCTCGAAGCATCACCACCCTAAGATAAATGTGCAAACGGGAGTATACTGGTGTGTGTGTGTATTTTGATATCATTCCAATCCTCTCATATGATCAAAGACCATGATGTCCATACATTTTATTTCTGTATCCCCAGCTGCTGATTAAATGCACCTTGATATTTCCTACATTACTGTGACAATGGTGAAAGCAACACGGCTCCAGAGATTGAGGAAACATCTTTTCTTGAGTTTCTTGTGAGACTTGTGATTCACCGTCATGTGTAAATGAGTTAAGGATGTTTTGGTTATTATTCTTATGTATTTGGGACCTGAACTTATGGCCCTATAAATAAATAATCTCTTTTGCTGACTTTTAATTCCTCTTTGTCCTATTGTCTCTAGATTAAAGTCTTACGTATTCAGTGTGTATGTATACACACACATATACACATCCATACAGCATCACATAGTAAGGCCAAGAAGGTGTGGTTATCAATTGAAATGTATCTAAATTCTTGGTTTGTTAAGCGATACTAGGCAAGAAAACAAAGTAAATGTATTTGAAATTAATAGTTGTCCATGATCCACGCTGACATAATGCCATGTATTGTGATGTACAGTATTGCCTTTTATCCATTTCATTACAGAGGATAAAATGTATTTATATAATGCTGTGTTTACAACGTGTGTGTGTTCTGGTATGCCCTCTAGCTGGCTGTAAGTTGTAATATGATACAAATGCCATGGGAACATTAACCCCCATTTTATCCCACTATTGAATTCACTTGTTCATTTTCCTATGTAACTGATATGACCGAAAGAGGTAAATCAGGTAATCAATGAGTCAATGACACGCATCCAACACAGATCTGTAGAGCATAATGGAGCCTATTCTCTGTGAAAGTCTGTGTCTGTGCCGATCATTCATATTAAGAAATAGCAAAGCTTTCTATTTCTATTCTATTTACTGTAGAATTGAGAATCTAGGTCTTGAACTAGACCATGGGGATTGTAGCTGTAACCAAAGCGCTGTCTGCTGTGCTTGCACTTGTTTTTTCCTCCTATTTGTTTCTCCTATTTTTTCTATTTTTCAAAATAACTGGAAAATTCCATCTCTGGTGATATTCCAAAAATAGGGATGGCAGGTTGAGTGGTTTGGTGGCGGAACGGGTAGTGCCCCGCGGCACAAAAATAAACTCCCAGTGAAGCTTCACTGACTTATCTATATTTCGATTGCACTCGCTGTACCAAAGTCGTCCATACGCGACTGCTGACACCTTATGGAGAGTGTTGAGGTTGATTGTGCTTTGAGAATCTGCAACTATGTGAAATAGAAGTCAGTGCACTTTCTTAAATCTGAATATTTAAAACATGGATTACTAGATATTTGCAGAAATAGCCTCAATTCTTAAAATGCTCTGCTTAACAGATTTATTTTAATGATTTGAATTTTTTCTTCTTTTTCCCCCCCGTTTCAAGCATAAATTGCTGTGATTCAGTTGTCGGATAAATCCACAAAATCTGGCTGTTCAGAGAAGCAAACAGATGGAGATGGAGATGCTGTTCTTCTCAGCAGTGGAATTGTCTTGGGTTCTACCACCCTGTCTTTGCATTTTTGACATGCAAAGGCCATGTACAAAAATCCTGAAATAACTCCCTGTTCCCTCTCCACCTCTGTCTCCGCCTTGCCCTATATACAGTATCCATTTGTTTATTTGTTTGCTTGTTTGTTTATTTGTTTGTCTGTATCACTCAGCCTCACAAGCACTCCTTGTAATTGCGGTTGTTTCCTTTTTTATGTGCTCTGCTTTCCACTGCATCGACACAAGCTGAGTGTATTGAAGTGGTTACTACTCACTGCACTAGTGGTAGTATATTCCTCACTTAGTATATTCCTCACATATACCTCACTTGCCTCCTTGTCTGGTGCTGTGCTGATGTTGCAGGGATGCTGTGAGCACAGAGAGTCAGTCACTTTCTTTTTTCTTTTCTTTTTCATGAGGTACATCTTTCTTTTTAAAGGTGTCCTTATTGATGGGACATATTTCCTTTTAAAGGAGTCCTTATTGATCAATGCTATACCATGCCACATGCTGCAGTATGTAAATACTATGTATTGAATCTGTCTTTCACTTCAAAATGTAATGGTTGGTGATAACTGATGTTTTGCAGCAATGGAACATTTAAAAATGGAAACGGTAATGCAGTTAGTGCACTGCACATTATTGTTAGCTAGATTTACACAGTATTGTCCATTTGTCCCTAAGCTTTGCAATTGTGACAAGAAGCCCATGAATGCATTGATTAAACATGCAGGATTCGGTCACCTCCAGAACTAGCTGGCAATGTAAGTAAGAGCTTTGGTATACCAAACAAGCTGTTTACCGGCGTCATCCTCACCTAAATAGAACGCCTTGTAAAAATAGCTCACCTGGCACTTGTGCTGCCCTCGATCATAAGTCTCAAGTACCCCAGGGACACTGCCAGGTAACAAATCGCCAGTGACGGAAGAAGTACTCAGATGTTTTACTTAAGTAAAAGTATCAATACTCCAATGTAGATTTACTCTGTTACATGTAAAGGTCCTGTATAAAAAATGTACTTGAGTCAAAGTACAATAAGTTCAAGATGTATACAAATCTTGTAGATTTGCTATTTTCAATTAGCCATAATATATATTTATAGGGCTGAAGTGGTTCATGTATATTTTGTAAAATTAATCAAAATCTACAAAATAACTAGTAACTAAAGTGTTCTTATAATTGTAGAGGAGTAAAAGTGCAATATTAGTCTCTTGAGATGTAGTGGGGTAGAAGCAAAATCACTGAAGTACTCCAGCAAAGTAAAAATACCTCAACATTTTACTTGAGTAAATGTACTTAGTTACTTTACACCATTTGTGCAGTTGCCAGGTAGGTTACGGTTCTGTGACCATACCCGGTTTGTGTCAGCTTCAGGGACAAGTGCCCCGTCGGCCTTCTCGGCTCCTAAATTATGTAATATCGTAGACCTGGCTACATTTAACTCTGTTATACAACAGTCTACCAAACCCCCATCATTCTATACAGGCCTTAATATTAAATCTTTAATGGTTTTCAAATCATGGCTGATGGGATTCATTCTTCTGCTTTAATAAAGTTGGCATGAACCGCTTACTTGGCACTGTCCATAGTGCTGAAATGATGTGCTATATTAGCCAAGAGGTGTGAGCCATGATCCTCTCATACTTTAACACAGGGAACAACAGTGGTGGAAAAAGAACTACATTTTTACTTAAGTATCAAGTAAAAGTCCTGAATTCAAAATTTACTTGAGTAAACTAAAAGTACACAAGTATTAGTATAAAAATGTATTCAAAGTCCCAAAAGTAGAAAGTACTTATTATGCAGAATGTCCCCATTTCACAAGTATTTTGCAAATAGCAGATCTACAAGCTCACAATGAGTGGCATCCTGAGGCATTGTGGCATTGTGAGCTTGCAGACCGGCTATTTTCAAATGGCTGAAATATATAGGGCTGAAGTGGGTAATGTATGTTTTGTAATAATAATCAAAATCTACAAAGTAACTAGTAACTAGAGGAGTAAAAGCATAATATTTGCCTCAGAGATGTAGTGGAGTAGAAGTAAAAGTACTGAAAATTAGAAATACTCCAGTAAAGTAAAAAAATACCTCAACATTGTACTTATAAGTACAGTAATTGAGTAAATGTACTTAGTTACTTTACACCACTGCCACCTACTTGGCACTGTCCATGGTTCTGAAATGATGCACTATATTAGAGAAGCGGTGCAGTGATCGGCTCATACTTTAACACAGGGAACACACACGTCATGTTCTCATAATAAAACAGTACGAATAATGATGATTCAACACGACGACTCTCCTATAGGTGAGTCCCATTCGTTTCCCCCAATCACTCTCCACCTAGCCATGGATCACATGACGGTCATCTGTCACGACCGTCATGGCGAAACTTCAACCTGGTGTTTGGACTTTCTCCCCTCTTGGCCCGTACATCTACATAAACATTCAGATTTCAAATATAAAGTGCTTACCCCATGGCCACGGATGTTATAGTTATGTACGGGTCCTCAGAAGTACCGGTATCTTCCGTATTGTTCAATAAAAAGCATTTTAATCCAATTGGTGGCCATTTTCTCCACATGCTTTCAACTACGCAACCCCATCGGTTGGGATGTGTATTGCACTTTGATACATTATAACTCTATGAGAAAATGGCCACAGATTGGATTTAAATTGAACAATTTGAACAATACGGAAGGTACGGGTACTTCTGAGGATCCGTACATAATTGTAACATCTGTGGCCATGAGGTAAGCACTTTATATTTGAGATTTGAACGTTTATGTAGATGTACGGGCCAAAAAGAAAGAAAGTGCATACACTATGTTGAAGTTCATCCATGACTGTCATATAATATATGACAGTCATGTATCAGGGCTATCTCTCCGCCAACTGGCACCAAATAAATCATTTGAATTAAATAAAGATATTTCGAGTGTTGAAAGAATAAGGAGCATTGTGGTACAAAACAAAAATCCCATTATAATAGCCTAAGGATGTTTGGCCAACACACTCCGAAACGAAACCCTTATTTAATAAATAAATAAATCGTGCGAAGGGAGAAGAGCTGCAGCTGATTTGCTGATGTCAGGGTTCCAGTGCAGCATTTCATGGTGCAGGAGGGTGTAAACGCCTCGTTCGTCTCAAACCATCACACATGCAAACACCGACCGGATCAAGATGTTGCCATCACTTCTCTGTAACGTCTGGACGTTGTTTTTGGTGTCATTGTTGTCTCAGCCGGTCCATCCAGCCAAGAAGCCTTTCCGATGCCCTTCGGCATGCAGCTGCTCCAAGGAGTCCATCATCTGCGTCGGGTCTTCCAATGTCCCGAGGATCTCCCCCAACGACGTCAATTCTTTGTAAGTATAGATATTAACCCGACCTGTGTCTCTGTTTGTAAAGGCTTTTGGCCAGGGGTCTTCAACGTTTTTCAGGCCAAGGACCCCCTTGCTGAGAGAGAGAGATGAAGCAGGGACCCCCACTACATAGCCTAAATTGTGCTGCAGATTAAACTTTTTCATAGATTTCATAGCTGGATTCATGTTAATGTGTATTTTCAGATAGTTAACCTTTGAAACCCTCAATATTTGAGTCAACTTGACCGTTGGCTCTGTACTTGGTCTGCTCTTTTTCCCCTCTCAGAAAATAGCCGATCTACAAGCTCACAACACCTTGCAGGCCAAGGCATTGTGAGGTTGTAGATCTCCTATTTTAGGTTAATGTTCCCCACTACACAAAGATTTGGTGGACCCCCTGTAGTAACTCTGAGCACCCCCTAGGGGTCCTGGACCCCCTGTTGAAGACCCCTGCTTTTGGCTATTAGGATAGCCTGTGTTTTGGTGATGAGCCCTACCTAGTTAGTTTGGCTATTATCTCAATATCTTGTTAATGTGGCAAGTTAGGCTATCTCCAATTCTTGCCTTGTTCAGGTAGCCTGCTATTCAGAAACAAATATTATTATAAAAAATAATAATAATCCTTTTGACTTGTTTTCCTAACAGGAGTATCGTCAATGGGACGTTCTTTGAGATCAAAGAGGCTATGTTTTCCCACATGCCTTCACTGCAACTACTGTAAGCCTATTTCACCCTCTATGATCCCTGCAGTGTTATTGTATAGCATAATATTATAGCCTACATGCAACTATTGTAAGCCTAGCTATTTGATCCCTGCAGTGTTATTGTATATTCTGGCCTATCATGCAACTACTGTAGGCCTATTGCACCCTCTATGATCCCTGCAGTGTTATTTTATAGCATATACTATTATAGCCAATACGTGCAAATACTGTAAGAATATTTCACCCTCTATGATCCCTGCAGTGTTATTGTATATTATAGCCTATGCAAAATAGTTAGCCAATGGACTGCCCTTATCTTGTTTTCAAAGGCACTTTTAATATTCAGACTTCAATGGACATATATAGCCTACAGTAAATGTTGAGGTTTCTTAAGGCTCACCAGATCAGACCAACCATGATCTGGATGCTCACAGAATGCTGTGATCATTCACAAAGACACGGTCAACAGCCTATAATGATTGGCCCCTGTGCCTCTTGGGAAACCACACACAGCAGTAACGGTCAGCTACAACCAGGGTTGGGATCCTTAAGGATTTTAAAGATTTCGGTTTAGTGATTCCCTCTTAACGGTCTGATTCCATAACGGTTCCCTTTAACGATTCCTATAGGGGGGGGGGGGTTCCAAATGGACCCTAACAGGTCTGTAACTCTGAGAGTTAGGGTCAAGTCCACATGCCAGCTCTGACAGTGTGAGGAAACCGGTTCCAGAAACGGTTGCAAATGTGACGGAACTGATTCCGGTTGCTCAATGTTGGATCCGGTTCCTCCGGTTCCTCCGGTTCCAGATCCCAACCCAATAGCTACAACCTCACTGTTAGTCATTCTAAAGCCTCATCACACTTGGCACAAGCTCCTGCTTGATATGGATATTCACACTATGAGACAGATATAGGCCCACCTGTAGCCATGTTGTGGCTTATATTACAGCTATTGCTAAAGTATGGAAAGGTCTTGTATTTGGGCTATTGCAAACCAATCGAATATCCACATAGAAAATAATATGAATACAAAAATACAAATAGGTGTGCTTGTTTTAGGCCTGGCAGTCCACGGAAAATGATTACATCCATTATGTTAAGGAAACATCTCCTAACTTGCCTGGCTGTGACTGGCTGATGAACTGGTGGAACTGATGTTATATAACATTCACAGCTCTTCAGGAGTTCTTAACAACTTAAACCCTGGCGTCCCTGTTTTAGGCATCTCATAATAGGCGAAAAAATGAAATAAGAAATAGCAGATCTACTGTCTGTACCTGCTCACAACGCATCACATCACGACACGTTGTGAGCTTGTAGATCGGACTTAAGTGGGTGGATCATGCATCTTCCACAACTGTAGTGGATTTGAGCTTGAGAGCAAGTCACGCCATACTAATCATACTTACCGGAAGCCATTGATCTACTCCAATATTGATTGTTATGATGTCAGCATAAACATGTAGGCGTGGCAGGTATGCTAAGAGCATTTCACCCCTTGCACCTCAAATGGAGAGTGCAAATGTATTTTCTGTTTAGTAAAGACCATGGGGAGATGGATGGAGAGACCCTTGTTACTGAACAAACACTACAGTAGCAATGAATACTATCAGTATCGGAATATAGAGCTTTTTTTAATGGCGTGGCTCTGCAGGAAACTAGTCGTCTATGAGAGGGTTGATCTGTAGTATGAGTGGCTGTGTGGGTTTGTGTGGAGCTGCTAGACCGATCAGCACCACATTTCTTGTGCACACTGGCAGTAAGCCAAAGGATTACCTCCACTACAACCCCCCCCCCACACACACACACATTTTATTTTATACTAGTATATTTTCTGTTATTGAGGGGAAAGCTTTGGCTGAAAATAGCTGATTGACAAGCTCACAACGCGATGCAACACTGGGGTTTAAGGGGTTCATTGTAATTGTAGTCATTGGGGCTCGGATCGGGCTGAAACCTTGCCCAAATTTGGAGTCACACATCATACTGTAGATAGGTCGACTGACGTCATAGATGACTGATGTCACCGGCTGGCCACATGATGTCCGAGGTCTACATTGGAGCCATGTGGATCCCAACGTTTCGATGTTTTCACTACAAACCCATTACTTATCATTGTACCTTTTTAAAATGTAACCGCTAGGACACAGTCTCTTCAATGTTGAAGTGTGGATAGACAAAATGGGGAAGAAACAGTGACATTAATTATATATAGGGGGTATCTGTAGCTTGCACCACTGAGGGTGTAACAGCTTAATTGCACATTCTAAAAGTAGGCCTTTATTTTTACTTACAAGTAGTGTTGGTAACTGGAGCGTACTGCTGATCACGACATTTCACAGCACCAAAATACAGTGGAATGGTGAGCGTGGGCAGAAAGCAAGCATATGATATGATCGCCCTCTTCAGTCTTTGTCTCACAGCAGGTGTAAGCCAGGCACGAGAGCATTATCTCTCAAGCGATGGTTCTCTCCTCCAGTCTATGAAACTCAGACTCAGGTTAAGCCTGTCACAATTATTACATAATCGCCTGATCGCAGTTATTTGCGATGATCGCAATTCTTTTGCATAATCTTTCAAATCGTTTCCATACTGTATTTCCACCATGTTGTTGTTCGTGAGCTGCTTACTTGACCAGTCTGCCAGTCCTCTCCGGCCCGCCCTGCCTGCTAATTGCCAGCACATGACTTTTGTTTGGGGAAGAAGGGTCAAAGCAGCAAGATGGTGTTCAGTCTTTCGCAACACAATAGTCACTGTAGGAGAAAATAACAAGTGCAAGTCTCCAACCGGATCGATAGACTGTAACAGTGCAGTTGCACTGAGCAGGATAGTGCATGGAAAGATGTTGCGTAGGTAGTTCTGTGTGCATCAGTGTCAGATGCAGACAACTTGTAATCTCCATATTTCATATTTTTATGTTTTTTTTAATTAGCCCTATTTTATACTTCGTCATATGACAGTGTCTTGCAAAAGTAGCGAAAATAGTTTGCTTATAATGACATGCCCAAAATAGGGACACCAGGTTGAGAGTGCCTGTGGCTTCTGTTTAACCAACACAAAGCATCGCCATGATGTCATAGAGAATAACGAAGATGGGTGAAATTGTACACTAGCTCATGGGTGCTACGTTTGGCAAGGTTTGCATCATTTGGACTATAATGGGTGCCGGAATGCTAGGCAAGCAAGGTGAATGACCTTTCAAATCAATTTTGATGTGCATCCACTCTGTTCTGTTCATCACATGAAAACATGTTTTCAATGATCAAGCTCATTAAGTCTTATTGTGACATGTGTTGATACATTCTCTACTTTACTGATTTTTTCAGGCTTTTGAATTCAAATTCTCTTACAACTATAAGGGATGATGCATTCGCTGGCCTTTCTCACCTGGAATACTTGTAAGTACCCATACGTTGTTTGTTCTCCTACCAAGACCTTTATACACACTTTACACACTTAAAACTCTTTACATATGCTGGTACTTAGTTAATGCTCATCACTCTTTTATGATAACTTTGTTTTTGTCATACCTTAAAAAAAAACGTTTTAGTTTTTTTTTATTGTCTCCGCCAGGCCAAAGGCGTGGGCCCGCCCGCCCGCCCGCCCGTCCGTCCTTCCGTCCGTCCGTCCGTCCGTCCGTCCGTCCGTCCATCCTTTTTCCCTTGGATTCCTTGGCTCATTACGCAACTCCCCAAATAAGCCACGCCTATTTCCACCTAACAAGTTTTCCGCCATGTTGCGTTTTTTTTTTCAAAACACAGTTTTTGCTACTACTCGTACCGATTTTGTCCAAACCTCGCCCAAATTGGTACACCTTATCTCTTGTTGTCATGTGATCAAGATGTATCTGTCAGATTTTTGGGATTGTATTCCGATTGACTACGATTGGCTTTCAAAGTTTGCTGGAGGGGCCTGTTTCGCACAACATACTACAAGCACCAATGGACTGATCGGTGGGAAACTTTGCACGCACACTCCCAGTAGGCCAGGGAAGAATCTCCACCCAATTGTTTTTCAAATTGGCCAGTTATAGCGTCACCATGACACAGAGTTTTGGGAAACACATTTTATGTTACTACTCCTACAGATTTAGTCCAAACCGCATGCAAATCGGTATAGATTATCTCTGTAGTCGTATCTGTCACATTTTTCATATTCCATTCCGATTGGCTATGGTTGGCTTCCAAGGTTTGCGGGGGTGGCCCGTTTTGCACAAAATTCCACACATCATGAATGCGCCGCCTGATTGCTGGGAAACGTTGCACGAACATTCCCACTAAGCCAAGGAAGAACCTCCATCCCAAATTTTTTAAATCTCCTCATGGTGGCGCAACAGCCCACTTCACGTTTTGGCCTATAACTCTTGAACCATAGGTCAATCAACATATTTTCCCCCTGGATTCCTTGGATCATGACGCAATTTAGCGGCTCCGTTTGTGCCAGATTACATTTTCTGCCATAGTGCACTTTCTTCAAAACACACTTTTTGCTACTACTCCTACAGATTTTGTCCAAAACTCACACAAACCGGTACACATTATACCCGGGGTCATGTGATCAAGATGTATGAGTCTGAATTTCAGATCTCATTCCAATTGGCTATGACTGCCTTTCAAAGTTTGCGGGCCCTGAGTAGACAACCCAGCCTGGCGGAGACCTGTGTTTTATACTGTACCTTTATGCTGGACATTGTAAGCACAGTCTGGCGGAGTATGCTACACCGACATTTCACTGCACATACTTGTATGAGCATGTGACAAATAAAACAACTTGAATCTTAACCACTTAAACCCAATATACTTAGTTGACCGGGGTCCCCCAGGGCTCAAAAGTTGGTGTGCTCCTTTTTAACCCTCTTCACTATATCTCTTGGCTTGTAGATCTGCTATTTTCACAGACTGTTCCCCCAGAATAGGGATGCTAGGGTTCATGTGGTTTAAGTACAGTAGAGGTTGATATGAGAGTAAAACTAAATATAACCACAACCATGGCATTGCCAGCCAGCAAATTATAATGGAAAGACGTTTATGACAGTGGCTGTAAATGCCTTTTCAGGCATCTGAGTTTGGAGCTACTCTCTGTGGTTGGCAAATGGCCCAATGTAGAAAAGAACATTGCATTTTGATTACTACTAGGAATTTTATGTACAGTAAGCAGCAGATATTCTGCCTCTATAAAGGAAGGGCTGTAAGTCCTACCCACGTAATCTTAAACCCTAGCGCCCCTATTCAGGGATGAACATTCGACGGAAATATCAGCTCTACAAGCTCACACCGCATCATTGCAACGCGTTGTGAGCTTGTAGATTGGCTATTTTTGGCAAAGAGATTTGGTTCTGAGGCAAAAAAGAAGTGGACCTAGTATGGAGCCCTGGAGGATCCCAGCCAACTAAGTATATAGGGTTCAAGTGCTTAACCTCTCAAACCCATGCCTAAACATACTGGTTCCTAAACTGCCAGCTGCGCATACTGTATGTGATGTGATTGCCCCTCGACCAATGAAATTACGTAGTTTGTGAAGTCAGCTGTATCCACTACCTTTTCTGTTTGTAAAGTTTTTATTTTGATATTTTTGTAGTAGTTTTGTAATATGAACACCTAAAAAGATTTGTTCTGGTCACGTCCGTATAAAAGTACTCTACCGTAGCTTGCAAACTTCCAAAGTATGATGTTGCAACATTTTCTGTCATATACCTTCATTACTACTACTAGGACATGTACTGTAGCTACTGATGAAGGCCTATGACCAAAACATTGCAGCAATTAATCTTTGACGATATTACAGGGCATGCAAATGAATGGATACATGCAAATGTATCCATATAATATATATTCACTATTTGATGAATTCCTATCACACACAGCTTTTTGTTTTTTGTGGTTTGTTTGCTAGAAAAGTGTTTGTCCTGATTTGTGCTGTTGTGCTGCTCTGCTCCACAGGTTCATTGAGAGTAATAAGCTAGAACATGCTTCCAAATATGCCTTCAGAGGACTCAGGGACTTGACTCACCTGTAGGTTTCAAATGCTGTCATCTCTCATCTCTCATAAAGAAATACTATTTGGGGAATATTGTATTTACTACAAATAACTATTGAATATGAAGTCTTACAAGAGGAAATATTGATAAACAGAATGATAAACTAGTTTTGACTACTGCTAGAACTGCTGTGTAAAGTTGGTTTTCCTTGACTATCACAAGATTCATGCTCAGCATGGTGAACTTTTATAAACTAACTTGGATGTATAAATATTATATAAATATTGCTATAATACATCATTATTGCACAGGCATGGTTTTCCCCAAAAAGTTTCTTTGAGCTTAGATCATCATCTATTCCCATTGCAATCAAGATGAACTCATACCAAACATACTTTGTGAAACCAAGCTGGATGCCATTTGCCACATTGTCCTGACATTGCTGTTAACTCGCAGGTCTTTGGCAAACAACAACATAAAGGCCCTGCCCAGGGATCTCTTCACTGACATGGATTCACTCATAGAGCTGTAAGTTTGCCTTCTGGCCGCTCCACTACACATGTACAATTCACTCTCTTTAATATGCAGTTATCTCTTGAGTTCATGAAGAAATCCACTTAGAAAGGTGCAGAAAATCGGGGTGCACGGAGTTCCATATTGGAACAAAGGTTCTCTTTTTCCATTTACAAACGGTTTTGGACGTGCAGTACAAGGTCTGTGCCCGACAGCGATGATAATATGCTCATTCCGGGTTTGAATCCAACCCGTCTTGTCTCGAATGTCTGTCCTCTGTCTCTCTCTCTCTGCTATTGGTTTCCGGTCTCTCCGACATCTCTCCATGACTCTCCCGATTTGTTTATCCGCACTGACACATCGCCCTTCTTGCAGTGACCTGCGAGGCAATGCCTTTGAGTGTGACTGCCGTGCCAAGTGGCTGATGATGTGGCTGAAGAGCACCAATGCCACGGTGTCCGATGTCGTGTGTGCCGGGCCCGAGGAGATGAAGGACAAGCGGCTCAATGATATGACCAGTCTGCACAACGAATGCATCTCCACGGGTGAGAAAAAGACCTGAGCCAGCTGGAAATGTGTTTTTTTTCTCTGTCCGCTGAATACCAGTGATGGAAGAAGTGCTCACGTTTTGTACTTAAGTAAAAGTACCAATACCACAATGTAGAAATACTCAGATACAAGTAAAAGTCTGGTATTCAGAATTTACTTGAGTAAAAGTACAAAATATTGGCATCAAAATATACTAAATATACTAAAAGTATTCATTACGTGGAATATGCCATTTCACAAGTTTTCAAATGTATAAAAATCCTTTGAAAATAACAGATCTGCAAGCTCACAATGTGTTGCTTTGCGACGTGTTGAGCTTGTAGATCGGCTATTTTCAAATAGCCGAAGTATATACAAGTGGTCAATGTACTGTATGTTTTGTAACATTAATCAAAATCTAGACAGTAACTAGTTACTTGAGTTTTCAAATAATTGTAGTGGAGTAAAAAGTACCATACATTTTTACTTTAGGTAGGTAAGTAAAAGTATTGAACATTGGAAATACTCAAGTAAAGTAAAAAATACCTCACATTTTTACTTTAAGCACAG
Source organism: Gymnoscopelus braueri (assembly GCF_963280865.1). Classification (NCBI taxonomy): domain Eukaryota; kingdom Metazoa; phylum Chordata; class Actinopteri; order Myctophiformes; family Myctophidae; genus Gymnoscopelus; species Gymnoscopelus braueri. The sequence goes on along the minus strand of NC_137620.1, from coordinate 34,356,847 downwards.
TACTTGAGTGAATGTGCTTTCCACCACTGCTGAATACCTAATTCATACTTTGCCGTACGACATTGTTGCTCGCCAATAATAACAATAAGTGCATCGGATTCAAGCAAGTAATAAATAATAATCAGTTATTTCCAGCAAGTGACACCGTTGTAGAATAAATTATAGGCTTCATTCGTCAGCATCAGGAAGTGACTTACAACAAGCAATATTATAAATAGGCAGGGTAGACTGAAGTAGATTGACATTCCTGTATCAACCTTTTTTGTTAGATGAACTTCATACCTAAAGCCTGAACTCACTTTGGGAATCTTTTCTCTTCGTAGATTTCATCCTCCACCAGTCCGTGGTATCCGAGTCTCTATCTGTCGACACATTCAACTATAAAAACGATGTCTACGTGACAATCGCAGCTCCCAATGCGGAGAGCTGCTTGGTTTTCCAATGGGACCACATAGAAATGAACTATAGGACTTACGACAACATCACAGGTACAGTAAGGCTATGGCTCAACCCTTTTCATATCAAGGTCCATTATTGTCTCCGCCAGGCCGAAAGGCATGGCGAGAGAGTATGTTTTACCCCCTGTCCGTCCGTCCGTCCGTGTGTGTGTGTGTGTGTGTCCGTGTGTCATTCTGTCATTTTGTGTACAGCTAATCTCTGGTACCGTTGGCTTCATCGCAGCGAAACTGTGCACACACACTCCCTGGATGCCAGAGCAGAACCTCTGCTCCAAATTTTTCACATACATGGGCCTTTTATAGCGCCACCAGGAGGCCGATTTGTGCAAAACACATTTTTGGACAGTACTCCTACAGATTTTGGCCAAAAATCCCGCAAATCGCTAGATAGTATCTCTATAGTCATTAAAAGAAACGGCTAATTTCAGATTTTTCATATTCCATCCTGATTGGCAAAAATTGACTTTCAAAGTTTGCAGGAGTACTCCGTTTTGAACAAAATGCCTCAAATCATGAACACAGCATGCAATTTCCGTGAAATTTTGCAAACACATTCCCATTAGGCCGAGGAAGAAATGCCATTTGAAAATGTTCAAATCAGCCTCATGGTGGCGCTGTAACAGGCCGATTTGTGTTTTTACCTATAACTGCACCGATCAGTGTAAAACTTTGTATGCACACTCTCTAGAGGCCAAGGAAAAACCTTTGCCCTGCATTTTTCACATTTGCCTTTTATAGCGCCACCAGGAGGCAGACTTTATGTAAAACACATTTTTTGATATTAAGCCTTCAGATTTGATCCAAATTTCACGCAAATCGGTACACATGATCAGTCATGTGATCAAGACGGATCTGTTTGATTTTTCATATTCCATCCTGATTGGCTAACATTGACATGTAATGTTTGCAGGAGTGGCCCGTTTTGAACGCAGCGTCTGATTGCGGTAAAACTTTGAATGCACATTTGCACTACGTTGAGGAACAAATGCCACCCTTTTAACATTGGCCTGTTATAGCTCCACCAGCAGGTCAAATTTAGCAAAACACATTTTTAGAAGAAAATGCCTCAAATCATGCATGCAGTGTCCGATTGCCGTGTACGGCCTAGGAATAAATGGCACCCTTTTCACACTGGCCTATTATAGCGCCACCAGGAGGCCAAAATAACCTACCTGACCTGGCGGAGACCTGGGCTCCGAGGAGCACTTTTTCTAGTTTATTCTGCATTTGTGCCACGGACCACCGTTTGATGAGATGTAGCCTCTCTGACCCAAAACTTAGAATATTTTGTTGTCGTTGGATGAGATTTTGTCCACAATTCCATTCTGTATTGATGTTGGTACCATAGGAGAGATAACAGCCAAACTCTTCCATCATTTAGCTGGGGATCACCTGTCCTGGCTGGAACCCCCTCAAGGACCACTGGTGGTCCCTGGACCACTGTTTGAAAACCACTGGCTTAAACATTAGAGCAAATTACTCATGAATCGCTTAACCACTTAAACCCTATACTAATCAATCGGTCAAGGTATACTTCCTTGACCTGGATCCCCCAGGGATCTATACTAGGCACCTACCTGTTTTCCCTCTACACCAAATCACTTAGTCGAAAATAGTACATCTACAAGCTCACCACACGTTGCGTTGTGACACGCGGTGAGCTTGTACATCAGCTAATTTCGCCAAATGTTCACCAACTGTATTATGTATGACATGCCTAGAGAAGGCATGCTAGGGTTCATGTGGTTAATGTTTACACTCAAATGATCAAATTAATTCCCTAATATTATTGATTATTGATTGATGATCATAGCCATGGCTGTCATTTCCCTGCTCTTTAGGTCAGTCCATTGTCGGGTGCAAGTCGGTGGTTATCCAGGATCAGGTATTTGTCATTGTGGCTCAGCTCTTTGGTGGCTCACACATCTACAGGTTTGAGGAGGACCAGAGCAGGTTCAACAAGTTCCAGGACATTGAAGTATCCAAGATCTCCAAGCCCAATGACATCGAGTCTTTCCAGATTAACAACGACTGGTACTTTGTCATCGCAGACAGCTCCAAAGCAGGGCTGTCCACCCTGTACAAATGGAACGACAAGGGCTTTTATTCGTACCAGTCCTTGCACGAGTGGTTCCGCGACACCGACGCAGAGTTCCTAGACTTGGACGGCAAAGCCCACCTCATCCTGGCGAGTCGCTCCCAGGTGCCGGTGATCTACCAGTGGAGCCGGAGTAACCAGAAGTTCGCCCTGCAGGGCGAGATCCCCAACATGGAGGACGTGGTGGCCGTGAAACACTTCCGCATCAAGGAGGAGCTCTACCTGGCCATGACTCGCTACATCGGCGACTCCAAGGTCCTGCGCTGGGGCGCCAAGCTGTTTACGGAGATCCAGGCCCTGCCGTCACGAGGTTCCATGATCCTACAGCCGTTTTCCTTCAAGGAACGCTACTACCTGGCCCTGGGCAGTGACTATACGTTCTCTCAGATCTACCTGTGGGACGATGAACAGAAACTATTTGAGCGCTTCAAGGAGGTCTACATCCAGGCGCCACGCTCCTTCACTGTGGTGTCCACTGACCGCAGGGACTTCCTCTTTGCCTCCAGCTTCAAGGGCAACACCCAGATCTACGAACACATTATCATTGACTTGAGCTTGTAAGCTAGTTTGGGGCTGTGCCTTATTGCCCCCCCCCTCCATCCCCCTCCATCCCACCCCCTCCCCATGCATCCAATGTCTTCCACGTAAAAAAAAAGATAACATTTTTGAAGGGGAAACAGAGGGAGGGAGGGGATATTTACTAATAAGTGTCAATTCTTCTTTGGTTCTTCTGTTGTTTATATTAGACCTGGAGCATTCAGCTGAGCTTGGTTGAGTGTATCTTTCTTGTACAATAGAAAACAAGCCTTGTTTTATGATCTATTCTTGTGGCCTCATGGACTTTGAGAAGTACAGCAGCTTAGGAAAGCATGTGGAAGACAGTCAAGCGGGGAAACAGCTAGACATGGCCATTTCGGTTCCCGTTATAGGCACCCTCTAGAAAACTCAAGGTTCATTGAAGGCTTTGAAACACATTTTGAGCTGTTTTGGATGTACAGTATGAATTTTCAAATCAATTTCATAGTCCTGGTCCTTATTGTTTTATACTCAGAAAACCCCAAAACAAAACTGTACACTAGACCCCCACTAACATAACATTACTCACTTTGTTTAACTCTAATGGTAAATTGGGGTGAAGTTAAGCAGCATGGAGTTTAGTTGTTCATCCATATGCCATCATGTACCTCATATCTGCGTGCCCATGTTGATGTACGGTATGTTGCCTTATCAGCACTGGGGTACAATGTTCTGGTGGGCCTGTGGTGCCCCCTTCTGGCCATAATGAACGATCACACCCCTTTGCTTTTTAAATGCAGGGATGTATATTTAATTGAAAGCACAAACCTTTAATTATGGACCCCCTAGAGTATAGTTGTTAAGTCAAATTTGATACTGTAGTTGCATAGATTATATTGCATACAGCAAAATATGAAATTGTGGTTTGTTGTGTTAGGAAGATAACTATTTAGAGATGGTTATATTGCCAGACTTCCCATTAAAATATATTTTTTAGGTCAGAATTAAATGTCATATTGTGATAAGGGGTAGAAAGTCACCTTTTCCATTCCATTGAGAGGTCTTTGTCTCGGAAATTCAGGGAAATTTACCCCATGATAAAGGCTGAAATAGAAAATAACAAATAACACAGGTATGTGTTATGAAGAAATACATGACTTCTGAAGGCCACAAAGAAAGATATCAAAGTATCAGGTCCTGAAGTTGATTGTGAGCCTGCGTTGAAATGTTTTTCCCTTCTGTCTTACATCTCTTTGAAAGAAATGAATGTTGAAATACAAAAACTACAAACTGTACATACAATGTGAAAGACTGAAATGGCACTACTACCCGATTGTCATTCTGTACCACACACAAAAAAAGAAACAGAACACATATTTGCACTCGACTTTGAAAATATCCCCGCAGCTTGCAAGAGCATGCCCGTCTAAACAGAATGTTCACCATGTTGTTTTTAGATATGACTAACAAACTGAAGAACTCTCAAAACGTGCTTCTACTTATTTTTTGGATGGAAGGTGTTGCCAATCCAAATCGTCGCTGTTGGGTGGAAACCTTGTATGTCCAAAAAACTTTACTTTATTATTATTATTATTATCATTATTATTAAACAAAAGTAAAATTGTGAAAATAGCTAATCTACAAGCTCACAATGTGTTGCATCGTGATGCGTTGTGAGCTTGTAGATCTGCTATTTTCACTACTTTTGTGCTACACTCTTGTAGGATGAACTAGGGCGTCAATTTACGAGAAGAAAACATACATAGTTGAAATTTGGAGAGGCAAGGTTTCTTCCCGACAGCAACGATATGCAAACTGCATATGAGTGCGCAACGCATTGTCTTTTTTAAATATGCTTTTGCTTTTAAAAAAATATACTGAATGTTACTCTAAAATTATATTGTAAGCTTATTCCATTGAGTACCAAAATAAAAAGTGTTAAATTTATTTAAGATGTCCATCATGTTTGTCTCTTTCAGTGGGATGTCAGTGAGTCACAGCCCATTCACCTGTTATTCAAATAGAAATGACAGCATATTGCAGCTTGGATCAAGCATTCTAACATTCCCTTTCCTCTTAATGACTTCTCGATTAAAAAATAAAATACAAATCCCAAATCAAGAAAGCTATAAATAGTAAGTACAGTATCAAGAAAGCTATAAATAGTAAGTTTATTTATTTATTTAATACATTAAAATAAAAAGAATACATCTGCCTACATTTGTTTGAGGTCATATACCTACTTGCAGTGATGGTTGCACTTGCATTTAGTGTTTCAATGTTTAGATTAAATCATTAAATCATTAATATTATATGGTCATTGGCACCAGTTTATCTCATTAAACAGGTCAGTCAGTTTCAACTGACACCCTTTTCTTGTAGTTACATCCATTTGTCATGAATGACATCATTATAGTTCAGAGAAAATATGTTTTCCTTTGCGGAGTGACTATCCATTATAAAGCTGTTGTTGCAATATATATGCTGGGGTTGTCATTTTACACTGGCAGTTGATTGATTGGTTTTATGTGATGACGAGTAAAAGTGAACATTAAACTGTAGCTACATTTTATTTCCCACATTCCTGTTAATGATTATGTTATGACCTGGCTTTGGTCACAACAAATGTGAGACACACTAAGGTTGAGATTTAAACAAAGAATACTGCTTCATTAAATACAATTGGACCAAATGAAAGTAGGCTACAGTTATATATTCCGCCAGTAATCAGATACAGGGGTCTCCCCATCTCTCCAGCTCTTTATAGTAAACAGAAATGTTCATCTCAGGAAGATACCAATTTTATCCAATCAGGAGAGATAACTCAGGATACATCCGGATAAACAAGTGAAATTGGAAGTGATGAAACAAATAAATGAGCAGACACAGTTTGAACTGGGAACACAAGCTGATTAGAATATCTGTTTGGGGGTTCTCTATCCTAACTGAAAATAATAATAAGTAGGCTATTTTCTGTTCACTAAAACAGAGTATTTCTACATTGCAGTATTGGTAGGCTACTTTTGCTTAAATAAAATTGTGAGTACTTTTTCCACAATGTAATAATAGTGTCATGCTGTCATGTTGAGGATAGGCCATAGCGTTAAAAATAAGGGATAGCCTCTTCTGTTAGTGTAGTGTAGTACTGTGCACCACGCCTCCCCAGGCGACCCGCCCACCTGCACACAAACCGTATGAATGACGCTGTATTCCGGATAAACAAACAAACGCACAATCGGTGACACTGTCTGGTCTGATCGGACGAAAATAGACGACAAATCTCCATCCTGATCCAAACATTGTCTGAAAATCTTCTTCTGACGATGATGCAGACTTCCAAAAGGAGCGAGAGTGACTGGCAGGGGCTTGTAAGCGAGGTAAGTGCAGCCACATGATACCTCATATCATGACAGTCATGGATGAACTTCAACCCGGTGTTTGCGTTTTCTCCATTTACAGTCCGTACACCCACATAAACGTTCAGATTTCAAATATAAAGTGCTTACCCCATGGCCACGGATCTTGAAATTATGTTCGGGCTCGCAAAAGTACCCGTATTTTCCGTATTGTTCAATAAAAAGCATTTTAATCCGATCAGTGGCCATTTCTCCGTATTTCCTATATATTTTGTTTTACTAAGTGAGCCTATTGGTTGGGAGGTGTACTGCACTCTGATACATCATAACTTTATGAGAAAATGGCCACCGATCGGATTAAACTGCTTTTTATTGAACAATACGGAAGATAAGGGTTATTTTGAGAGCCCGTACATAATTGCAACATCCGTGGCCATGGGGTAAGCACTTTATATTTGAAATCTGAACGTTTATGTAGATGTCCGGGCCAAAAAGGGAGAACGTGGAAACACTATGTTGAAGTTTATCCATGACAATCATGTTTCAGGGCTAGGCCAGTGCGTGCAATAATGCTGGCTGTTCCATATGGCAGTGGTTCTCAACCTTTTCAGTCCGCGACCCCCCCCCCCCCCCCATAAATAATAATATTTGAACTGGGGACCGGGGACCCCCCCCCCCCCCACCCTGACAAGCACTTGGAATGTAGGAATCACATTTAGTTTGACTCTCTCTGTTTTGACTTATTTTGCAGGGAGGCCTGTGTAATTGTACTGATTGACATTACTCTGAACGCGATGCGACTCCCATCCTCTTAAACCAGTGGTTTAAGAGGAGAGGGGGGGGGGGGGGGGCTATACAATGTGTTGAATTGGCTATGAGGTGTTTCTATATAAATAGTAACAGCCAGCCATGGATGGCCTTTGCCATTCATGCCTTATAGATTACATTAGCCCAGTGTCATTGCTATTTCATTTGGTTATATGATGATCTGGTTTGCTGTTAAGGTTCAGCCTGCACCCTGGGCTGTTATCTCTACTCTTTCTTTACACAGTAGGCTCCCATTGTTTACTATTCCTACTGGCAGTGGTGGAAAAAGTACTCAAATGTTTTACTTAAGTAAAAGTATCAATATTGCAATGTCAAAGTACTCTGTTACAAGTAAACGTCCGGAATTCAAAATTTACTTGAGTAAAAGTACAAAAGTATTGGTATCAAAATGTACTTAAAGTACCAAAAGTAAAAGTGCAAAAATGTTTGAAAATGTCAGATCTACATAGAAGCTCACAACACGTAGATCGGCTATTTTCAAATAGCCTAGGTATAAAATAGGGCTAAAGTGGTTAATGTATGTTTTTATAATATAATAAATTATATCTGCAAATTAACTAGTAACTAAAGTTTTCAAATAATTGTAGTGGAGTAAAAGTACAATATTCGCCTCTGAGATGTTGTGGAGTAGAAGTAAAAGTATAGACAATTGGAAATACTCCGGTAAAGTAAAATTACCTCAAAATTGTGCTTAAGTACAGTACTTGAGTACATGTACTTAGTTGATTTCCACCACTGCCTAGAGAGAGGAGATTGTGCTAATGGCACACGTCTCAGGCCTGTTATTTTATTAGTTCAGTGACCAATCTCACCACAGCTATGGCAGTTGTGATTCCTATCATTCTGTACTCTCGGGCCTGTGTTATTCTGATACTGTGGTGTACAGTAAATGTGTCTACTTTTGATGTGTAAGCCAGCTGTAAAAGCACATAAATCATCAATCTGCTTTCACTGATTATACATAATTTCTCTTGCCCTGTGTGTTGTTGTAGCAGAGTTTCCTTGTGTGTCTGTGTCAGCTAATATAATTCTTCATTTGACACAGCGTTTCCATTTTGTTCTGTGTGTGTGTTTGTGTGGTAGTTCTTGGTGTGTAAGCGTAAGCTGGACAGTAAGAAGGAGGCCCTGCTCATCCTCTCCAAGGAGCTGGACACCTGCCAGCAGGAGAGAGATCAGTTCAAGCTGATGGCCAACCAGCTGAGGGAACGCCACCAGGGACTCAAATACAAGTACAGGGAACTCATTGTGAGTTGACATTAACTCTAATTCATTATTTATTATCTATTATACACAGAGACAGAGAGATTATAAGGCAAAAACCTTGTATCTCCATGTAAAAAACAACGTGTCGCATCTGGACCCAGTGTGAGCTTGTAGATCTAATATTTTAGCTATTTCTGAAACATTTTGAGAGTGAAAGTGATTCTGTGTGTTTTGTGTTTTTTTTATAAATATTGAACCAATGAAAAGTATCAACAAGAGCTTGTGACTAAATAATAACTAAATTGGATCCATTGGAACACAGGTTAATTGTTTTCCACTTCCTTATAACAGTTTTGTATATACAAGGTTTCCACCCGAAACAACGATGTGTGTGTGTTTACTGGTAGCACTGTGGACGTAGCTGCCTAATCGAACCTGGACTGATATTAATGTGGACCATATTTTCTTCATCCATGTTGGTTGTGTGTTCTGAATAGGGGCAATAGGCACATCCTTAAATATGAGTAATATTGTACAAAAGGGGTAGCTAATCTGTATTATGTGAATGTGTAATATTTCAGGATGATGACCCTTCTTTGCCACCGGAGAAACGCAATCAGGTAATTCCTTACTTGTTGTAGTTTCTAGTTTCAAGCTCCAAATCAGTGGCTTATGAATGCATTGAAGATAATGTTGATGAAGGAACCTGCATTCTACTTGTGTGCCTCTGGTTGATTGTGAGCGGGTTCACCTTGAGGGGTGGGGTGCCGTAGCAATCGGCAGGTGGATAAGGACAGGTGCAAAAAGCCAGTTAATGGATGGCATGGTATGGGCACAGAGCCCCCTGTGTGCCCATACCATGCCATCCATCATATGGTTTTTCATACGATGATCGTTTGCTTTTATTTGCATGACGAAAACTATGCTGTGATTAATTATTCTCTTAATTAATGGGAACATCACCCGACAGGCAGTTTCGGTCTCGACATTTGGTTATTGAACACGTTTGTTAATTGATTGATTGATTGATTGAATACTTTATTAGAAGTTTGCTGAAAAAATCACATGAAAGTACAGTTCAATACAAGGTCAGCTAATGAGAATTAAAAAACCCAAGAAAGTCATTGGCTTGTTTCCATTGGGGTCCTTTCTTCTCAATTCATAGTGACATTAAATGACAGACCGATATAGACTGCTATGCAGAACATCATATAAACAGTTTAAAAAATAGTAAAAAACAAAAAATATGTACAGTAAACAGGTCGTGAGGGGGGGGGAGCTAGGTTAAAAACAGTTTCCCTGTGCCCAGCTGAGTAGTTAATGATTTGATCATGATAGTTACTACAGTTGATGTAAAGCATAATGTAATCCCATTGAGAATTGTATACAGTATTTCAGTGTTATAGTACTTCTTTATATTATAAACTAAAGTTGAACACCACTGAGTGGCACATTGATGGCATGGATAAAAACATATTGAACTTTTACACATTTTGCTTTGCATCCTTCTTTCTACATCATTCTCCTGACTCTAGTCTTGTCTAGCCTGGCAATGCCAGCCCACAAATTTCACTTTGCTGATAGTGAGTCTGGGTGTCTGGCAAGACTCACAAGGCTGTTAACCAGCCAGAGCCACAAACCATGTCATGATGTACAACCCCCACAACACTTCAATCATTCTTTTTTTTTCAGGCTAGGTAAGGAGAGCGATCTCTCTCGCTGCATTAACAACTCTTACAGGTTGGTCAGGGTGTTTGTTCAGGGGGTTGGAAACAAATAAGTGTTGCTCCTCCGCATGCGTTTATGCCATACCGGTGAAACTCCTCACTGTCAGGTGAAAAGAAGTGGCGGGCTACTTCATGTGTATCGGAGAAGACACATGCCCTCCCATATGTCCAACTGGAGGGGTTAACATGACAGGGCCTACACATGTGAGGAAAAAATGCAAATGGCAACTAAATTGGGAGAAAAAATATTTAAAAAAAAGGGTCAATGAAGGAACCAATCAAGAGGGTTTATTGACTTGTACAGGTACAAACAGTGAAATGTTGGTGTGACATTGTCCGCAAGACTGTGCAACAGCAGCAATACAAAATAATAATAGTAATGGACTCTAATTAAATAGAATCAAATACAAATAAAGAAATATTAAAAACATAAGATACACAATTAGGTTAAAAAAGGTTAGGAATAGGTTAAGTTAACATCCCTTCGTCCTCTTAGTAGCTTGATTTAGTTTGCTGATTGCTGGGCTCAGTCAATTCTCAGTGGATGTTTTCCAGCCTAATACAGTACCGGTATATCTCATAGTTCAAACTGAGCTTGTGAGATTTTAGGATGACTATGCAAGGCTAAAAGAAGGCTGAAGCATACTTCTTGCTAAAACAGAGTTCGGCAAGGTAGTAAGAACAAAATGACATCATTGCGGAGTAAATAAACAAATGCCTCGCCGAAGTTCGTTTCAGCACTTCTTGCATCTCCAAGATTTTCTAACCTTGCGAACATTAGCACAGAGATTAGTCACTGTGATTGGTCAGAAACGCTATGCTTGTGCTTTGTTTATTGCTTTGTTTGCTGGCATAGCTTGCTGGATAGTTTTGTAGAAAGGTTCGCTGCGGAGGTTAGGAGGTACAAACCTCTATATTCACTATTTGAGGGACTACAAACATCACCAGATGGCAATTAATTAATGGAGAGAGATAGCACACACATTGTCCACTGTGTCTATCGCCAGAAATTGAGAAATCTCAGAAATACATTATGTCGAAGTCACAGTGCATTGGGGGGTGATGTGCACAAAGAGCGGAAATCCAGGTGTCAAAATCAACCATTACAGCACTTTATATATTGGGCGGCACTCAAAGCAAAGCAAAAAAATACAATTTTGTCAGCAGAGAACTTGTTCGGTTTCGGCGAGCCAACATTTTTTCCCCTTCATTTTAAGCATGCTGCCAGATAATTCTTTGCTCCCTCTCTACCACTTCACTTTCTCCCCAGGTGAACCTGGCTCAGCTGTTGAGAGACTCGAGGGAGCGAGGAAAACAGCTCGCTGAGGAGGTGAAGGAGCTGAATCAGAGACTGGCTGAGGCCCAGGGGGATAACAAGGTTTGGTGGTGTAACAGGCACATACTGTACACAAACTAGACCGGCTTACTGTAGGGCTGCCTGGGCAATTAACTGAAAATGTATCAAAACCGACATTTGTAACCAATAACCTTAGGTTAATCGAATAATCGCGAAGCAAAGTTTTATTTTTTTATATTTAATCTAATTTATAATACATCAATGTCAATACACGAAAACATGTAATTGTTTTTTTATAATCTGATTAAGCACTTAAGCCCTATATTACACTTCCTTATGCAATGGTGGCGTGCAATAATAGCGTTGTGAGCTTGTAGATCTGCTATTTTCACTATATTTATTTTCTTTTAATAATCGTTCATTAATCGCAATCAAGGCAAAAGTTTGAAATAATCGTGATATGGATTTGAAGTCATATCGTCTAGCCCTACAAGACATACATTCCCACCTTGCCTGACACTTTTGCAAAATTCTCTTTTGCGGTTCTCCTGTCGCTCAGGAGTGGAAAAAGTATAAGAAACGTAAAATAACAGGGGGTTTTCAGCGAAGTACTTGTCTATACAGGACACTAACTTATAATGTAACCTTGAGAGATGGGTAAAACAGCTGTCAAACCCTTCCCTGTTTAAACTAAACCTGTCTCTACAGTAAAAGAAAAAGTACTGTACAGTATGCCGTCAAAATCTTTCAGAAAATGGTCAAATGTGAAAGATTCCCTTGTTGTCAGACGTTGCAGTTTTTTTTTATGATGGACTGGTGTGCGTTTTGGAACTGGAACAACTGACAAATTCAAAACGAATTAATTCAAATGGTTTGGTGAATGTTAAATGTTATAGAACAGTTTACAAGTATTGTATCTCTGTTTCAGGACAGCATTGAATGTAACATGTCCTCTCCCCTTGAACACAGCTCTTGAGAATGACCATTACCCGGCAGAGACTGGGCGATGAAGAGGTTGGGTCACGCCACTTCCCAGCGCACGAGCGAGAGGACTTAGTACGACAGCTAGAGAAGGCAGGATTACAGGTGAGTGAGTAACAAGGGGGTATTAATGGTCCTAAATATGACGTTGTGTTTAGATAGACCGACCTTTTATTGATCCCAACTTCCCAAGTGGTGAGGATGAGTCTGTGGCTGAATGTGCTCCACATCCCCTCTAGCACATCATAGAAGGGATGAAAGGAGTTCATCAGGACAGAGTTCAGCTTCCTCCTTGTCCTCCTCTCCGCATTCACCTGCATATTGTCCGGTTTGACTTCAAGTACGGAACTAGCCTTCCCCACCCAGCTTGTACAGTTGTTTTAATGTTACCCCCAACAGACCACGGCAAAGAGGAGGACACTGACTAGTCTACTACAGACTGGTAGAACATCTGCAGCAGCCTGGTTCACACATTGAAGGACCTGAGTCTCCTCAGGAAGAACAGCTTGCTCTATCCCTTCCTATAGAGGGCCAGTTTATTGTTCATGTGTACTCCCAGGAACTTGTAGGTGTCCACCATCTGTACCTCCTCCCCTCAGATTGTGATGGGAGTTGGGGGGGGCCTCACCGTGAGACAAGCTCTTTGGTATTTCTGAAGTTGAGCTGGAGGTGGTTGTTATCATGCCATCCTACAAAGCTCTCCACCAGGGCTCTGTGCACCAGTAACACCCGTGTTGCTCACCCGTAACACCCGTGTTGCTCAACGGTAACACCTGTGTTGCTCAACGGTAACACCCGTGTTGCTCAACGGTAACACCCGTGTTGCTCACCGGTAACACCATTGTTGCTAAACGGTAACACCCGTGTTGCTCAACGGTAACACCCGTGTTGCTCAACGGTAACACCCGTGTTGCTCACCGGTAACACCCGTGTTGCTCACCAGTAACACCTGTGTTGCTCGAGTCAAAAATTGTAAATATGGGTCACCATTTTCTGTCAGTTTTTCCAGCTACTGTAGCCGTCTGCCCTTTTTTTTCTCCCAAGATGGAGGAGATGGAGAACAACATGAAAGCTCTGACTGACGAACTGCAGGACATGAAGGCAGAAGGTGGCGTGTACAGGGAGAAGGCACACCGCCTCAACATGGAGCTCAACCACGTCCTGGGAGGACATGACGGGCGCATCATGGACGTGGACGCACTTTGCATGGAGAACAGGTTGGTGGCAAGCTGAATTGTGAGGGATGCATGGAGCTGTCAGCATAACATGAGGTTGTATGTCATGAAAAATGCCTCTAGTACTCAAACCTCACCCTGTCCCTGATAGATGACATTACAACGGTTAACATTTTTAAAGACAATGCTTCTTAAGGCATTTCTTCTTTTTAACTGAAGTTGGGGACAGTGAAGAGAGAAAGGAAAAGTGAGGATGGAGACCAGTTCCAAACTTAGAATCAAACCTAGGATCAACCATCAGGGCAGTCCATTGGGCATAATAGATGAACATTCTGGGAAAATAGGTCAACATTCTGGGAAAATAGCTCACAAAGCTTTACTTTGTGAGCTTGTAGATCTGGTATTTTTTAGATTTGTTGTAGATAGAAAAGATTAAGGAGCCAAGCATAGACCCCTGGGGGACCCCTGTCAACGAGGTACTGTATATACTGTAGGTTAAGTTTGAACTCAATGCAACGACTGTGTCATTCAGTTTAACATTACATCCATATACTGCTAGCATATAGTACTGCTGATTGTTTTATAGCTGTTATCTGGTTGTGGTTTTGACCATTGCTAGGTATTTGCATGAGCGTTTCAACCAAGTACAAGAGGAGGTGAACCTGCTGAAAGCAAACATCATGAAATACAAGGTAGAGATGGGACCTCTTCATGGCATTGTGGTGTGGACAGAGTAAGGGTTAAATCACAACAATAATGTGCATATAGAGAAACACTTAACGTAATGTTAGAATTAATTAAACAGACAGGCTTTCTTTTCTCTTTTTTTCTCCTCCTCCTCTTCTTTCTTTTCCTTTTTGCTTCCTACAGACAGCTCTGGAAAGGAGGAAGAACATATATGGAAGCTCCCACAGCAGCGCGCTCACTGGAGTCCTGTCTGCCAAACAAGGTGGGAATCTACTGAATGAATCCCTTAAGACCGGGAACGCATCTGTGTAATTTTTTTCTTTTTTTTGGGCTATTCATAAAATAGCAGATATTGAAGCTCATAGCGCGGCACCGAGTGCAAATCTTTGAATATATAAATATTTTTTAAAGCGAACATTTGTAACTCATATCTTTGCTTCTGGGGATTCTACAAAATGTCTTCTAAATCTCTAACAGTTTTTTGAAAAAACGTATGTTTGCTGTAATATCAGTGGTTCCCAAACTTTTTCATGTCAAGGACCACCCAAAATTATATGTATTTGGCCGTGGACCCCCATCTCAAAAATATTTTGTTCCAGGGACCCCCAGAAGTTGTAGGAGAGTTAAAAATTTTCGCTTAAAAAAAATACATATTCAAAGATTTGCACAAAATGATTTTTCAAAAATAGCAGATCTACAAGCTCATGGCGTGGCACTCGGTGCCGCGCTATGAGCTTGTATATCTGCTATTTTATAATAGCCAAAAGAAATTTTAAAATGACACAGATGCGTTCCCGGTCTTGAAGAGTTAAAAGATATAGTAGAGTTACACTGCCTGATCTAGTGGGTGTGTCTACTAAGGAGCACGCTAAACCTTTACTGTGCATTAAAAGTTAAAGGAGGAGTTCACCCAAAAAATTACTTATTTTCTATCAATTGCACACCCTATGAAGCCTTGAATCCATGGATTCTTTTTTGTTTTTGTCGCATTCCTAAGCTAATAATTTGATTCCCGTCTCCTACCGGCTAATGTATCCGGTAGGAGACACAAAGTAGATTATTTGTGTCTCCTACCGGAAATACACACGGTCATCAAATTATTGTCTTAGGAATGCCACAAAAACAAAAATAAATCCATGAAATCAAGGCTTCATGGGGTGTGTAAATGATAGAAAATAAGTATTTTTTTGGGTGAACTCCTCCTTTAAGCCTGCCACCCCTTTTGTTGGGCATTTTCAGAAGTGCATTGGGAAAAACAGGCCATGCACCATGGGATCGGAGGAGGAAAGTAGGAAGAGTACAATTCAGAGGAAGTAATCCTTGATAATCTTTCATTTTCTCAAGTCTAACGACACCATGTGACTTGACAATCCATCATGTCACTTTCTGGCATCTAATCACTTTATCACATAATGGTGCGCTTTCTCACAATCTATTCCGCAGCCATTGTCAGACAAATCATGGCACCTACTTCTCCTAGTAGGTGTCAGGGTTGCCAGATCTGCTTATTATAATTTCCCCGCAATATTTTATTTGAAAATAGCCGATCTACAAGCTCACGATGCGACGCGTTGTGAGCTTGTAGATCTGCTATTTTCAAATAGCTGATGTATTTGTGCTCATGTGGCCCATAGTCGCTTCTTTTGGGCTGGTTTTCCTAGACCTGGTTGCTTGTTTCTCTCACAGAATCTGGCAACACTGGTAGGTGTATACCAGAGCCATAAAGAGAGTTCTGACACTAGCGTCGACTCCCATTGTAAGAATGGAATGCGGAAGTGCTCTGTCTATCTCAATGAGATAGTTCCAATGTTTGGAACTATAGCCCATAGGAGCCCGCTTTGCGGCGAGATCAAAGCGTGTCGCTACTCTCTTTTCTACACTCTGGTGTATATGTCACAGTACGTTTGGAGAACCAGTACGATTGAAGACAGAGCGCTCGTTTTTAGGCACGGGGCTCCTTCGGGGCGAGGCGGGGCTTTTCGAGACAGGGTTTATTAGCGAGGCTCGCGAGGAGGAGAAGGAGGACGCGGCGCTGCGAGGCGGGGGTTTATTACGCGAGGCTCGCGAGGAAGAGGAGCCTCCTCCTCACGTAATAAACCGTCCTCTTTCTCTCCTTCTCTCGTTCTCCTCCGAGGAGGAGGAGGAGAAGGAGAACGCGGAGAGGCGGGGCTTTGATGCGCCGACGCAGACCTGTCTTTTGTTGTTCCCCCCCACATAGCAACCAGGGGAACCATAATATCTATGAGGGGAACGCTGAACACGCGTTCACACGCACACGCTTGTCCATGACGGAGGCGCGCCGCCTTAGTAGAGCTTGAGGCCGAGGAAGCGCGCCCTCGCGCCCCCAGGCGCGAGTGCCCGCGCTGACCGGCCGATGCTCTACTAGTCGACTCAGCGCCGTTTGAATTGTAAACCGATAGGGACAGAATAGTTCTTTTCATGGATCACTGTGTGTGTGTGTGTGTGTGTGTGTGTGTGTGTGTGTGTGTGTGTGTGTGTGTGTGTGTGTGTGTGTGTGTGTGTGTGTGTGTGTGTGTGTGTGTGTGTGTGTGTGTGTCAGGGAGAAAGTAAAACAAAAGCCAGAACACAATAAAAGTATCTAAACAGTCCTGTTTTCAATAAACCAAAAAAAGCATGAGCGCGTGCGCGTGTGTGTGCGCTTGTGTGTGTGTGTGTGTGTGTGTGTGACTGTGTGTGTGTGTGTGGCCATATATGTTTGTGCACAAGCCTGGCTTGTGGCTCCCTCTAGTGCTGGGTGGGTGGTAAAAACGAGCGCGCTTTCTTCAATCATACTGGTTCTCCAATCATACTGTAACATATACATACTACGCACAATTTCAAGTTTCCATGTGATTTTTTTACAGTTTTGTAAATTGGTAAAAGTTGCCAATTTGAATAGTCACCCCCTTATCTTTACGCATTAAAGTCATAAAGTCCATATGAATGCTCTTGTGCATAACTTTCAAACCGCCAACAAGGGACACACAATAGGGTAGCAATGAGTGTACTATGAGTAGGTGGCGTTCACAGTGTTGACTCACAGTGGCAGGTAGAAGCAGCACAGTGTGGTTCAGAGTCAAAGCTGTACAGAGAATGACATATACTGTATTTCTCTGTTTCTCTTTAACGCCTCTCACGCTGCGTCTTTTTATATCACCTCTCCGTCTTTCATTTCTTTCCCCTGGCCCGTGCCACCTGCTCCCCATGCATACCGCACACAATTAATAAATACATATATTTTAGGAGTATTTTGGCAACTCAAGATATATACACACACACACACACACGGTTTCTCTTGTGTGACGTAAATCTCGCGGTCTCTTTCTCCTCCCTCAGTCCAAGAGCTGTTGATGGAGGAGCAGGGCTGCAGCCTGCCGGCCACCCCTCAGTCCATCGCTGACCTCAAGTCTCTGGCCACAGCTCTGCTGGAGACCATCCATGAGAAGAACCTGGTCATTCAGCACCAGAGACACACCAACAGGTAGGACCTGAGGCACAGGGGAAAACACACACACACACACGCGCACGCACACACACACACACACACACACACACACACACACACACACACACACACACACACACACACACACACACACACACACACACACACACACACACACACACACACACACACACACACACACACACACACACGTTTGCATTACTTGTGGAAACATCAAAAGCAATGTTTACTCGACATGCTGGCCCATCCCAACCTTAACCACACCTAACCCTAACTATGTATATCCCTGAATCCCTGAATCCCTAATCCTATCCCAGTCTGAATGTTTTCCTAATTGTGGACCATAACCATAAAAACGTCCCTTGCCCTCATGGAGACCAGAAAAATCTCCCCACAAGATACACCTTGAGGGGATATTATGTAGTATAGTATAACTCAAGATTGTATTTGTTACATCTCTTATACAAGTAAGTACACAAAGGGTAACATTCTTGTGTTTCGGTTTCTCAATATTGTAGCAGCAATAACAAACAAACAAAAACTGGAAAAGTGTTCTCCTCGGAGCGCAGCTCTCTGCCAGGTCTGGACACGAGGAAGCTGTGTCGGGAAATAGTTTGTATGACAGACGGTGCAACTATTCACATTTGTGACTCTCCCTATGGGCAGAAGGGAAAGTAGGCAACAATTAACTTATTGTTCATAAACCTGGTGGAAGTAGCTTGCTCACCTGGGCCTTAGGGCTGTGAAACTGCTTGCCAGACGGTAGCAGCTGAAACAGGTGACGTCTCATCGTTACGACCACCATTACCACAGCTGGTGCAGGTGGCAGCTAGCTCAGCACATTTTGCCATTGTTCCCATTTCCTCGTCTGGCGTATACGTACATAGCTGATGAACATTGCTGTCGCCTCCCCTTTCACAGAGAGAACATTCTGTATACACACCTGAATTATAAAGCCACCCTTTTAGCCCCACCGTCTTAATCCCCTGCATAATGTTTATCTACCTGTTGTGAGAATCCTCCTCCGCCTCCAAGTCAAATACCACAGCACACCAGTGGTGGAAAAAGTACTCAAATTCTTTACTTAAGTAAAAGTACCAATACTGCAAAATAAAAATACTCTGTTACAAGTAAAAGTCCAGAATTCAAAATTTACTTGAGTAAAAGTACAAAAGTATTGGCATCAAAATGTACTTAAAGTACCAAAAGTAAAAGTACTGAAATGTTTGAAAATAGCAGATCTACAAGCTCACAACGCGTCGCTTCGCGACGCGTTGTGAGCTTGTAGATCGGCTATTTTCAAATAGCCTATGTATAAAACAGGGCTAAAGTGGTTAATGTATGTTTCATAATATCATAATGTATATCTGAAAAGTAACTAGTAACTAATGTTCTCAAATAATTGTAGTGGAGTTAAAGTACAATATTTGCCTCTGAGATGTAGTGGAGTAGAAGTAAAAGTATTGGAAATTGGAAATACTCAAGTAAAGTACAAATACCTCAAAATTGTACTTAAGTACAGTACTTAAGTAAATGTACTTAGTTACTTTCCACCACTGCAGCACACACATACATGCATGCACGCATCCTAAGTAACATGAGTTGACGTGTCTCCATAAGGATTCTAGGAAACCGAGTTGCAGACCTGGAGAAGAAGTTAAAGACCTTGGAGCTGTCAGGCCTGTGGAGTCTTCCAGGTGGGTTTCAGGCATAGGCGTAGCTCTGTAATGTGGTGCCCAGACTACTGTGACACAGTCTCTGCCTTGCAAGTCTTTCAAACTTAATTAGAAAAGAATTATAACACGGCAATCTATCCAGTTTATGAACCGGAATTTGGACATTGCCATTATCATCGTCTACAATCTTGGTTCGCAATCAATTTGAGATGTGTAATATTATGTTAATATGAATACGTTGTCCGTCATCGTAGCGAGACCGCGAGGCTCTAATGAAGGTTCAGTTCATTCAATCCCCCTCATTACACCCCTGTCATGCGGGGCGTAATGAGTGGCACGGCCTCTAGGGGCCACTAAGCAGGGCTTTTAGACTCTTAAGCACAAAATAGATCCAGCTGACCATTGCCACGACAACTGGGGGTCATAGCAGCAAGGGTCTGCAGTGATAACCTTAAAAAGAATACATTCTCAGACAGAACACTGTCACTCCGCCAGTGGATCGCCGAGCTCCTCATTTACATTACAGCCACCATATTAACACATTGGGTGCCAGAGGTTTATTAAAATATTATACTTTGAGTGCCAGGACTTTTTAAACATTTTGAACCTTTTTCAAGTAGTCACAAAATATTTTCAGTGATCACCGTCCTCACGGTGATCCCCTCATTACACACATACAGGTCTCGTACAATCGGGGGGAAAAAATTTAAAACATTCGGAAATCCATTCCATAGTTGCAGCCAGTTGAAAATAGTTAAATTAACATTGTAAAAAAAAAAAGTGCACAGGAGCCGAGATACAGGTTTTTGAAGTCATAAGTTAACCAGGAGGTGGATTGGAGTCTAAATCTTGTAGGAGTGATATTTCCTGTTGCTGTGAAGGAAAAAAAAAAAAATATTAAAAAAAAAAATATATATATATATATACGGTTTTGGCACTCAACGTTAGTATGCGCAAAACCGTATATATACGGTTTTGGCACCCAATGTGTTAAGCACTTCTGCGGAAAATGCTGCCGCCCTCTACAGATGATAGCCATCAGCCGAACTCACGCATACACATTCTCTCCCAAAAGCTCTGAAATCCCACTGTTTTCAGCTGACTGACAGCTTGATGCATCCTAAGCTTTCTTCTTCTTCTTTTTAGCTAGTATAATGGCCCGTTTCCACCAGACGTATGCTCACAAAATGTGTCTGGTGGAAACGAGCCATAAGCAACTCTGTTCCCAATTTTCAAGCACAAACCGAGAGCTTATTACAGCTCATTACTGCTTATTATCAGCTTTTTACAGAATACAGAACAGAACTTTATCTCATCATACATGGTAATGAACTAGAGCTTTCCTTTTTGCTATCAAACAACTGTAAACTCTTGTTACATGTAAGCTCTACCCTCAATTACCCTGTTCTTTGTGCAACTATGAGTGTGATGCAATGTTGTCTTACCAGGATGCTATTTCCCTGTTATACATGTTAGACATTGAAAAGAACATGTGACCAGTAACAAACATTTGTGTGTTGAGTGTACACAGTTCACATGGTTTTGCATGAATTTGACCAGTGGTTCTCAAACCTTTTCATGTCAAGGACCCCCAAATTGACACTTATTAGCCCGCGAACCCCCATTTGAAAAGATATGCCAAGGACCCCCATAAGAGAAGATTTTTACGGCTCTATAGTAGTGATTTTCAACCATTTTCATTTCTTGGACCCCCAGTTTGACATGCATTAGGCTACGAACCCCCATCTAATGGCATTTCTATCTCTTGGACCCCAATTTATATCGGAAAATCAATCTTAATTTAACTCTGAGAGTGTACAAATGGAACCAAATGGACCCGTTAGGGTCCATTTGGTTCCATTTGTACACTCTCTGAGTTACAGACCATTTGTCCATTTGGTTCCTAACTATCCATCATTTAGCTGGGGACCCCCTGGAACTCCCTCAAGGACCCCTGGGGGTCCCCGGACCCCACTTTGAGAACCAATGAATTAGACTAAACAAAATGATCTCCACAGTAACATTTTTAAGTATTAGTAGTACTATGTCTATACATTTTGTTAGTTTTTTTACCTTGAAATTTGTACCTTGTACAGAAACGATGCTTAGCCGCCTTCGCCAAGTCCCCGTCAAGTTAGTTCAACTATCAAGTCGCATCGAGAAAATAATGATTCCTTTTTTCTGCCAGCAAATGTCAGATGCTGTGTCATTAACAGAGTGTGTCTTTTCCCCTCTATGGCTGCATCTCAGGCTTGACCTACCACATATCTCTGGGAATTGGGAGTATGTGTTCCTTCTGCCCTACTTACCCCATCCATGCCCTCCACTATGTCATGCCAGCACAAACCTGGGCACTCGCCCAGAAAGCGTGCCACCTCATGCCCACCTTTCCAATGTGTCCACTCCATTGACCGCCCATTTGTTTGTGCTCGTGATATCATTTTCTACTCGATAGGCCGACTGCCAACACGGATGCTTATACACGGATTGTAAAATACCTCTTATATTGAGTCGGATGCTGTGCTAACTGCGCTAACAATAATCACAGGCCGTGTGAGATCTAAACAGTGGTGGAAAAAGTACTCAAATGTTTTACTTGAGTAAAAGTATCAATACTGCAATGTAGAAGTACTCTGTTACAAGTAAAAGTCTGGAATTCAAAATTTACTTGAGTATAAGTACAAAAGTATTGGTATCAAAATATACTTAAAGTACCAAAAGTAAAAGTACTAACATGTTTGAAAATAGCAGATCTACAAGCTCATAACGCGTCGCAATGCGACGCGTTGTGAGCTTGTAGATCTGCTATTTTCAAATAGCCTATGTATAAAATAGAGCTAAAGTGATTAATGTATGTTTTATAACGTAATAATTTATATCTGCAAAGTAACTAGTAACTAAAGTTTTCAAATAATTGTAGTGGGGTAAAAGTACAATATTTGCCTCTGAGATGTAGTGGAGTAGAAGTAAAAGGATAGACAATTAGAAATACTCCAGTAAAGTAAAAATACCTCACAATTATACTTAAGTACAGTACTTGAGTAGATGTACTTAGTTACTTTACACCACTGGATCTAAATGGCGTTCTAAAACACAAATATACAGTTATGGCACTTTAAAACAGAAGTTGAAGTATATGTGAAATGAATTAAAGTAATTGTTGTAACATATTGAGTTAATTACTTACCAACCACTTTCAACCCGGTGTCCCTATTCCAGAGAACCTTTTAAAAAAGAGGGAAAATAGCCAGTCTACGAGCTCATCATTGTGAGCTTGTAGATCGGCTATTTTCACCATGTGACACCATGGAATGACCAAGTACAAAATTAATTGGTGGCATTACTGGTGCTGTGTATGTCAATAGTGATATATGTTGAGCCAAAGTAGGCTATCTCTAAAGCCAATATGACCCAGTAATACTAACTGTTGGGCCCTAAAAAGCAATTCATACAACTGGCAGAGATAGTCATTTGTTATGAAGTATGATCTCCTCAGACATACTGATGCTTACTTGAGAGCATACGGCAGAAACAAATATGGCATATGTGAGTCAAACAAATACTGAACGGAAAATGCAGGAAAAGTGTAAAGTCACCAAACCTCACTTTCAGCCAGAAAATATCTTCCTACTGAAACAAATACACAAGTAGCATCTCAAAACGATTGTTCTCCTCTCGGCCACTGGAGGGCGATGTTACGCCGACAATGAGCCACAGCAGAGAAACGGAGAGGTGGAGGGGCTGCGGCTGGATGGAGGTACCCTGTCATGAGACCGTCATTCTCACAGCCATAAAACTGACAAGCATCCATTACTGAAAATGATTGCCCACATTACAAACACATTTAGGGGAATGTGCCGTTATTAGGGAATTTGTAGACGAGGGCCCAAAGTGCCTCGCAACCGCGCTGTCCACCAGCGAGAGAAAGAGACAGAGAAAGAGAATGCGAGTCTGCGGCCTTGATGAGATATGAAGTTGTTGGACTGGTTAAAATTAAAGCAAACAGGATGGCACCGAGGGCCATGGTCTATTACTAGAAAGCCAGGATGAGAGAAAAAGAGAGAATGTATTGGGGGGATAACACTGTCAGCTGACTCAGATAGAGTTATGATAGACCTGTATCCTGCCAAAGGAGTGTGTGTGTGTCCCGAACGTATAGCGCACCGACCGAAAAACCTGTAGGAGCAGAGGCGTGTTGCGTGACTCACATATGCTGGATACTCCATGCACGTGCGGTACCGGCGGTTGTATCATCATTACAGAGTCTGTTGTGGTCCAATGACGCAGCGTTTGTGTTGTCTTGAGCAGTAGACACACAGCAGTGAGTGCGAGTGCTTACTCAACCTGCCACTATACGAATAGTTGACAGTTGAGTGTACCTGCCTCCTTTTTTGTGTCCTTGGCTTTGTAATGTAAATATGAGGTCGTGTGTGTGCGTGCGTGCGTGCCTGTGTTTTCAGCTCCTTCTCACTTTCCGTCAGTACGATGTACCCGTGCGTTTGTGTTTAAATTAGTAACTGTGAGTGTTCAAGAGAAGGCTGGACGGATGGACTGGCAGCTTACCGTGCAGCTGGTCTCTGGGCACTCCTCATGAGCGCTGGCTGGTTCATGCAGACGTACTGCTGTGCTCAGTCTGCACTCCGCTCTGCATACCTAATCACCATCACCACCTATAAGCTTTAAAAAGGCAGGCTGTGGAATTCAACAAACTGTGAGAGCAGGGCCGTGTCTGGAAGGAAGGCTTTAAAGCTACAGACCCCCATCTATAGTATGTTCACTGAGCCTGAGGTAGACGCACAGAGATTACATCTGAGAGATTTTTGACATCCGTTTTGAATGTACAGGCCACATACATACACCCTAAACCGAAAGGGTGCTAAATGGCGCTAAATGTGGTTCTTTGGCTCGTAATCATAGGTGCTATATACTGTAGCACCTTCATCAAATGGTGCTATATAGAACCATTCGAGGTTTGGAGTGTGCATCGCCGGATAACAGGCATGTCTCCTTTGGGGGCCTTGGAATATTTACTTGGGGAGGAAAAGGAAATTGAGAACTATTGCTTTAATGTGTTAACCCAGGAAATACACTCTATTCAAATTATTTCCCCAAATAAACTAAACTATGCTGAAGAACCAGTAGAGGGCCTCTAAAAAAAATAATGGGGGTTTAACCAGTTTTTTTTTTTAGGGCAGCTGTGCTATATGTACAGTACGTAGCACCTCCGCCACCCCAAAGAACCGCTGAAGAAGCACCACCATGTTTTTGTGTGAAAGGGGGTCATTTTAATCCTGTACTTTGAACCACAATGACAGGCACAGAGGGACGAGAGAGACTGTTGTTCAGTCTGTGCCAAAGTTATAAACCACTGAATTATTAGACTCTCAAGGCAAACACAAAAGTAGAGCATAAAAAAATATTTAGATTGTTAATGAAAAATACAGCTTCCATTCAGCAGTCGTCTTCAATCATGTTGATGTCAACCAACTCGTAACCTGCATATCAATGGTTACTTTTTTTAAAAACTGGGACAAAGATTTTCAATTATTAAAAAAGAAAATTGTCCAGATGAGTGTTGAGATTGAGCAACTGTCTGGTCAGCTAAGAACCATCAACTCAATCTGAGATGTACTAGCTGCACCCCCACCCACTCGGTGCCTACCAACCTTCCTACGTCAATGTAAGCGCCGTGCATTCATAACTATGGGGCCAGCATTCATAACAATATGGTCTCCATTCACCATTCATGATTTTCACACATTGTGTCATCTAGTCATCCATTTTCTCATTCTTCAGTTTGTGTCTGTGTCTCATGGTTGACTGGTCACAGAAACTGGGGGAGGTTTGCCTATTCACATCATTTGGGAGTGCAAAGTCCTATGTGCGTGCTTGCAGGCTTTTGTGTGTGTGTGTGTGTGTGTGGGAGGCCGTGTGTGTTTTTGGTGTCTAGTATATAGTGCACGGTCCCCTGTGAGTAGCATATGGCGTCAGCCCAGGAGCCGTGCAGCCATCACTAATGAAGACAGATGACAGCGGGCTGCAGCCACTTCCTGTGAGCACTGCTGTGCGCGCACGCACGTGTATGTGTGTGTGCGTGCGTGCGCGCGCTGTTATAGCTAATTTATACTTGGTTGCGCATTGTGACGCACATCGACAATAGACGATCTACAAGCTCACGTGTTGCAGCGTGACACGTTGTGAGCTTGTAATTCTGCAGTTTTTCGATGCATGACAACGCAAGTATGAATCAGGCCTTAGTTGTTTGTGTGCATGTTTTACGTGCGTGGATTAGTTGGTCTTCATCAAGTAACGTACAGCTTGCATTGAGTCATTTTACCACCCACCAACTTCTGAAAGCCACTTCTTCTTGTGCGTTTGTTCACGAAAGTGACGGTGGTCTTTATTCTTTTCGGGGGCCGTACAGGGCGCCGAGACAGCATCACCCTTACTGAGAACCTACGGACCGAGCTGCATCCAGCAGGTGCTACACTTCAGCCCCGCACTCAGCCAAGAATGCAGCCAACCAAAGGTGAGTGTGTAATTGTGTGTAACAGGATTCATCGTCAACAGTGCCCCACACACCCGATGGTGTACACACTGTAATTAGCTGGCGGGCGCCCGCTAAACAATTCCCGCCGTCCTCCCCTTGTTTTTGACCCCGGATCCATTTTTCTCTCTCATCCTCTTGGTCCATGTCGGCTCCTCAGTGGTGCAAGCTGTCCAAATGCCGTGGCATTTTGGAAATGTGAGAGCAAACTCTCGCCCGCTGACATTCAGAAAACTTCTGCCGTGTTCTCTGTTAAACCATTAAAACCGGGAAAGCATACGTGTCATTTTAGTTTTTTTTTGCTAAAAAGCATTATTTTATATTTAGGCTATTCAAAAATAGCAGATATACAAGCTCATAGCGCGTCACTTCGTGCCGCGCTACGAGCTTGTAGATCTGCAAATTTTTTTTTTTATCGTGACAATTTGTGCAAATCTTCAAATATAAATATTCTTTTAAAGCAAACATTTTAACTCAAATCTTTGCATCTGGGGTCCCTGTAACAAAATATTTTGAGATGGGGTCCGCAGCCAAATACATATCATTTTGGGGGTCCTTGACATGAAAATGTTTGAGCACCACTCATATAGCAACATAAGTTTTTCAGAAAACTGATTTAGAAGACATTTGTGGATTTGGCCTCAGGTCTTAATGGATTAGAGGGAGGGGGGACCCATAAATATGGATGCTAATTCATACAATGTTTCTCTCTGTTTCTTTATGTGTATATACTGGGGTGCTGGGTTGGTCTATGAGCAGTCTTTAACCTTTTTGGCTCCACATTCACAAATATGGGTCAGTAGTCCCCCATGTGAGAGCTTATTGCAGCGTGGAGGCAGAACTAAGCTGTTGCCGTCACCAAGATGCGGGGCGTCACGCTTTGTGTCCCCTTGTCTGGGGCGTAGGACTAGGTGCTATATTTAGCCTGTTGCCATGGAGGCACTTCTGTCATAAAGTAATTGAAATAACTCTCCGCTCTCTCTCGGTGGTCAAATTTTCAAAAGAGGAATGTCTTCCCTCTTGCATTAAATTAAATTTCCAGTTCTCTCATGATTTAAAACATGGCTTGGCTTTGGTGAAGCACATCCAGAGACGTTCAGAACAGCTACTGTGTCTTCTGTCTTGGATGACCCTGTTTACAAGCCTCTCTACACTTTTATGGAGTTTGTGGATGTAGCCTATTGCCTCAAGAAATACCTCAACTTTAACCCATTAAGACCTGGAACTGTGTCATTTTTAGATTTGAGCTAAAAAGCATTATTTTACACTTTGGGCTATTCAAAAATAGCAGATATACAAGCTCATAGCGCGGCACCGAGTGCCGCGCTATGAGCTTGTAGATCTGCTATTTTTGGAAAATCGTGAAAATGTGTGCAAATCTTTGAATATATATATTTTTAAAGCGAACATTTTAACTCAAATCGTTGCTTCTGGGGGGTCCCTGGAACAAAATATTTTGATGGGGGTCCGCGGCCAAATACATATAATTTTGGGGGTCCTTGACATGAAAAAGATTGAGCACCACTGATATAGAAACATACGTTTTTCAGAAAACTGTTGGGATTTAGGAGACATGTAGAATCGGCTTCAAGTCTCAATGGGTTAACTTCAGCGTTAAGGAAAAATACTGTACATAAATCATTCATTCTAAATATTAATGCCTTGTCATTGGAGGGGGGGGGGGGGGGGGCTCGAGGACTATTCTGGCGTCTGAAATGTTTAGACCGGCTATGATTCACGTAATATACTTGACATTGCTGCCGACCACTTTCCAAAGCTTTTATCTCATTTCAGTATAAACTTGCAGGGACTTAAAGCGTGCTTGAGGTAATCCAACACACTAAATTTCATTGTGCAATTTGAGTTTGAGTCAAAGTTATATTGCCATTGGATTTTTATATGCATTTTAAAGCACAGATTTATTTGAAAAGTCTAGCCAAAAATGGTCCTTGGAGGAAAGATTGATTTACAGACGCTATTAAAATGTACATCACTTATTAACAGTCAATGTCTAGCCAAATTGACTGTAATTATTCAGACAAGTCCGGTAACATTTTAATGACTTTGAAGAAAATGTAAAAAAAATTAAATGTAATTACATTTTAAATAAATCCAGTAATGGGAAAATGGTCTATGTTTACATACAATGTATAACTGTGTGAATAGACAATGACATGTATTAATGATGTGATGTGCCTTTTAACCCATTGATACCTGGAACGCATCTGTGTCACTTTAGATTTCTTTAGGCTATTCAAAAATAGCAGATATACAAGCTCATAGCGCGGCACCGAGTGCCGCGCTATGAACTTGTAGATCTGCTATTTTTGAAAAATCGAGGAAAAAAAAATTGGGTTTTTCTTTCAAATTCTTTTTTGGATTTAGAAGACCTTTCTAGAATCTTCTCAGGTCTTAAAGGGTTAAAAATGACCTGCTCTCTCATCTCCCGTCTCCCTCGTGTATCAGCTGACAGAACAGGAAGCACACATGTGTCGTCGCGGGAACACAACACAGCTGGCGGCGGCGCCGGGGCAGATGGCGGCGGCGGCGGCGGGGAGGAGGACACACCTGCGCCGCTTGACGAGCCCCAAGGGGGAGCCGGGACGAGCGTGATTGACGGGAGAGGGGCAGAGACGACGGCGACCCGCGCGGAGCAGCGGGCGGCCTCGGACCTCGAGCAGGGGCGGAGTCCCGTGGAGGAGGAGGAAGGACACGAGGAGGAAGGGGACGAAGACGGAGAGCTGGGATCCACGGTGGAGGAGGGGGAGGAGGCGGCCTTGGCGCTGGACGCCGCCCCGCCCACGGAGGCGGACGCGGCGTGGCTTTCGGTTGTACACGCTGCGGTTGGTGGTCACTCCCAAGAGACTGGTCCTATGCCCTGCCACTCGCAGGAGACAGAGACTGGTCCTGTGCCCTGCCACTCGCAGGAGACAGAGACTGGTCCTATGCCCTGCCACTCGCAGGAGACAGAGACTGGTCCTGTGCCCTGCCACTCGCAGGAGACAGAGACTGGTCCTGTGCCCTGCCACTCGCAGGAGACAGAGACTGGTCCTATGCCCTGCCACTCGCAGGAGACAGAGACTGGTCCTATGCCCTGCCACTCGCAGGAGACAGAGACTGGTCCTATGCCCTGCCACTCGCAGGAGACAGAGACTGGTCCTGCGCCCTGCCACTCCCAGGAGACAGAGACTGGTCCCCTACCCTGCCATTCCCAGGCGGCAGGGTCTAATGGCGAACCTAAAGGTAACAGAGTCTCAGACTCCTTTCCTGTGCGCCAGTCGCCGAACTATACAAGCACAGAGGGGTGGGACATTCACTGTCGATCGAGACAAAGTGACAGCTGCCGTGGTGACAACTTGGCGTAGTCACACGTTCACTGAAAGATGCCGTTAAGTTATTAGAATCCTTTTCTATTCCTATTTGGTGATTGCGTTGCACCAACACACACCTTGCGACACAGCTCGCATATCCACTGTTGGCAGTTCTGTTTTAGTCAATGCGATGGATAAAATGCTTTTTCAGCTGCCTTTGACAGAGCCTGAGGTGCACTTTGCATCCAAACAGGCTTGTTGCTGCGCAGACCATCTTGAAATCAATCCAGTTACACGCTTTGTGCCCCACGGGAGGAGTTTAGCAAAGAAAATATCAAATATGGCAGCTTCCCACTTGTCCAACCCTGCTCTCCTCCTCCATTCCCCTGTGATGAGATAATCCCAGCTATTTGCTTTCTGCTTCTACCGAAAGCCTAATTTTTACATTATTGTATAAAGGCTTAGGATTCTGTGTCTTTGATTACTCTGGTATGGGATCCAAGAAAAAAGTTCTTATGAATGTTTTGTGCATGGGTGTGTAGATGGCCAAATGTCATCAGTTGGGACATTAGACAAGGTCCATATATACCGTGTGTATGTATGTGTAATACACACACACAAATATATTATATATATATTGTTGCCGTCTGGTGAAAAAATGTGTCCAAAACATTTTGGATTATTGTTGACATTAGAATGTGACTTATGCATAGAAATATACACTGCTGGTATTTCTAAATCTTTGAATCATAAAAATACAACCTGAACCTGAAGCGATGTTTGTTCTTTTTATTCTCCAACAAGTGCAACTCCACAGGTAGGATATCCTGCCAAGGGCAGAATCATATCAAGTCAGGAAAAAAAAGAGAGAATAGAGGGTTGAGACATAAATTCTTCTCTTAATGCCCCTAAACGCACCATCCTCACACCCACCCAAAGTTATATCAATATTCATCAAAATGATCTGCTCTCTCCCAAAGCTAGAACGCTGTATCGTTTCTGGTTTCATTAACAGACTGAGTATGAGGCTGCTCCAATATAGCATTCATTGGGAGGCTGACTTTGAGCACTCATAAAATGTTAGTTGGAGCTTTCACGCACAAATGAGGTTTATTTACCTGGAACGTTCTGAGCCAGAAAATGTGCCCATAAACCCAGAAAATCACCCTGAACAATGTCATCATCACCAGTGTTCTCAAAGCCAGTCTCCCGTTAAGTGTAATTGCAACAGCTCTGTTCTTTTGTCATTTGATGACATTATGGATTAAAGTGGTTTAACTTTTTTTCTTTTCTTTCCTTTTCTTTTCTTTTTACCTTGGGCACTGACTAAGATTAAGTATGGTGCGGAGTGCGGACCAACACAAATTCTCATGCAGGGTATATTTGCTTTTGACCTATGGGAGGATAAGCAATTACTTATTGAACAGGAGGGAGGTGCGCTTGTCATCTGTTTCACATTTAATTGCTTTAAATCCACAATTGAGTCCAAAGATTCTTTGTTTCAGCACATGCTGGCACTAAAGATTCTCATCACGCTTCCATAACATAAGGGAGTATTGTTAGCCACCCAGAAAAAATGCAAAAAAAAAAAAAAAAAGTTTGTAGCTTTGTAAAATAAAACAAACGAACACACCCGTGTTTGTCTTGTTGCCAAAGTCCAAAACCTGCTGCGTACGGGGAATCAGTGTTGAGCCCTCCGCTCCCGCCATGCAGGTGACAGCTGGCCTCTCCAGGCAAACACAACGTCAAAGCCAGAATCCATGAACTGCTTATTCTGCAGAAGGCCACTTGCTATTTTTAATCTTTGACACAAAATAGAGGCAAGGAGAGAGAGAGAGAGAGAGAAAATAACGCTGGGAGGCAGTAGTATACACTGTGTCGGCCCACTGCCAGGCAGCTGATTTGGGCATTCTGCAATGAGTCTTTTTTTCTTTTTTTTTCCAGAGAAATTTGATAAGTTTATAAAGCAGATGGAATCTGAGTTAATGAAGTTGTAAGGGAACACCAGTGTGCCTTTGGGCACCTCATAAAGTGTCTAGCCTGTTAGTTTTTTTTTAGGGGGGGGGGGGGGTTGCATGAGCATGAATATTTTCATCAAATTAGTGAGCTTTTGCTTCTCTATCAGAGAAGTCGGTACATGGCAGAGAGATGTATTGTGTGATAGTGTGTGGGTATGCGGTTTGTCACCGCATTGTGCCTGGCAATCCAACAGACTGACGCTGTTCTAGAAGTGAACGGGGCTGGCTGCCCTCCTGGGGTTGTTTGAGATGTGATATGAATTGAAGCTGACAATTCTCTTGTTTCTTTTCCTGCTCTGTAACAGACTATAGCGCAGAAACTTTCAGGGATACCTCCGAACCATTCTCCGCTATAGCCTAGTTTTTACAGCCTGCCACTTTGCACTGTGGGCTGGATGTCAGAGTTCTCTTGTGGTTCAGCCTGATTTTGCATTATGGGCCAATTAACCACTTTTAAAAGACGTTTAAAAGAAATTTCAATTTCATTTTTTCACTTTCTTTCACAAATTACAATCTACATGTTTGAGGTAGATGCTTAACTCCTTATGTGGTTCTATACGCACGCACGCACGCACGTCAGCGTGCATTTGCATACGGTACGTTTATTTACGCACGTCTCCGTGTGTTTAGTAACTGCATTTTTAGCATTAGCCGGTATCCTTTTAATGCGTTACAGTACATCATCCATCTGCTAATCTTATCCCTGGGCCAGTTTTTGGCTGTTTAATTCCCAGCCCCCCACTCTGCCTGCCACAGAACCTGGATGCTGTGAGACAGCCCATGCAGGTCACAGCAGTATCTGCTGACTCTAATAAGTGTGATCAAAGAGCCACGGGACTGCTAGGTGTGGGATGGTTTGACACCCCGTCAGCTCTGGGTCCTTCCGAAGAATCAAGGGATGGGGTTGAACAGGGGGCATTGGGAGCCACCGGTTTCCAGGCCAACCACTTGGTGAGGTTAATTACTCTACCAACCAAGAGTACCCAGCTAGAGACGACCTGTAACCCCCCATAACCCACCCTTCAGTCTGTTCCCTTTTTTTACGCTTACCTGAGTTTTATCATGAGGTGTCTCTTGGATACTCAGGTTCACCAAACCCTGCGGGTTTTTGCTCTCTTGGTGATGTGATTTGAACGCTGTAACTTTCCACTCAGACGCGTGACAGGGCTGTTATTATCTCAGATAAGGGGAGTACAAGTGTGTCAGTCATCTTGTTTCCTACCCATTTCTAGTGGAGGTTATCATTTTGATGCATCATGGATGCTTAATGCATGTTCGCATCATGAATTTTTTTGTGGGCACCTGGATTTAATGACATGGCAACTACTTGAGTGCTGCAAATTTTTCTGATCATAAATGGTTTTTTTGAGCGTTAGCCTAAACCAATTGCAGATGCTATAAATCAGTGGTTTTCAAAAGGAATTACCATTTTACTTTTATGCCACTATTAATATGCTTCATCAATAACAAATCAAGGTGGCAGGTTTGTAGCAATACAAACTGAAGACACAATGTTGATGCAGAGGTTTACTTTTATTTTATTTTTTTAAATAAGGGAATAAAGTATTAATCAATACAGCAATATATATTATGATTGGATAAATAGGAGAATGTTTCTGTGAGTGTCTAAAATCGTAGTCATGAATGAGAGGAGGCCTCAAGATAAGTGAACTTCCTAGCATCTCTCTGTGGTCTTTCAGAATCATCAATTAATTGAATAGGCTGGAGACTAGAGTTACCATCTCGATTCTCTAATAAACTTTAAGAGAAAGAGAAAACAAATAAACAAATTAATTAAGTGCCAGGGCTATTTGTGGTTTGTATATTTTGTTCTGAGACTATGTCAATATTTGAGTGTATGAGATCATTACTTAGCACCCTAAGCTAGCGCCCCCTTGAGGCTGGGCTGATCCTTATGCTCAACCAGACCTAGTGGTGTAAACTGACCAACATTGCCATCCCTAGAGCCCCATGCTCTCACAAGTAGGGATACAAATAAAAGAAAGGAAAATGACATGTTATAGTGGCAGAATTGGGGAAGGGGGGCATATATATTTTAAGTACACTGAAGGAGACACTGGAGGAAAGGCCATGAGGTCACCAAAATCAGTTGGGTTCATCCTCCAGGAAGCACAAAGGAACCGCAAGACGGGCCGACGGTCCGACCGACATCGCCATCCTACAAAGAAAACCCTAGAAGCAGGTTTTCCACTATGGTGCCTGCACTGCCATCGAATAGTCCTTTGTCACTTTTTGACCTACCTCAGTAGTTTCCAAGTTTAATGGAGGAAAAATGGATACAGCGTCAACACGGGTCCCCTAGGCCCTGCTGAGAAGCAAGGCCGGCGAAGTCGCATTTGGTGCTGGAGGTGGGAGAGCTTGTGGATGGATGATAAGCGGAAAGGCCATGCTCGGGGTCAGCACGTAGCCATGGCGAACAGTCAGATCTCTATTAAGATAGGAGATGGTGGGCCGGCGTGATAAGAGCAGACAGGGCCTGGTGATATCAGCGATGGGACAGCACAGCAGCAGTGCATGCTGCTGTCCTCTGCCAACATGGGGGGGTTCGGACTGAACTAAATGTGTTCACAGTGTCGCTAGATGAGGTGGCCTGCGGTTAACCTGGTAGAAATGCCTCTGTATTTCTTTTTGCAATGACAGCCATTTTGCTCAGTGGCTTAATGCAGTGGTTCTCGAACTTTGTCAATGTCGATGAACCCCCAAATTAATATGTATTTGGCCGTGGACCCCATCTGAACATATAGGTATGTTGGGCCAGTGAACCCCCCATGCAAGATTTGTGTTGTTAAAATGTTTCAAGATTCTTTGAAAACAGCAGATCTACAACACATGGCGGCGCGTTGTGAGCTTGTAGATCGGCTATTTTCAAATAGCCAATGTACTTACTGTATACGGGTTAAAGTGGTTACACTGATTTTGGTGCTATATTAACACATTTTACTGGGGACCCCCTGGAACCCCCCCAAGGACCCCCTGAGAACCACTGGCTTAATGCCTAAGGTGTAAACTTGCATGTAGTTCTGCTATTTTCAGCGTACGACACCGTAGTGCGATGAAGTATAAATCAGGCTTAACCAGCATGTATGAGACACTGTATTTTATGTTGTAAATCCTCTCCTGGCCCAGTGAATGACACAAAGTTGAAAATGTTTTAAGATGTAAATGTCTTAAAGTGTCTTGAAAGAGTGATGTCGTACTCATTTACATTGGTGTATGATGACTCAGTGGTTTTCTCTTTAGATGTTTTTATCAGCCCTGACCTTTAAATCTACCAAATGCAGGTAACTTTGTCATTTGAACTTGCAGATACAGTAAATATAAAATCACTTTACCACAAACTCTGCAGGTAAGCTTTGTAGATTACATTCACTTTCAAAGCATCAGAGAATTTGTGCTGATCATATTTAAGTTTGTTTATGTGAATACATAGAACTATGTTTTAATGAAAAACTTTATTCAGCAATATAAGCTGATTTAATGTTTACATCAAAATGAAGCCAAAGCATCAGATGGATTGACATACATTTTTCCAATAATGAAGTAGTGAAGTAGTTTTATTTGTCTTTATTTATACAATGCATTATTAACTGCCTGATTTCAGATCGGTATGTTTGCACATACAGTACAAGGAA
Source organism: Gymnoscopelus braueri (assembly GCF_963280865.1). Lineage (NCBI taxonomy): Eukaryota > Metazoa > Chordata > Actinopteri > Myctophiformes > Myctophidae > Gymnoscopelus > Gymnoscopelus braueri. Next base: position 34,321,850 of record NC_137620.1, on the reverse strand, counting down.
TTTGTCTCGGTCAGATTGGTGCATTAAACTGAAGCAACAGCATAGAATCATTTCAATTATTTATAACTATTACATAAAATATAAAAATCAGCAGAAATAGCCACGAACGATATACAATTTACACTAGAGTGTAGAATAGTACAGTAGCATACAGTAGGTAGATAAAAACATATTGTGCATGTTTAAAGAACACAGAGTGTAGTAGTATAAACATTACACGATGCATGAATGAATAAAATAACGATTGCTCATGTATTGAGTACAAATCAAGTGTACTACTCACACATAGGGTACCAGTATGTACATTCAATACCGCACAAGGTTAGAAAACATGTAATACTTGTAATTACTGCATTTTGAGAAAACGGTCTTCCGTAGTAATAGAGCCTTGTGAGTTCACTGTATTCTACCACAGTACAGGGTGGAACTGCTTCCCTCTCATGGATTACTACTCAATGTCCCAATACCAGTGGTGTAAAGTAACTAAGTACATTTACTCAAGTACTGTACTTAAGTACAATTTTGAGGTACTTTTACTTTAGCGGAGTATTTCCAATTGTCTATACTTTTGCTTCTACTCCACTACATCTCAGAGGCAAATATTGAGCTTTTACTCACTACAATTATTTGAAAACTTTAGTTACTACTGTAGTTACTTTGCAGTTATAAATGAATACATTATAAAACATACATTAACCACTTTAGCCCTATTTTATACATAGGCTATTTGAAAATAGCCGATCTACAAGCTCACAACGTGTCGCGTTGCGAACTTGCGACGCGTTGTGAGCTTGTAGATCTGCTATTTTCAAACCTTTTAGTACTTTTACTTTTGGTACTTTAAGTGCATTTTGATACCAATACTTTTGTACTTTTACTCAAGTAAATTTTGAATTCCGGACTTATATTTGTAACAGAGTACTTCTACATTGCAGTATTGATACTTTTACTTAAGTAAAACATTTGAGTACTTTTTCCATCACTGCACAATACTGCTCCTAGTACTGTAGCAATTTGTGGACATGGCCATGACAGGAACCAAAGTTGCCCAAATCCCCCATGGGTATTTGGGATGGTGCTGAATGCACAGTCGTAGTTGAAGTGCAGTCACTACCAAAGTGGCCAAACTGGAGGAAGTGGACAGCATATGTAAAAATGTCATTGATATGAAAACCTGGGAGTTTGACGATTATTTGTGTTTGGTTTTGTGCGTATAGGCTTGCTGCAATAAGACCTGTTGTATCCATGTATACGCAAGATACGGGCAGGTTACAGGCTAGCTACGATGAAGAGGCAGTCACAAAAATATAATTCAATGAAGTTTACCATGTTCATGCTCCTCTATCAAACTACGTCAGATGCTGACTTGCTACACAATTCTGTAGTGAGTTGTAAATCTTGTATGACATAGTGAAATGTGACCTGAGAGTAAGTTTAAAAAAAAGAGAGAAACACTTTCATTTAACCAGGCTATAGATTGAGTATATATCAGAACCTGAGCCTCGCTCTAGGATAAAACGTGCTGTAGGGTCAAAGAGACTCCAAATGAAGATAAATCAATCAATCCATATTAGTCCTCGCTGCTTCTCACAGCGTGGTGTGCTACTTACAGAGCCTTCTGAAGGCTCTGCACCATGTGGTGGGAAAAGTACTCAAATGTTTTACTTATACTATACTTAAAGTACTTAAAGTACTCATTATGCAGAATGTCCAATTTCACAGGGTATCTATGTATAAAAATCTTTTGAAAATAGCAGCTCTATGCGTCGCGATGCGACGCATTGTGAGCTTGTAGATCGGCTATTTTCAAATGGCCGAAATGTATTTAGGGCTGAGGTGGTTAATGTATGTTTTGTAATAATAATCAAAATATACAAAGAAACTAGTAACTCAAGTTTTAAAATAATAAAAGTACAGGAAGAGATTCAATTAAAGTAAAAAATACCCCAAAATTGTACTTAAGTACAGTACTTGAGTAAATGTACTTAGTTACTTTAACCACTGCTCTGCACCCTTTTTCACCTATTCCGCATTTTTCTCGTGATCACACATAGAACGGAGCCTTGCCGCTCTCACTCAATTCCCCTCGTCCGACCTCAGGGTCGTAACAAGCTGGAATGCAGAGGACTGACATTCTTGTTGTCCGGAAGAAGAACTGAATACATGGTTTTGTTGAAGAGAGCGAAGCAGAACTGGCAGGAATTCAACTGTGGCATTATGTGCAAAATATTTGACCAAACTTTTCAGCACCACGGACAGCCGCCCTCAAGGGGCCTTAACAAGGGGGGGAGACATGTGTGTGTGTGTGTGTGTGTGTGTGTGTGTGTGTGTGTGTGTGTGTGTGTGTGTGTGTGTGTATGTGTGTGTGTGTGTGTGTGTGTGTGTGTGTGTGTGTGTGTGTGTGTGTGTGTGTGCGCGCGTGCGTGCGTGCGTGCGTGTGTGAGAGAGAGAGAGAGGTAAATGAGATTATATCAGTCAGACAGAAAGAGAGAGAGAGAGCGAGAGAGAACAAGCGATTGTGTGGGGGGGGGTCTCGGAGATAGAAACAAAAAGCATTAGAAGAAAAAAAGCAAGAGGCATAGAGTTCATAGAGTAATTAAGTGAAAATAGCTCATAGATATGCAAGTCTGCTGTTCTTTTCAAAAGTGAAGGCAGTTGGCCCATAACACATGCTCTCTCTCTCTTTTTTATATATATATATTTTGTAATCCATTTTTTCACCCTGTGCCAATTGCCTATGTAATCCTTGGCGCTACTCTCTTTCTGCCAGCCTGGGGAGAGCCCAGAACTGAGCTCATGCTTCCTTCAATGCATGAGGAGCTAGCAGTCCGCTGCTTATCACCTGACAGGGGGGAGTTTCCCGGTAGGAGGTAGCATGTGGAAGAAACACGTTATTCCAACCAGTTCCTTTCCCCTCCATCAGGCGCCCCGGCTGACCAGGGGGAGGCAGTATAGAGACCAGGATTACTGCATGTTTTATGTGAGGGTACCTACCCTAGGGGACACGGGGAGAGCATGCAAACTCCACACAGAGTAGGCCCTTTCGCCAACCCCACCTATAGGGTATGGGCACTGATGACGCTGAGGAGAGGACACGGCCCCAGCGCCCACAGCATCCCCGGGCCGGAATCGAACCCAGGACCTTCTAGCTGTGAGGCGACAGCGCTACCGACTGCACCACCATTGCTCTCTCTTTTTCTACCCCCCCCCCCCCCCCACATCCACACAATTTAAATATTTTAAATAAAATAAATGATATTTGGTTCCATTTACACTATTAAATGAACACTGAGGATTTTAAAGTGTAGATTTGAGATCCCAGTCTACCAGAGAAAAAGAAAATATGATACCCCCAAAGTATGAAATGGGGGTCCTATAGTGCATTTCAAACTGGTGGTCTTTGAAAGTAAAACAAAAAAAGGTTGAGAATCCCAGAGTTATGCAACACACCGTTGTTTGCATATAACATTACTTTTTGGCTTTGTCTCATACATAATTACTGTATGATACCAGACATTATTGTATTCTAACATCATTATCTATTTCTGTTCCATCAGACGCCGATTCACAATGTTATCAAATTAACTTATTTTCATTCATCACATTCCTCCTCTAGTGTACAAAACTCAATGACCCAATGAAGGGGGCATGTATGGACAGCAAAACACAGCTTCCACTTAATATCATTCTCTATAATGAGAATTACAGTGTTATAGTGCAGTCTTCTAACTTCTGCTCATTTGAAACTAGAAATCAAGTTCCAGTTCCCAGCATGTGCAACAATCTAACTGCACATTCCTTACCGCAACACTGTTTGGCAGAGCTATTTCACACACAATTGGACTGTTATTTAATAGCGTGTGAAAGAGAGACAGATAGAAAAAAAGGCTGGTATTTTAAATTATCTTTGAATATCAGAGCATTAATATGGCTTTGTTGTACCGCTGACTTCTCCTTCGCCATCACCATCAATCCCTAGCTATATAAGCAATGAGCCCTTTGCCATTACGCAGCTTGTTAGCAATGTCCAGGCTGTGTAATTACCTGTGTCAATGGCAATGATTGTCTTCAGTGACAGATTATTCATCACCTTATAATCGTAGAGGCTGAAAAGGGGCTTCTAACAGCCTTGAATCATCACTTGCAACCGTATATTTTCTCTGGTATTCGGTAGACCAGGCCGGAAACAGGAAGAGTGGGCACCTAAACATTGTGGGTCACCTCAAAATGTCATTTTTTCCCCAAAATATAAAACATTTTAATAAAGAATTTGGAAAATAGTCTGAAGTAATGTAAGTACACATGATTTAAACATGCACGGACCGGTACATCATTAACAGCCCTAAATGTACGTACCCTTCAATTTCTTGTTAATACCTACCCATAATGACTGGCTATCCACAGGTTTTGCAGGGAGTTGAAGCAAGTGTAGAAATATAAGGCCTTAAATGTCAAATGTTCAAGCATGTTCAAATTATTGTCAAATTACTATTTTGGAAATAAATACCCAATGTAACATTGAGGTGCCCATAATCTTCTGTTTATGGCCAGGCCTACCTTTGAACATTTTCAGATGTTTTTAGCTGAACACTATGATGATGCGTAGCCTACTATCAATGACTGCTATTATGCCATGCACATAAATACCACAACTAAAATGCAAGTTATATGGTCCCACATACATTTGTGGAATATTGATACAAATAGTATAGACTACTATTCATAAGCATGCTATTTGTTTTTGTTTTTGATTGGTGATTGTTATGTTGCTTGATTACATCTCTGGCAAGTCTTGTTTTAGTTTTTCTGCCACAATGATATTTATGTGTATGTTCATGTTGTACACATACACATACACACATACATTACATTACATTACATTACAGTCATTTAGCAGACGCTTTTATCCAAAGCAACTTACAATAAGTGCATTCAACATAGGTAGGGAACGAAACTACTAATCACCAGAAGTCTTAAGTGCATTTCCTGCATAAACAAGCAACCAAGAGTATACCTAGCGCTAAGGTAAAAGTGCAATATATCAGCTACCTACTTTCTTAACCAGATGAGACAAAATAGCAAAATCAAATGAGCACAAGCTAAAACAAATAAGTGTATTGACTAAACAAGATCCAATAAAACAATACAAAAATAAAACAAGAGACAACAACTTACACATACACATACACATACACATACACATACACATACACATACACATACACATACACATACACATACACATACACATACACATACACATACACTTCCAAGACCACATGTTGTCTGTAGAAGCAACACACAACACATGCATCCTACTGCAGTGAAACTGAAGCATCCAACTGTAGGGGGCTAGGCACCACAGACATGTGCACGTGTACTTTACTTGATTTCCGATTTCAAATACTTTTACTTCTTTTACTCCACTACATCTCAGAGGTCAATATTATAATTTAACTCCAAACTTTAGTTACTAGTTACTTTGTAGATTCGTATTATTATTACGAAACATGCATTAACCACTTCAGCCCTATACATTTCGGCCATTTGAAAATAGCCGATCTACAAGCTCGCGAGCATGTAGATCTGCTATTTTCAAAAGATTGTAAAACATTTGAAAACTTGCAAATGGGGACCTTCTGCATAATGAATACTTTCTTTTTTTTTCAACAATATGTTTATTTCTTTTTCCTTTCTTTTCACTAAATATTTCAACATTATATTACAAACAAAACAGAAAACAAAATGGACAATTACATTAAAACATTACAAGACAATCAATGAAAAAAGAAAAACAAAAGTAAAACACACATTGACATCAGCACTACTCCTCTCCAGATTCTTCCATTAAATGTGGCAGATTATTGTTTTCCATGTACTGTATAAAACGACCCCACACCTCACATCTTTGTCCCTATAAGTATATAAGTGATTTTTTCCAGAGGTAGGCATAAAGACAGTTCCCTGATAATGAATACTTTCTACTTTTGGTACTTTTAAAGTAGGCTACATTTTGATGCCAATACTTTTGTTGAATTCCGGACTTTTACTTGTAACAGAGTATTTCTATTAGTATTGATACTTTTACTTAAGTAATTGTAAAACATATGAGTGTCTGACTTTTTTTCCACCACTGCAGGCATATGTCTGTGCATGTTGATTATGATCATCATCACACCCCCCCCCCCCCGACAGGGAGACCGCCTGCATCATCATCATCATCACTAGCAGCAGCAGCATCATCCCAGTCCGTGCTTTTAGGAAGGACCACGGATCATCAGGATGATGTGCCGCACACATCAATAACAAAGAGACCGTTCTCACGCACCGTGCGCGACATCATCACCACAACTTTCTCCTCTCTGTCGTTTTATAGCAACAAGAAAGGTTAACAATAATAACGATGAGGTAAGAGAATCGAAGGGCTTCCGGTCGCCATTTTGCCGGGTGTGTTTTTTAGCGCGTTGTTGATGAGAGAGTAAAAAGACTGCATGGTTATTGTTCATTCACACACAACCAGCCTGTTTATTGTTGTTTTAGTACTTAAATAGAGTCGGGTGAACATGAACAAGCGACATCGGTTAGATCTGGGCGACGATCACGCGGCGGGTAAAAAGAAATCGTCCTCTGACGGGTATGTAAAGCTCTGGAGGGTTTGTTGTGGTAATGTAGCCCCGCATGTCGGCGTTTTTACGGCAATAGCCGTCCATGCTAGACCGGGATCTTAAGTTGCTTCAACATGTTGCTGATCCGGTTTGGGTCTATACCGGATACGGAAACGGTTTCTTGCATGTGTGTGTACGTGAAACAAGACCGGATACAGTAGGCGGGCTCTAGACCGGATCACACTGGTTGATTCTCAATAGAAACCAGGCTTCCCGCGGGTGCTGAGGAAAAGCCTGGTGAAGCGAGGTTACCCACCATGCTATGCTAGCGGCGGCTAACGTGCTAGTCACTCTATTTCCACAGTGTGTGTGTCTAGTGTCTGTGTCTTGTGAGTGACAACTGACAAGTCACACACACACAATATGGAATGTAAACAATAACCACACTAATACAAAAGACACCACTAGTGTTTGTTGTAGTAATGTAGCCCCTAGTTAGTGTTTCTACGGCAATTGACCACCATGCTAGGCCAGCTGCGGCTAACGTGCTACTTCCACAGTGTGTGTGTGTGTGTGTGTGTGTGTGTGTGTGTGTGCGACTTGTCTGTTAGTGAGCGACATCTGACAAGGCACACACACACTGTGTGGAATGTAAACAACCACACTAATTTAAAAACAAACACAGCACTTAAGCGGTTGTTTAGTTTTTTGAACATTGGTGCACGTGTTTTGAATGGATTTAGCATGCTAGTGTGGCCTACACGTGTTAGCCACACGGCTAAGCGTTCCCTGTTATCATGGCTCTGCAAATATGGGGATAACGATGCCAACACATTTACTTTAACGGCTGTGGGTCGGTATCTGTCACTGTCAGTGGTGGAAAATGTACTCGGCAATATATGTATAAATACTCTGTTAAAGTAAAAGTACCAGTATTCAAAATGTACTTGAGTAAAAGTATTGACATCAAGATATACTTAAAAGTAAAAATACTCATTATGCACAATATCCCATTTCACAAGTTTCCAAATATATAAAATCCTTTGAAAATAGCAGATTTGCGATGCGTTGTGAGCTTGTAGATCTGCTATTTTCAAATGGGCAAAGTGTATATTTAGGTCTGAAAAGGTTAATATATGTTTTACAAAGTAACTAGTAACTAAAGTTTTCAAATATTGTAGTGGAGTAAAAGTACAATATTTGCCTCTGAGATGTAATGCAGTAGAAGTAAAAGTATTGAAAACTGTAAATACTCCAAGTAAAAAATACCTCCGAAAGTACAGTACTTGAGTAGTTACTTTCCTCCATCTGTCTCTGCTGTTATTCAAGTTCTTTAACAAAATCTCAACATCATTTACCGGTGAAAAAACTGCTGTGTTTTTAAAGTGGCAAACAAAATTCTGCCAAAATCTAATCTATATTTCATTGTTTTTCTATATTGCACACCATCAGAGGCAAGAGTTGAGTGATTGTACTTTTTTGTAAAGTTTAGCATCATCTTCTTCTCCAGTTTCTGCAGGCTCCTCCTCTTCGTCTTCCTCCTCCTCATCTTCATCCTCTTCCTCCTCACCCTCTTCGGCGTCTGCGTCAGCATCGGCGTCAGTGTCTTGTTCCTTGTTTTTCTCCTCCTCTTCTTTTCGCTTCATCTTTGGTAATAGACCAATTACCAAAGGGGCTAAAATAACGATTAATAACGTAGAAATAGAACGCGTATTTGAAACTAAGTTTTTGGGTATTACGATAGATAGTAAAGTAAATTGGAAAACGCATATTAATAACCTAAGGACCAAAATATCTAAGACCATTGCAGTAATGTACAGAATGAAACCAATACTAAACCAAAAGTCACTGTACTTATTGTACTGTTCCCTCGTACTCCCATACATGAGTTATTGTGTGGAAGTGTGGGGGAACAACTACAAAACGGTTATTAAATCATTAGTTTTACTTCAAAAAAAGGCCTTAAGAATTGTAAGCAAATCAGACTACTTTGCCCCAACAAATCCATTATTCATTGATTTTCAAACTTTAAAACTACAGGATCTAGTTGACTTGAGTACCGCAATCATAATGTACAAGGCACACAATCATATGCTCCCTACCTGTGTCCAGGAACTGTTTCACCCCAGAGAGAGCCAGTATGAGCTCAGAGGAACTGCCATTTTCAAACAAAATAACGCAAGAATAAATAACAAAAACAGCTGTGTATCGGTAATAGGGGTAAAGTTATGGAATAGTTTAGATGACGATTTAAAAAACTGTAGCTCTATATATAAATTTAAAAAGATGTACAAATCAAAAGTAATACATAAATATAGAACCTTAGAGTGAAGTATATTCTAATTTGTATATACAAAATGAGGATCTAGGTGTAGTATAATCGTAATATGTATATATATATATGTGAATGTGTATATATATATGTATGTGTATGTATATATATATATATATATATATATATATACGTGTCCTATAAAAAAAGACATCAGGTGACACAAAAAAAAAGGAAAAGAAAAAAAAAAAAACTTCTTGCACCTTTCATTGCTTTCTTCTCTTTCTTATTGTTTGCAAATTCAAGCGATTGTACTTTGATTATTTATTTTTTTGTACTCGTTTCTGTCAAAACATCTTGTATGTTTTGATCTTTGTTTTGTTTTGGTTGTTTTGTGTTTGTATTACTCCAGTATGCTAGTATCTCCTTTAAGCATGATGTTTATTAACATGTGCAAAGGGTAGGCATAATAAGCTTAGGCTTCAGCCTACACCTTTTGGTCTGTGTATTACCATCATTATTATTTATTATTTATTACTACGATTATTGTAATTATTATTGATGGGAAAAAAAAAGAGAGTGAAAAGAAAAGTGTATGTATATAACTGCCTTACAGACCAAATAAAATCTACTACTACTACTACTACTACTCGTTTTGACTGTCAAACCTTTAACTGGTTACACATTATGCCAAATATAATGTGACAGTACAATACAGCCTTTGATATCTGCTATTCCCATGGCACAGGGCATGTCAAAGTCGTGTCCAAGACAAAAATGTCAAGACTTGCCATCTCCGGTTAGGTGAACGCCTTTTTAGGAGACCGGAAGCAGGTTGGAGCCTATTAATTCCAATGGAAGAGTGAACGTGAACACAGCTTATGAACCATTCCATAGCTCCATGGTCACTGAACTAAATATTGGACCCGATCGTTACAAGCCACACACTATTCCCAAGATTTTCAAAATGGCTTTTTTTCAGAGAGACAAATCAGGAGAAAAAATATTATCAACCTTTCTCTGTCCCAGCAACACACTCTTGCGGTATCTAGCACCAGTAAACACAAGACGTCCGCGAGAATGTCCGTCAGACGCCAGCGCCCACTTAGGAGACCGTTTGTAGGATTTGTGTACCATTTCTGCGCTAGTGGCTCCTATTGGGATGAAGGATCTTCCTAAAAATGAACCATCTTTGGTCGTGTCCTCTGAACCTATGCAATTACCTGACCTTAACGCCAAACCCATACCTAAACAAATCCTAAACCTTCTCTAAACAACCATTTAACCCTATCCCTAACCTAAACTATCTCTAACCAATCTGTGCCCTAAACATGTTGCATTCCAATAGATATGAAAGTGCACTTAGTCCTATGGCTACACCTGAATTTAGGTTGCAGTGCATTGTAGGAACAATGCTGCCAGTTCAATATCCAGGCTCAGATGTCACATTTATTGATTGTACGTTTTCGCATAAACTAGGACTAGACTTGGTGTCGAAGTTGTAGTCTCTTAGCCTACAGTGCACATGTTTCCCTATGCACTGTCTGGTGTAGACTTCTTGGGACACTTACAGTTAACAGTATCAGTCAAAATGCATGGCTTTCATGCTGTCACCCTTGCTGTTGTTTTTTTATTCAACACCTGCGAAAAATATGTGAAACTGTGAAGTCATGATGTCATGACAGCGCCCTCAGAGAGAGATATTTATGGTTCAGATCAGAGACAGTTGATGTAAAATGAAGCTTTGTCTTCCAGTTGTTATTGATACAGCAGTGTCAGATAACATCATTGATTAGAGGCCTGATTCTGAGACAGAGAGAACTGCTTTCTTATTAGACTGAGAATAAGAAGTGTTCTTTGTACATGATTTGCATTGTAGACAATTAATTTTGTCTTGACCTTTGTACGCTACACTTGATTAGGCTCTGGCTTTTCCAGCATGAATAAGGGGATGTGCAGTAACCTTTTCTGTTTGATTTGAAGACAAGGAATTGACATGGCCTAACATTTGGGTGCAGTCTGCAGTGTTTTTTTTTTTTATGCCTTTCTTTTGACCACTTCCTGTTTCCAAAGCACAGCTCGTTTTTTTTTATTTCCCTATTTTGTCCCCTATTCTTCCTTAAATGTTTTCCATTAAAAGGTTCAGGTGAAAAAGCACAGATAAAAGTATCTGCTTCCCCGGCTAATGTTCCCTGTCGCCTTGATGAAGTCTTGGACTTTGGAATTTCATTCATAAAGCAATGTTTTCCTGGGACTATTTTTGGCTAGACTTTTCAAATTAATCTGTACCTACCTTCAACTGCATTAGAAATGCAACACTAATGTAAGCTAAACGGACTAATAATAAAGGTGAATTTAACCAAGTTCACTCTATTTTAAGAAAGTTTCAGGAATTCTACAAGTTGATTTTCATACTGTGTACTGAAATGATTGGAAACTAATGGCTCTCTGGAAGGTAGGAATAGGATATATTAGGGCTGACCCAAAATTTGTTCGAATATTTGAAGCTTCGTTCGATAGCACGAGAGTCGAACATGGAAAATAAAGTCGACTCTTAAAAAAAAGATGTCTTTCCTATTTTCTTTCTATTTTCTTTTCATTTTTCCATTTTATTTTGAGTGGCAGCTTTCGGTCAATGGGCTAAAATATCCCCTCTTATGCAAATAACGATTTTACGCAGCATTTTCCTCGATTCATTGTTCTGCCTTAGTCTCAAGTGGCCTAACCCAGCGTGCATTTGCCATTGCAGGCGTGACCGCGACAGGGACCGGGAGCGCGACGAGCGGCCGAGGGACAGGGACCGAGACAGAGACCGCGACAGGGACAGAGAAAGGACCATAAAGATGCCTAGCACGATGCCCCTCAACACGCCCCTCAACTCGACCGTCGGAACGGGCTTCCTGAAGCAGACCGCCATGCAGCAGCAGATCAACCCCTTCACCAACCTGCCGCACACGCCGCGCTACTACGAGATCCTCAAGAAGAGGCTGATGCTGCCCGTCTGGGAGTACAAAGAGACCTTCAACGAGATCCTGGCACGCAACCAGAGCTTCGTGCTGGTGGGCGAGACGGGCTCCGGGAAGACCACGCAGGTAGGAGAAAAAAGACAAAGGGGGAGGGCTGGGGTTTGATGATGCACTTAACCCATTGAGACCTGACAAATTCTTCTTTCTAAATTATTTCTATATCAGTGGTGCTCAAACTCTTTCATGTCAAGGACCCTAAAAAAAATTATTTGGCTGCCGACCTCCATCTCAAAATGTTTTGTTCCAGGGACCCCCAGAAGCAAAGATTTGAGTAAAAAATGTTCGCTTTAAACAATACATAGTCAAAGATTTTCACGCATTTTCACGATTTTTCAAAAATAACAGATCTACAAGCTCATAGCGCGGCACTCTGTGCCGTGCTATGAGCTTGTATATCTGCTATTTTTGAATAGCCAAAGTGTAAAATAAGGTTATTTTAGCTCAAATCAAGAAGTGACACAGATCCGTTCCAGGTCTTAATGGGTTAAATGAATAAATTATTAACCTGAGGCCGACTCTACAAAATGCCTTCCAAATCAGTAGTTCTCAAACTTTCACATGTCAAGGACCCCCCAAAATGAGGACGGACTGTGCCAGGGACCCCCAGAAGAGAAGATTTGTGTCAAACAATTCAAAATTATGAAATTCAAACACTTTCAAGATTTTTCAAAATGTAAAAAAATAAATTGCAGTGCGGCACAAAGTGACGCGCTGTGAGCTTGTATATCTATTTTTTTTAGAACCACTGCTCTAAACCACTGTTCTAAATCCTAAGTGTTTTCTGAAAAACTATTATTACAGAAAAAAATATATTTTAATCGCACCCGTTTTTGCACCGCGGAACGTTTCTCACTGGATGAGTTTCAGACGGACCGATCGTACCAGCGCACCAACCGACGTCGCTCTCACATAGAGTTAAGCGTTCTCACTTCTCAGACAACAACAAAGTAAACTGCAGCCAGCACAGTGCATTAAAACATGAATGAAGACACGCCTGCATAGCCTGCTTGATAATGATGGCTGGGCAAATGTGGTGGAAAAGATCTACAAGCTCACAATGCGTTGCGCTTGTAGATCTGCTATTTTCAAATGGCCAATATAGGGCTTAAGTGGCTACTGTATTGTTTTGTAATTGCGAACGTGGAAGGAGGCGCGGTGAAGCCGACCAAGTGGAGCTTACTATGTAACCCTGCTCAGGTTGTGTCTGTCTGTCTGTCTGTGATTCTGTCTGTGTTCATGCTCTCATTGGCTCGCTCCCCCATGTGACTCACATGCGTGCACTGCCTGTAAGCAGCCTCCAGAGTGCGCCAGAGTGCAGGAATTTAGACAATGCACACCAGCCTGACACACACACACACACACACACAGTCAATGTTCTCTCCCCATCACGGTGAAATAACACGGATTACAAGTCCGTAAATACACAATATTTTCGAGCTGCGTTCGATTCCAGCGTTCGCACGTCTTACTTGTAATAATCAAAATCTACAAAGTAAATAAAGTTTTCAAATAATTGTAGTGGCGTAAAAGTACAATATTTGCCTCTGAGATATAGTGGAGTAGAAGTAAAAGTATTACAAATTGGAAATACTCGAGTCAAGTGCAAATCAAGTACCTCAAAATTGTACTTAAGTACAGTTCTTGAGTACATGTACTTAAAGATGTATGCCAAAATCCATTTGAAAAAAATGATTTTCACTGTTCTCAGGTCAAGTATTGATATGCGATTAAAATGCGATTAATTGCGATTAATTAATTACAAAGTCTCTAATTAATTAGATAATTCTTTTTAATCGAGTCCCAGGTCTAATATATATATATATATATATATATATAGCAAAAATCTAAAATGACACCGTTGCTTTCCCGGTTTTAATGGGTTAAAAGTCTTGTTTTGGAGTTCAAGCTGGAGTACTTATTGTTGTCTTTAGGCTAATAAACAAGGCCCTGAGGAAAATACACGAATTAATGTGAAATGTTCCTCTCTCCCTACCCTCGCTTACATCTGGTGTTTTAGTTTCATTTTGCGTGTTTTCCTCCTGATGGGTTGACATTCCAAAGACTTGGTTATGTTTGCCTCGTACTACTGGCAGTGAACCATAACCCGAGCCTAATAGCCTGGAAACAAGATTTTTTTCCCTTAACTTTAGACCTAATCAGGCCTGCATCTGCTTTTTAACTGTCAAGAAGGGACCCCTACTGTGTGTGATGTCAGGTGGAAATAAAGAAATCGCGCAGATGTGACTGTAAATGGATGTTTGCTTTGCAATTGGCAAGTAAACTGTGTTGTTGTTATCCACTCATATGCTGTTGGAAGTAGCATATTTGGGGTTTGTAGTTTTTGTCAGAATCATTTTGAAGTGCAATGTGATTTCAAAGTCCTATGTAACAACTGCAATGGACAGGATCTATTAGGAATAGGTTTGTGAACCACTCTGTATTCTGCAAGTGTAGGATGCTGAGATCCAATATTCTCCACTACTGCATATGGATGCATATGTTTCACTATAGACCCCCCAATGCGTTACTTATGGACTTTGATCTGTTTGAACTCTTAACCCATTAAGACCGGGAACGCATCCGTGTCATTTTATAGATTTCTTTGGGCTGTTAAAAAAATTAGCAGATCTACAAGCTCATGAGCTTGTAGATCTGCTATTTTTTGAAAAATCTTGAAATTTGGTGCTAATCTTTGAGTATATATATTTTTTGAAAAATGTTTTTTAACTCAAATCTTTGCTTCTGGTGGGAGTCCTTGGAACAAAATATTTTGAGATGGAGGGGTCCGCAGCCAAATACATATCATTTTGGGGGTCCTTGACATAAGAGTTTGAGAACCACTGATTATAGCAACATACGTTTAAAAAAACTGTTAGAATTTTGAAGACATTTGTAGAATCCCCCAGAAGCAAAGATTTGAGTTACAAATGCTCGCTTTAAATATATATATATTCAAAGATTTGCACGCACTTTCACGATTTTTCAAAAAATTGCAGATCTACAAGCTCATAGCGCGATGAGCTTGTAGATCTGCTATTTTTGAATAGCCCAAAGAAATCTATAAAATGACTCACGGATGAGTTCCCGGTCTTAAAGGGTTAATCTGCATGGAAATGCTGTTTAAATGCTACGGGGAGAAGGAAGTGCTCTCTCTTACCCAACTCCTCCTTGTGCTGTCATCAGACTCACTGGGTGGGGTGATGTCTTCATAAATGTTTTATTAAATGGGAAATATTGCTATCACATATACAAGCTTTACGCTGCATACATTTAGCATCTTTCCGTGTTCTTTATGAAAAAAAATCGCAGGGCATTTTCAAGCCTTTATTCATTAGCGGTATAGAGAGAGACGAGAGCACGCAACTTGAGGAAATGAAACTCCTGTACACACAGTTTCCTTTCCCGTTTGGAAAACAATAGCTACTGTAGTTTTTCATTTTGAACATGTTTTGAATAGGCAATTCAAAAGTAAAAATCACACTCTGTGTGAAGTACCTGTGGGTCGGGACTCGGGACCCTCAGGTGGGGTCTCCACATGATTTTGGGGAGGGGTCCCCAGATGACAATTATTATTAATTATTATGACTATTAAGAATGTTTTACTACCTCGAAAAAGACCATTACTGCATCAAAAGTAATCAACAAACTACACTGGCCAAATTGTCAAATGGTTAATGAAAGAGGCAAAAATTCTGAAAATAGACGATCTACAAGCTCACAACGCCTCGCTTTGCGAGGCGTTGTGAGCTTGTAGATCTGCTATTTTCACAATATTTATCGGTGGAACGGAGTCAAACTAAATTGAATGCCTCAACTCCTACATTCCAAGTGCTTATCAGGGTGGGGGGGGGTCCCCAGTTCAAATATGACTGTTTTGGGGGGGTCGCGGCATGAAAAGGTTGAGAACCACTGTCTTAGACGGTCACAGACCATAACATCACCATATATTGCTGTTCTCTGATATATACCACCGTCTGTATCTGCTTCTTCAGATCCCCCAGTGGTGCGTGGACATGCAGAAGGCCATTCCGGGTCCCAAGAGAGCCGTGGCCTGTACCCAACCCAGGAGAGTGGCGGCCATGAGTGTGGCCCAAAGGGTGGCCGATGAGATGGACATCATGCTGGGCCAAGAGGTGGGCTACTCCATCAGGTTCGAGGACTGCAGCTCAGCAAAGACCATCCTCAAGTAAGGAGAGAAGGGGACTTCCTGTTGTCTCAAACTAGGGCTGGGTGATGTGGACAAAATCAAATATCCGAATATTTTGGCCAAATACCTCTTATTTCAATATTGTGACGATAATTTCAGAAATGGCACATCTACAAGCTCACAATGCAGTGCGGTGCGATGCATGATGATCATGCAGATCTGCTATTTTCGCTATTTTTGAAAGTTGAAATATTGGCGAGATATCTTGATTACATTGATTAGAAATGTGTTTTCCAATAATAGTCTCCTCATTGACTTACATTGCACAGTGAAACCGCTCTCAAAGTCACTCTTTTAACACATGAAGGAACGCAAACAAAGCACAAAATACGACATTAACTCTCTGTGCCAATGAAATAAAAAAATATGTTCTCTAAACTGCCAGCAAATTTTTCTTTTTCAAAGTAAAATAAAAGTGCTTAGGAAGCGAGATACAGCCTTCTTCAGTTATAAGTTAAACAAAGAGTGGATGGAGCTGCAATTCTTCAGATAATGATATCTTGGGTTCTGAACATTTTTTTCCCAACATTTTTTTTTTTAAACTTTCTCGTTCTGGCACTGAGGGCATTCAGAAAAAACTCGGGATAACTCGGGGCTTGGCACTGAGAGAGTTAAAGAAAAATTTCAACTTTTTGCAGATTTTTTTGCAATTTTTTTGTACTGTTATTTACTTACTTACTTAATCGTTATCAGTTACTTCTAGAGTTGGGGCCACGGTCTCATTTTTGTGCAAAGATTATTATGTGAAAAACGTATGGTCTGGCTCTTTGCACCGTCAACCAGGTACATGACAGATGGAATGTTGCTGCGTGAAGCCATGAACGACCCCCTGCTTGAGCGCTACGGCGTCATCATCCTGGACGAGGCCCACGAGCGCACGCTCGCCACCGACATCCTCATGGGTGTCCTCAAGGAAGTGGTCCGTCAGAGGAATGATCTCAAGGTAAACCCTGACACTTGTAGTCCTGTATGTTCTTGTGTGTCTTGTTTAGTCATGTCAAGTCAAACTGTATTTGTGCTTCATTTCATTTCAAACCTTTATTTAGGCATGCATGTATGAGCACTGAGGTTACCCTCAAAACCTTGTAATCATAGTAGAGCTAGTTTGATTTTGGGTTTGTCCGGTGTATGAGCTTAAAGGTCATTCAGTTTTACCACACATTAAAAGTCTTTGTCATGGTCCTTCAAATGTGTATAAAAAGTTTTAACAAAAAATTCCACTCCAGTGATCCATGGCAGGTGTTTTTCTCTCACATTTCTAAAGCCTTTTCAACTGCAATGAAAAAAGGAATCTTTGCTTGCGGTGTCGCTGTTGAGGGATTTTGCCTGTCAATCATCGCCACTGCTTCACCCCCCCCCCCCCCAAAGGAAAGGATAGGGGAGGGGAGGGGTGAGGAGGAGAGTGGGCGGGATTAATGACCTATGACTTCACACTCTAAGGGCCAAGCACAGATTACTTTTCAGCCTAATTATTCAGAAAACCCCAGACCACAGAAAATCCACTGAATGTTCAAAGTTTAGATTTTTTTAGGTGTAATTGAGATCATAAAACCCCCCAAAAAAACATAAAAAATAAAAAAAGTGAAAATGAATGTCATAGACATAGAACCTTTAAACTGTTTAGATTTTATGTAGATCGACTGAACTGGTAAACGTCATTATGCGACTCTGGCAAGTAAAAAAAATAGTCTACAACAGAAACCTGTGCTAACATCACATTTACTTACCGACAACAATTGATTCAACCAAATTGGGAGAAAAAGGAAAAAATGAATTTTCAGCAAAAACGAAAACACATTTTTGTGCATGTGACTTTCAGTACCCAGTTTGACTGTTTTTTTTAAAAGTTTTTTTTTAATAGTCTAGACACTCTGCTCTAGTTTGCCACTGGTTTCTCCAAATCCAAGTCTCCCTGCAATTGAGTACATTGCGGTGTTTCTCATATTCACACAACCCAGTTCATTCCAACAGAACACATCGTTCCATCCCAAAAGTATTACTTCCCCTAGCATGAACTTTTGACAAACAACGCTGTTGTCCTTCTTCCGTCTCTCCCCTATTCTTCCGTTCTGTCACCTTTTGCTTACACTCTCTCTCTCTGTGGCTGACAGCTGGGTGTTTGTTTGAGGAAAAGACAAACGGTGTTGTTCAGCCCCAGAAATGGCACAGCGAGTCCCCTTCAGTGACAGCAGTAGATCCTTGCTCCTGGGGTCAGGCCATTTTAAGGCAGCCAGACGGGTCGCGGTAATAATTGTGTCGTGGCAGGGTGGACGGAGGCAAGCGTGGCTTTTTATGGGTGGAATGTGCTGACCGCGACTCTCATAAAGCAGATGGGTAATGACGGTGTTGTTTGTCAGTGTGGAATCAAAAGGTTAGACAGTCATTCGGGGGGGGGGGGGACTGATAAATGAGGTTGAGGTTACAGGGAATGATCTTCCTGTCCACACACGCTCTCCATCTCTCCTCTCCTATACCTCCCCCCTGCCCTCATTCCCCTTTCAAAATTTGCATGTTTAATTTGCCCTGATTAAGAGCAATTATGATGTCTCTCGGAGCGTTGAGTGAAATGTCGAGACGCTGTCCCCGTCCGTGCAAATGTCCAGAGATAAAATATGAGGGATGCAGCATCTCGCATCACAATCCTAATGGGGCTCGTGGGGGCGGGCGGGGAGGGTAGCTTGTGTACCTGACTTCTGCAAGGACTATCACGGCTCTGTATAGGTCAAGGACTTAAACGTTTAATGTCAAGTGATACAGTAGTTTGCTCCAGTGCCCTTGTTCTTCTAAACTCTCCTCCTCGCAAGCACAGCGCGTTCTTCTTCTTTTACCCTACTTTGCCATTCTAAACTTGGTAGCACAGTCATTCACGACGTCTCCACTTCCAATGTGCCCTCATCATCCCCTTTTTTAGTGCCACCACCGAGCCGTATCAAATGCCATCTCATTCCTCACGCGACCGACTGCCCACTCCCATAACACCCTCATTTACCCTTGGCCGGTTTGTGGTTTTAGGTTTTATTTTTTCCCTTTCTCACCAGAATAAATGTCCCCCTCCCCCCCCCCCGCCCTCTTTGATCCATCAGGTCATTGTAATGAGCGCCACGCTAGACGCCGGCAAGTTTCAGGTGTACTTCGACAGCTGCCCGCTGCTGACCATCCCCGGGCGAACGCACCCCGTGGAGATCTTCTACACGCCGGAGCCCGAGAGGGACTACCTGGAGGCGGCCATACGCACCGTCATCCAGATCCACATGTGCGAGGAGGACGAGGGAGACCTCCTGCTCTTCCTCACCGGACAAGAGGTAACGTTTTTAATGTATGTTTTTTTTTGTCGGGTTGTGCTTTCGTTGGCCTCCGTTGTTGTCCTGTAGTCGCCACCTGGGAGAGCTTTATACTTTCTTTGAAAAGTGCTGCTGTAAGCAGCATAGACGTTACTTTGGTCGGGAGGCAGAGTCAGGAGATGATGATGGCCACTGGCGGAACCAAAGTGTTTTCGCTGATCTTAGTTTAAGGTAGAAGTAATCATAATTAGGTGAATTGATGCTAAGAAAAAAAAATCTTTTAACCACTTAACCCATTTAGACCTGGAACGCATCCGTGTCATATTAGATGTCTTCGGCTATTAAAAAATATATATACAAGCTCATAGCGCCGCGCTATGAGCTTGTAGATCTGCTATTTTTGAAAAATCGTGAACATTTTTTTTTCTTTTTCTCAAAAAACTGAAAACATTGTAAGAATCGGACTCAGGCCTTAATGGGTTAAACATATGATTCGTTGACTGGGGTTCCTCAGGGCTCTATATTTGACACCCTCCTTTTTTTCCCTCTACACCAAATCTCCTCCCTGAAAATAGCCAATGCATGCCCATTATGCCGTGCCCAGAATAGGAATGCTAGGGTTCATCTAAATAACTGTAAGTAAGTAGGTCGGAGTGGTGTATTGTCGGTATCAGCCCCACGACAGTGTATATCACCCATTCAATGCGCTACACCCCTGGGAGATGGATTTTTTGGTGGAGTGCTACAGCCACCATCAGCCATACTTAACGCACAACTTAGTTAGCCAAGCTGTGCTACTCATACGCTGAGTTGGCGGTGCCCGGGATCGAACCTAGAAGTTTGTGGTCCAAAGGCGAGTGTGTGTGAGTGGACACTCAAATTAAATCTTGTATTTCCATATCCTTTATTTAGACAGGTAGGGCGGAGGTACAGGAGAGAATGCATTCCAGGTAGAGCAGGATTCAACCCCAGGCCCAGGTTGTGCCCATGTGTCGGTCCACAGGGAAGAATGACGTCATTCTTATATCATTGTATTATTGGTTTGTTCTCTGTTGTACTTTTTAATAATTCTCCTGAGTAGTCTTCATTACCATACCTGCCACATAATCCTATCCCTCTCACACCCTTTCCTCCTTTCTCTCTCTCTCTCTCTCACACACACACACACACACACACACACACACACACACACACACACACACACACACACACACACACACACACACACACACACACACACACACACACACACACACACACACACACACACGCGCAGAGTATAAATGAACAATGGCGATGTTGATAGAGATGTTTAATGCATGTTTCCATGCCAGCTTGGAAGCCACCAGATTTATTTTTTTTCTGACCCAGATCCCCTTCCACACACGTCCCCGAGATTAAGTCATTTATTATTATTTTTTCAAAACTCCTGCAAATGTTGTCCACTGGTGTGTAATGGAGGGCGAGGTTCAAGCTCAAAATGATGAATTCGGTCCCAGCTGGGCAGCCAGAAATGAGCGCACACACACACACACACACACACACACACACACACACACACACACACACACACACACACACACACACACCCCCACACAGTGTACAGAAATGTTTCGGTAACCTGATCATGGGTGCTGACAGCTTGTTACACCCATTGGTGCCTGTGTTGGTGTGATTACATTCGCCACCATTCTCACAAAATGGTATTTAGGTTGGTTGATTGCTTGTGGTTGAGAAAGAGCCCCACGTTGGTGTGAATACCACGAGCCTTATTGCTCCCAGGACCTACCCCACTTGTCGCATTGTTCTTTTCATATTTAGATTTGTTTTCCCTCATGTTTTTTTTCCACACACATGGCTCCTAATTTTATTCAACCACACACGAGCCATCTGTAAAAAGGAAACCCACATGCTCGCGGCTCTACCCTATCAGACAATACAGGCTGTCTATTCATGAGCAGCAATTACTCGTCCAAAAAGCGCCGCCTATGTCGTCCCGGCAGCAATTGCGCCTCTGTGCGTATAACATACGTTTTCATTTTGCCAATGCAAGATCGATGGCAGGGAGGCTCTCTGCTGCGAAAAGGGATGAAGTTAGGGACAGTGTTTTCCTTGGATGGCTTGTGATTGATTTTTCTTTTAGATGTTACTGGTGCTTCCAGGGACACCTATAGCTTTTTTGAATGTGGAGAAAGCAGGTGCTATTTCATTATTATTATTTATTTCATACACCTGCCTCTCCTTTCTCCTCAATAGCGGTGGATCCGTTCGCTTTCATACCAATGCAGTTTGAGAGCGCTGTTAATTCATTAAGACCTGAAGCTGATTCTACAAATGTCTTCTGACTAAATCCCAACAGTATTCTGAAAAAAACCTATGTTTCTATATCAGTGGTTCTCAAACTTTTTCATGTCAAGGACCCCCAGAATGATATGTATTTGGCCGCCGACCCCCATCTCAAAATATTTGGTTCCAGGGACCCCCCAGAAGTAAAGATTTGAGTTAAAAACGTTCACTTCAGAACAATATATATTCCAAGATTTGCACACATTTTCACGATTTCTCAAAAAAAGAATGCTTTTTTTAAGCTCAAATCAAAAATCGACACAGATGCGTTCCAGGTCTTAAGGCGTTAATGGAGCCTTCATTAACACGGCCCTAATTGGGTTAACTAAGTTAATGCGGTGTTGGTCGGTGGGAGAACGGCGTTCAAAGGGTGCTGCAGCACGCCCTCAGATGTTTCTTAACCCTTTCACTCTCCTGGCAACTTTGATGTTGGCCTAATGATCCGGAGGCAGGATCTATGGTACAGCCTTTTCATCCAGCCCCTGTTTAACCACATTAACCCCCTGGCATCCATATTTTGGGCATGTCATAATAGACAAAAATTTGAAGAATATAAAAAAATGGCAAAAAATTGCAGATCTACAAGCTCACAATGCATCATATCAGCTATTTACCGCTATTTATCATATGGCAAACTTAAAGTACATAGGGGCTGAAGTGTTTAATAACATATGACCGACGAAAGCAAAGGATGGCCAGGGCTCTTTACCTCCCCTCTATACCATTGGTTCTCAAAGTGAGGTCCGGGGACCCCTAGGGGTCCTTGAGGGGGTTCCAGGGGGTCCCCGGCTAAATGTGTTAATATAGCATCACAATAATTGTAACCTTTTATACTTTGGCTATTCAAAAATAGCAGATATACAAGCTCATAGCGCGGCACCGAGTGCCGCGCTATGAGCTTGTAGATCTGCTATTTTTGAAAAATCTCGAAGATTTGTGCAAATCTTTGAATATATTTCTTTTAAAGCGAACATTTTAACACAACTCTTTGCTTCTGGGAGTCCCTGGCACAACGTATTTTCAGATGGGGGTCCGCGGCCAAATATATATCAATTTGGGGGTCCCTGGCATGAGAAGGTTTGAGAACCACTCCTCTATACAAATAAAACTGAAACCATGTGTTCCATAAACAAGAAAAATCCAAACCTATCACAGCTGTCGAGCTCCGATAAGTCCTAATGTTAAGCTGCCCCCACAGCGGCTACCATCAGAACATGGGGATTGGCAGGGGCCGTGCTGCTCGCTAGTTGAGATGTGTAGTCCTCTGTTCTTAACTGTATTTGTGCGGGGCTTGGCTTGTAGATTGTTTGCTCCTGGGTGTCTCGACGAACGCCGGTGGACAGGTTGTGCCGCCACTGGCCGACTGCCTCCGCTCCTCACGCTCTCCCCCCCATCTCTCTTCCATCGGGAGGGTGGGGGACAGCCAGCCCCGCTCGCTCGCAGCGCTCTGGCAAAAACGGGCCCATTTTTCATGGCAGCTGCTGCATCCAGGGGCTTGATAGGCTATTAATACACAGAGTAATTTTACCAATCCATTCAGATTTGCTCTCTTCCACTCCTGACGACTTGTCAATGTGTTGATTAAGAGGCACATGCCCGTCAGCTGGGTACGAATTAATGCTGTGAAACGCGGCGGGGACGGTGCCAAACCAGAGGACAAACGGGGAAGCGGTACGGTTTGCAACTTTTTCGTGTTGAGGCAAGTGGATGTTGGCTTCATGTGTGAATACAAATGACATAATTTCACGCACACACACTCGCACGTATATATATACACAGTGTATACAATACATACCGTCCGCGGCCAGTTAAAAGTCGAATGCCGACCGTTCGGCCGAACTCCCAACGGCGAAATAAACATCAACGGCCGATCCGCGAGCATGATTATTTCGTCGTCGACGCACTGCCCGACGGAGCGTAGAAAGAAAGACCCCGGTCCAGGAGCCGAGACGAGATGGGGACCCAGAGGAGTCCTGTTAGCTTATTGGTTTAGCTCCCCCCCACCCCGTTCTCGAGACAAGAAGAAGAGACAATAAAAAAGGCCAGGCCGTGGCGTCGAAAAAGTGTCCTTTTTCCAATCTGACTGATTTTCAAAATGTACCGTAACATTATTTTACAGTACATGTAGGAAACCAGTTCATGTGGGGAAAGCGGAACGAGAAGCGTTTTTTGGCCACGAGTCGAGGCCGGGGGGGGTGGGGGGTTGTGGCCAAACCAAACGGGAAGAGACGAGACTGGGGACGCCGGGCGAGCACGCGAGCAGACCTGGTAAAAAAAACTAAACGAATGATAACAACAACATGGGTATCTCTGACGATGCTTACAAGTGTTGCATAATCGAAGGGGCGTCGCATTAGTTATCATTAAAATCATAGTGTTTTGCCAGTGATTTGGGGGCCAATTTGCAATACCCTCACAGCCCACAAGTTGGGAATCGCTGATATCTAGTGTATATGAATACATTATTTGGTAAACTATGAGCCAATAACGACACGTGATAACATTATGCGTTGAAGTTCAAAAGTGCTCATATTATATTCAGAGCCTGATTCTTAGTGCACTACTCCAGGGGTCCCCAGCCTGTGGTCCGTGGACAACTGGAGCCTCATTATTTTATTTTATATATAATAATCACGACCAATACGCATGTATCTGATGAACAGCCTGAATAAAAAAAGAAGTCCGCACACTGTGACTTTGCAAAAGCTCCTAATCAAGGCTTTATTGTAGATTAACGTTTCGACACATAGTCTTCTTCAGAATGTTCTGTTGAACAGCCTCCCTCAGTCCAATCTCTTGCTATGTCTCAGTAAGGGCAGGTACACACTGTAGGACTTTTAAAGTGGTCGGGGAGTCATCTGATCGTTAACCCATTAAGACCTAAGGCGATTCTTTAAAACAATCTAAATCCTAACAGTTTTTGGAAAAAAATTTAAAACGTTTTTTTCAAGATTTTTCAAAAAATAGCAGATATACAAGCTTGTATACGAGCTTGTATATCTGCTATTTTTGAATAGCCAAAGAAATCTAAAGTGACACAGATGCGTTCCAGGTCTTATAAGCATTACACACTGCAGGAGGACTGCAAATCGGCTGTCATATATCGTTTTGGTTTTCACCCTATAGAATGAGCGCAGACAAGGGATCACACACTGTAGGATAGTTCACTAGGATGCTATCCAGACCCGATACATACATACATTTGTTTTCATTTTCAACCGACGTCTCAAGAAAACGTGCACGGCTCCAGTGATACGCGCAAGACCGAGACAGGACGCTATTGATTGTTGACATTAAATAATTAATTATCTATTTCTCTGTATGCCTCTATCTCTCTCTCGCTCTGAAACAAGTCAACCAGCTTAAAAGTACGCAATGAAACTCAGAAACAGTGTTGCCATGTCCACTTATTATAAGCGACTTTGGGCTTGTTTTTCTGTAGAGTTGCTTGTAAATATTGCTTGTTGCGGGTTGCTTATTTTATTTTTTTTGCTTATTTTTAAAGTGTAGTTGCTTATTTGGCCTTGTTTCCTAATGTTGTTTAAACCAGTGGTTTAAAGTAAACAACACATATGTATTTGTCCGCAGACCCCCCCCCCCCCTTCTGCAAATGTTGTGCCATATTTGTGTGGATTTGGAAAATATTCCACAATTTTCATTTTTCCCCCACGATTCTTCTTTGAAAATAGCTGCGACGCATTGTGAGCTTGTAGATTGGATATTTTCAAATATGCAATGTATTTGTATAGGTTTAAAGTGCTCATGTGGTCGCTTTTGTTGGGATTGTTTTCATAGATCTGGTTGCTTATTTCCCTCGCAAAATCTGGCAACATTTCAGACAGGCTCCGTGTGCGAGGCAGCGGCTGCTCTCTCTCTCTGTGTGCAATTCTTCTCAAATAAACATCCCCCTTCGAGCACGCTCGCTCACACTCATTCATTCATCATTCATTCTGTTTTATAATAATGTTTAACTTCAATACAGGACTGGACGGTAAATCTGTTCGGTAGATCTGTTCGTTGTGGTCAGATCCAGGCAGCGACCCTCCATAGCCACGGTGGCTGTGTAACGTGCTCTCATTGGCTGTAGCGTGCATCTCCTCGCAGACTTATCTCAGACCCTTTCAAACTCTATGATATTGTATGATGTCTAGTCTGCGACGGGGCCGAATATCTAACCTGCTAGATATTTGAAACGGTTGGGAAGGCCATCGCCGCCGAGCGCTATTACTAATTATCGTGGCCGTATCCTCTTCGAGTCTTTCACACGCAGCGACCAAAACCTTGCCGATCACAGCCCG
The DNA here is from genome assembly GCF_963280865.1 of Gymnoscopelus braueri. Classification (NCBI taxonomy): domain Eukaryota; kingdom Metazoa; phylum Chordata; class Actinopteri; order Myctophiformes; family Myctophidae; genus Gymnoscopelus; species Gymnoscopelus braueri. The sequence goes on along the minus strand of NC_137620.1, from coordinate 34,295,815 downwards.
ATCTGCGTCAGATCGGGGGGGGTTTTGTCGGCGAGCCCCAAAAAAAGGTCCCCGACAGCATAATCGGATCAAATATCCTACAGTGTGTACCTGCCTTAAGCCTACTGTTTTGTTGTGGGTAGTTAACGAATCAAAAGACAACAACCCATTGAAACCCATTGTGTGCAGTGTGCAATCCCCCCCCTCCCCCGTCTGTCTGTCTGTCTGTCTGTCTGTCTGTCCAGTGTCTCAACAGGGTGCTAAATGCTGATATTAACCCATTAAGACCTGAGACCGATTCTACAAAATGTCTTCTAAATCCTAACAGTTTTTTGAAAAAAAAACGATGTTGCTGTCGGTGGTTATCGAACTTTTTCATGTCAAGGACCCCCAAAATTATATGTATCTGGCCGCGGACCCCCATCTCAAAATATTTTGTTCCAACAACCCCCAGAATCAAAGATTTGAGTTACAAATGTTGGCTTTAAAAGAATTTATATATTCAAAGATTTGCACACATTTTCTCGATTTTTTTCAAAAATAGCAGATCTACAAGCTCGTAGCGCGGCACTCGGTGCCGCGCTACGAGCTTGTATATCTGCTATTTTTGAATAGCCCAAAGTGTAAAATAATGCTTTTTTAGCTCAAATCAAAAAGTGACACAGATGCGTTCCAGGTCTCAAAGGGTTAACATGCACGGCCACAACAAACTTGTTACAGGATATTACAACGTGCAACCACATTGCCCATCTGTGCGCGTAGCTCATAGTAGAATTAGAATGTGATGACAGGTACAATGACCAAATTTAACGGCTGGAAAGTGAGATTCATATTCATTTCCAAGTCTTCACTCAGCGCGATGGGAGCTATAAATATTCACAGCCGTGCGTAATGGTCACACCGACTCGCCCATAAATGACACCTTTTCTCTAGTGACAGTTACGCAATGATTGTATCAAACCAGAAACGGGCGAAATGTGAACCTGAAAACCTCAAATCAACCACATTAACTCTTTAAGACCGGGACACGCATCTGTGTGTAATTTTTTGATTTCGTTGGGCTATTCAAAAATAGCAGATATACAAGCTCATAGCTTGCAGATCTGCTATATTTGAAAAATTGTGAAAATTCGTGGCACAATCTTGGATTATCTGTTTTTTAAAGCGAACGTTTGTAAAATATTTATTTCCAGGAACCCCCAGAAGCAAAGATTTGAGTTACAAATGTCCACAAATAAAAAGGGAAAAAATCAAATATTTGCACAACTTTTCATGATTTTTCAAAAATCGCAGATCTGCAAGCTCATAACGCGGCATTCGGTGCCACGCTATGAGCTGAGCTGTGGTGAGTGAACAGGGGCATGTTTGCAGTGGTGGAAAAAGTACTCAAATTCTTTACTTAAGTAATACTGCAATATAGAAATACTCTGTTACAAGTAAAAGTCCAGAATTCAAAACTTACTTGAGTAAAAGTACAAAGTATTGTTATCAAAATGTACTTAAAGTACCAAAAGTAAAAGTACTAAAATGTTTGGAAAATTGCAGATCTACAAGCTCACAACGCGTCGCATCGCGGCGCGTTGTGAGCTTGTAGATCGGCTATTTTCAAATAGCCAATGTATAAAATAGGGCTGAAGTGGTTAATGTTTCATAATATCATAATTCATATATGAAAAGTAACTAGTAACTTAAGTTTTCAAATAATTGTAGTGGAGTAAAAGTATAACATTTGCCTCTGAGATGTAGTGGAGTAGAAGTAAAAGTACTGAAAAATGGGAAATACTCTAGTAAATGTACTTAGTTACTTTACACCCCCGGGGAATGTTTGATATCTTCCAAACATTAGCAGGGATCCTGTGAGACTGACTGAGACCATCCTTCTCCCTGCTGGTGAGAAGGATGAGACGGCTTCACTGTCAGTGGAGTTGGACTTTTTCTTCCCAACCACCACAGCAGTGTTGAGTCGACTAAAACTATGACGAAAAATGCTCAAAAAAAATTCACTGACAAAAACATAATAAAAACTTGAAGAAGTGCTCCTCGGAGCACAGGTCTCCGCCAGGTCAGGTACGTTATTGTGGCCTCCTGGTGGCGCTATAATAGGCCAAAGTGAAAAGGGTTTCATTTCTTCTTAGGCCTTTCACGGCAATCGGACGCTGCATTCATGATTTGAGGCATTTTGTGCCAAAAATGTGTTTTGCTAAATTAGACCTGCTGGTGGCGCTATAATAGGCCAATGTGAAAAGGGTAGCATTTCTTCCTCAGCCTAGTGGGAATGCGCGTGTAAAATTTCACGGAAATCGCAAGCTGCGTTCATGATTTGAGGCATTTTGTTCAAAACGGACCAATACTGCAAACTTTGGAAGCCAACCTTAGCCAATCAGGATGGAATATGGAAAATCGGACAGATCCGTGTTGACCACATGACTATAGAGATACTGTGTACCGATTTGCGTGATGTTTGGATAAAATCTGTAGGAGTAATATAAAAAACATTGTTTTGCACAAATTGGCCTCCTGGTGGCGCTATAACAGCCCCATGTAAAAAAAAATGTTGGTTCTGAATTGGCATCCAGGGAGAGTGTGTGCACAGTTTCGAAGCGACCGGGCTAACGGTGCCGGAGATTAGCTGCTCACGGACAGACGGACGGACGGACGGACAGACAGGGGGTAAAACATACTCTCTCTCGCCATGCCTTTCGGTCTGGCGGAGACAACTAAATAAAGACTAAGCTACGATGACTAAAACTATGACTAAATATATTGACATATTTCGTCAACAAATAAAAACTTAGGTTCGGTTGTACAAGCTCACAACGTCGTCGTGAGCTTATAGGTCGGCTATTTTCAGCATGCAACAGAGTGAAAAATCCGGCATTACAACGCCATCAGGGCACCGCCAAAATACATTTTAGTCGACTAAATCAACTGTACACCACAGACCCACGAAGTAAATGAAGAGGGAACAAACCAGTGACCTTATTTTCTGTACAATGTACAATGATTTGGAGTTACAAAATATAGAATAGAGAAGAAATAAAGTCAGATAATAAGGACAACAATATTAAAGGTAGGGTAAGTGATTTGCAATTATTCAAATAATTGCAAAATGGGTCTATGTTCTGATAGTGCTCGTTACTATAGAGTGTCCTGTCCATATAAAGAGTCTCCATGTCTCTCCAGCTCTTTATAAAACAGAAAATGTATTTTGTAGTTTTTTTTTTTTTTTTTGTAGTTTCATTTCCAATTTTATCTAACCAGGACAGAGAACTCAATCAGGATATAGATTAAACAAGTGAAATTGGAAGTGATGACACTAAGAAATGAGCAGACAAAATTTTAACTGGAACACTATACAAATTAAGCTTAAAAATGGGTACTTTATCCTGATTGGCTGAGATTTTGACACCTACCGAAAAATGTATTTTCTGTTTATTAAAGAGCTGGAGAGACAGGGAGACATCTGTTACTGAACAAACACTCTATAGCAATGATTACTATCAGAATATAGTATTTTAACCTTTTAACAAAATACTTTTTGTTTTAACCAAAAAATATCACTTACCCTACCTTTAAATATCCCAAGTACAAAGAATAGGGAGAGTAAACTCTCTGTTTAGTAGTAGTAACTGTTTAAAAAAAAAAAAAAAAAAACATTTTTTTTTCAAGATTTTTCAAAAATAGCAGATCTACAAGCTCATAGCGTTGCACTCGGTGCCGCGCTATGAGTTTGTATAGCCATTCTTTTTGAATAGCCAAAGAAATCTAAAGTGACACAGATGCGTTCCAGGTCTTAATGGGATAAAAGTGGTCCTCGGTGCGAAACAGTTGGGGGACCTCTGCACTACTCCTACTGGCCTGTAGGTGGTGCAACAGCACAGGGTGTGTTTTGGAGATGATTACAATGGGGCCCTGCTGTGAGGGATTTGCATGTCGGTTCAGTCTGGTGTCTTTGATGGAGAAAAAAATAGAGAAAGTTGCGCTTACATTGGTTATTGGAATTGCTTGGAAAAATAAAAGGCTTATTTGTGTATTTTGTTAGACTCAGGGTTTGAACAAAAAAAAAGAAATAAGAATAACTCATGAGTCAGGCTGTCTTTTAATACGTTATACAGAGGCCATCTGCAGGGTGTGTGTATCTATTCTGTGCCTTTTTTAATAAATATAAATGTTCTTGTACTGGGTTGGGCTTCATGGTTGTCATCGTGTTTTTCCTCCATTCCTGTCGCTAGCTCAGGTCCTCTCTGTCTGTCTGCCAGCCCACCGGCTCTAGAACGTTCAGCTTCACTAAACTGATCTGCCATGATTTGCCGCCGGTTATGCATCAGTGCTGCAGTCTCATCTCACATTCCCCCCGCCTTCTCCTTACAATACTGCACTGTGGAATAATGAACCCTGTTTGTGTCTGTCTGGCTGTGTGTGTGAGTGAGAGTGCGTGCGTGCGTGCGTGTGCGCGCGCGCGCGCGCACACCGTGTTTTCCATGATTGCTGCGTTTGACAACAAAGCCACGGGGAGCTCGGCAAAGCACACTGCAGTCCAGGTTTAACCCATTGATACCTGGAACGCATCTGTGTCACTTTAGATTTCTTTAGGCTATTCAAAAATAGCAGATATACAAGCTCATAGCGCGGCACCGAGTGCCGCGCTATGAACTTGTAGATCTGCTATTTTTGAAAAATTGAGGAAAAAAAAAAATTGGTTTTTTTTCCAAATTTTTTTTAGGATTTAGAAGACATTTCTAGAATCTTCTCAGGTCTTAATGGGTTAATTTCCTCCGTCAGATGGAGCGATAGGCAGAACAAATGTACTGTAGCGGGGAACCACCGCTTCCCGGGCCGCCTCCCACTTCGCTCCCCTGTCATCGAGATTCACCTCCGTTGTTTCTCCGTGTGTTATCTGAGGCTGTTTGCGTGCCCAGGTAACGGCCGCAGTTAAGTTGACGCCTTGTTTATTTATTTTGGTCTCTTTCTTTTGTTGTCTTTTTTTTTAGGAAATTGACGAGGCCTGCAAGCGAATCAAGAGGGAAATCGATGACCTGGGGCCCGACGTCGGCGACATCAAAATCATCCCGCTGTACTCCACGCTGCCTCCTCAACAGCAGCAACGGATCTTTGAGCCTCCGCCGCCCCCCAAACCAAGCGGTGCCATCGGAAGGAAGGTATGGACGCCCCACTTGCTATGAAACTATGCCCCACTATGCTCTTTAACTCTTTGAACGCCATCGACGCGTTTTCTAGTCAATTGCTACTTAATCCATCCACGCCGTCGACGCGTTGATAGCTTTTTAATTGTTTAATCAGCGATCGCGCTGTTCTATGTAACTTCCACCATCAGGTTCCCTTTTTACTCACTTCCTACTCACCCGAATGCAGAATTAATGGGTTCCGTTTCCGGTTCTCGGTTTTATCTTGAAAATTTAGATTTTTAGGCCAAAATAGGGAAAAACTTGTTTTTTCACACGGTAGAAAAAACGAACGGAGAGCTCCGGTTACATTTTCTTTTCTCTGGACGACGAACGGTTATCGCCGTTGCGTTTACCAACGATCTGAAACCCGATCATAAGCTAAGCTAAGATGGCCTGCGGAAGAGGGGTGGAAATACGATCACACCAGCGGATATGAAGTTTTGGAGCCTGGTTGGAGGGGGCTGAGAGAGAGAGACAACGGAGAGAGAAAGAAAAAACGTAACTCTTTGAGTGCTGGTCGATCTGTCGTGTTTGTTTATAAACACAGCCAGACCAAACGATTTTAATGGATATAACAATCCTGTGACCGGTTGAAAAGGTTATAAAACACGAAAAATCGCTGGCACTGTGAGTACGTTATGAAAATACTCAAAGCGTTAAGTGGGAGTGGGTGACTGGAAGTTGGGGGGCGCGGCAGGAAGAGACAAATTGAGAGTGAGCGATGTATGAAGACAGGGGGAAGGAGGTTGGGTGAGGGAGAAAGCTCATGGGGGGGGGGGCGGGGGTTCAAAACTTTTCTACCCCCTTCAACCCCCCCACACTCTCTCTCGCCCAGCTTTGGCGCAGAACTGACTCATACAACATATGCCGTGCTTTTGTCAGCGTGCGATTCCCTGCTCTAAATTATAACCGGGGTATTACTCACACCCTCTGAGGCCCAAGGAGAAGGCACTGCATTCAGTGTTTTTTTAATCTCTCCAGTACTGGCTTCTTCGGCGCAGGGCCTCTGCTCTGAAGTCACTTGGAAGAGTATAGACCATATTCACACGGCGGCCATTTTGAAATTTAACATTGAAAGTGCCACCCCGTTGCCGTGGCAACCGGGGTGGCACTTCATTGACTTAATAGCAACATGGCCGCCGTGTAAATATGGTCTTATAGGCCAACAGTCCTATGACTTCTCAAACTCAAGTCTGATTTATACTTTGCTGTCAGTTGCGTCCTTGTTGCGCAAAGGAAACAGCAGATCTACAAGTTGTGTATGGCAGGGGTCGGCAACCTTTTTTGACATGAAGAGCCATTTTTCTTGATAGTCAGTGTGCCGTATCAACATTAACTTATAATTATGACACCACATCAAAATCAGATGTTTCCAACAGATTGTGATTTTCCATATATATATCTACCGGTGTGTGTGTGTGTATATATATGTATATATATATATATAACAACCTTATATAACTGACTCGGAGCAACAACCCACCTATCTTCCAGACTCACCCACCCCAGTCAGAGTTTTAAGACCTGGAACGGATCTGTGTCATTTAAGATTTCTTTGGGCTATTCAAAAATAGCAGATATACAAGCTCATAGCGCGGCACCGAGTGCCGCGCTATGAGCTTGTATATCTGCTATTTTTGAAAAGTCGCGAAAATCTGAGCAAATCTTTGAATACGTATATTTTTTAAGCGAACATTTGTTACTCAAATCTTTGCTCCTGGGGGTCCCTGCAACAAAATATTTTGAGATGGGGGGGTCCGCGGCCAAATACATAATCATTTTGGGGGATCCTCTACATGATAAAGTTTGAGAACCACTGATATAGCAACGTAAGTTTTTTCAAAACAGACATTTTGCAGAATCGGCCTCAGGTCTTAACTCATTCAGTGCCAAAAATATTTCTGGCTATATCACCCCTGTGCCAAGGCCAAAAATACATTGTAAAAAAAAAGTGCTTAGGAGCCGAGATGCAGCCTTTTTCAGTAAGAAGTTAAACAAGAAGTGAATGGAGCAGCAAATCTTCAAATCTTGAAGTTGGGGAATCTTGGGTTCTGAACCTTTTTTTTTTTTTTTTTTTTCAAAAAACAAAAAAATGTATTATTTTATTTCATGACGTCGGAGACGTCATTGGCACTCTGGGCTTATGTAAAACGTGACGTCGGCGACGTCATTGGCACTGAATGAGTTGTTAATGGGTTAAAAGAAAAATCCTCTCTCTCATATACTGTGTTGCCTAACCCTGGTGTATGTGGTCTTATGCCTCAGTTTGTAGATCGGCTAATTTCTGTGCACGACAAGATGCACAATCGAGTATAAATGAGGCATCAATGAACCTTTTATGGTCAGTTACGACGAACCAAACTGAAAACGTCCTTGTTTTGGTTTGTTTTTTCGTCCACTGCTGTCAGACGACGGCCACAGAGCAGGGAGAACAAGCCCCAGTTTATTATTACTGACATATGGACTCGTCTGGCTTTTTGTCTGACGACATCTATTCAGATGGTCTCATCATCACCGCAGCAGTAGTGGCACCACCTGGCCGGCCATTCAGGTTGGCTGGCCTGGGATCAGACAGAAATATCAGGGCCCTTCTCCGGGGCCAACTGAATTAGAAAACATTCCCCCGCAACAATCTGATATAGGTGATTTGATGAGCGACTCGTTGTCGCCGCCATCATCCTCCCTAACTGTGCATGAGTGTGTGTGTGTGTGTGTGTGTGTGTGTGTGTGTATGGTCTTATGCATTAAAACTTTGAATGCCAAATGAACCCCAGCATCCATATTCTGAGGGGAACATTAGCCAAAAATGGGAAATCTGTGTAGTGTGATCTTCCGTCTGTGTAGACGGAAAAAAGCGATCCAAGTACAGCGCCAACTCAGGGCCAGTTTACTAAGTCCTAGAGGGTTTAATGTGGTTAATGTCCACCACCCACTGTCTACCACGGGCTCTCCCCTCCCCCCTTGTGAGGTATCGTTTCATCCCAACCAGCTGTCTCTGTGCGTGTGTGTGAGTGTATTTAACCCATTAACCCATTAATACCTGGAACGCATCTGTGTCACTTTAAATGTCTTTGGCTATTCAAAAATAGCAGATATACAAGCTCATAGCGCGGCACCGAGTGCCGCGCTATGAACTTGTAGATCTGCTATTTTTGAAAATAAAATATATATTTTTTTTAGATTTCTTTTCCAAAAACTGTTAGGATTTAGATTTTTTTTAAGAATCGTCTCAGGTCTTAATGGGTTAAGACCTGACGCGATTCTTTAAAAAATTCTAAATCCTAACAGTTTTTGGAAAAAATCTAAACTTTTTTTTTTTCAAGATTTTCCAAAAATGGCAGATCTACAAGCTCGTAGATGAGCTTGTAGATCTGCTATAATTGAATAGCCAAAGAAATCTAAAGTGACACAGATGCGTTCCAGGTCTTAATGGGATATACTACACACGCTCAGCATTCTCACTGGCTTGATTATTCCAGAGCCAGAGATGGGGATCTTTTCCAAAGTTCAAACATCATCCCTCGTGTTTGCCTGTACCGTACGGTTCAAAGCGATGTAGACATGAAAGAAGGTGCACGGTTACACAGAGGGACTGGCTTTGAGTATTACTTGGCCCAGGAGATGGCGGCGCCTTCGTGGTCCCTGTAGTTTGAGCTACGGTGGTCTTGATTTATGGAGCTTGGGCTTTCACTGCTTTCGTGAGGAAAGCGCATTTCTCCACAGAAATGATAGCAGTGCTGCCTCCATCTGGTGAAATTGTCGAACCTTTTTTTTTTTGGGTAGCTTCCCCCACCTCAAAATCATTTAAAACTAGATAAAGTGCTCCTCGGAGCACAGGTCTCCGCCAGGTCAGGTACGTTATTGTGGCCTCCTGGTGGCACTATAATAGGCCAATGTGAAAAGGGTGCCATTTCTTCTGAGGCCTTTCACAGCAATCAGACAGTGCATTCATGATTTGAGGCATTTTGTTCCAAAAATGTGTTTTGCTAAATTAGACCTGCTGGTGGCGCTATAACAGGCCAATGTCAAATGGGTGGCATTTCTATTCCTCGGCCTAGTGGGAATGTGCGTGTGGAATTTCACGGAAATTGCAAGCTGCGTTCATGATTTGAGGCATTTTGTTCAAAACGGACCAATCCTGCAAACTTTGGAAGCCATCCTTAGCCAATCAGGATGGAATATGGGAAATCGGGCAGATCCGGGTTGATCACATGACTATAGAGATACTGTGTACCAATTTGCATGAGGTTTGGATAGAATCTGTAGGGGTAATGTAAAAAAAATGGGTTTTGCACAAATCGGCCTCCTGGTTGAGCTATAACAGGCCCATGTGAAAAATTTGGGGCAGAGGTTCTGAATTGGCATCGAGGGAGTGTGTGTGCACAGTTTTGCAGCGAGCGGGCCAACGGTGCCGGAGATTAGCTGGTAACACACAGACAGGACACACACACACACACACACGGACGGACGGACGGACGGACGGACGGACGGACAGGGGGTAAAACATACTCTCTCGCCATGCCTTTCGGCCTGGCGGAGACAATGATGGGGTTGGGGAGTTGAAGTTCAGTTTAATGCCCCTTCCTGTCCACCAGAGACAGCCAGTGATTGAGATATGTGTATGTTGCCCAAGCAAGCTAATGCCAGATTTATACTTGTTGCACACTTGTGTTGCGCACCGAAAATAGCAGGTCTATAAGCTCACAACGCATCGTGAGCTTGTAGATCAGATCTGCTATCTTCTGTGTGCAACACCGGCGTGCAACTAAGTATAAATCACCCTTTAAAGGAAGGGCCGTGGAAGAATCCGCCGCAAACTGCTGCCACGCATGCTAACGACTGCATTAAGCATCCGTCAATTATCATAACATGCTCATTCGTCATCTCTCCATTTCTCCCCTGAAAAAGCCACTGATCTCCCGTTTTTTGAACAGTTTAATGATTTAGAGGCAAAGCTGCAATTCACTGTAATTACTAACAAAGACTATAATCCCTGCTCTGTCGCTTCCTAGCGCATCGTAGATTGTCTCTGACAAATGGGCTTTGTTCAGCGGGCCAGGTTTGTTTTGCGGCGCATTCTCGCGGTTTAGATGCTGCTCCCCCAAATGTCAGCGCTGGACCCCTTCCTGCCATCCATTTCAATGAGAGGCTAATGCGGTACCGTTGGAGAGGCATGCTCTCCATTTTTACCAATCAGAGGGGAGGCTTTATTTGTCAACAAGATGTCCTTTCCCAGCGCGGTTTAGGTGAAAGATGGCCTGTGTTAGCCATAGTGCCAAGCCCCCACCCCCACCCCAAACTGGTTAAGCCATTAAGACCTGGAACGCATCTGTGTCACTTTTTCATTTGAGCTAAAAAAAAAGCATTATTTTACGCTTTGGCTATAGCAGATCTACAAGCTCGTAGCGCGGCACTCGGTGCCGCGCTACGAGCTTGTAGATCTGCTATTTTTGAAAAATCGTGAAAATGTGTGCAAATCTTTTAATATACATTGTTTTCAATCGAACATTTTTAACTCAAATCTTTGCTTCTGGGGGTCCCTGGAACAAAATATTTTGAGATGGGGGTCCGCGGCCAAATGCATATCATTTTGGGAGTCCTTGACATGAAAAAGTTTGAAAACCACTGATATAGAAAACCGTTTAGGATTTAGAAGACATTTTTGCAGAATCGGAAACCTCAGGCCTCAATGGCTTAATAACCCAGAAATAACGTGCGTTAGATGATGCTCTAATGGTATTACTGATGAAGAAACTACTACTCACCCCCGGTACACCAACAGACTGGAAGGAGCCAGGCCAGCCCAGTGCTCAGTGTAATGGGCCCAAGCCCCTGGCCTGCATATGCCTTCAGAATCAATGCCGGTCAATGAAGGGCTCTCCCATATGATTGTGATGAAATGTGAGAGGGGGCTGCCATGCATGGTGTCCATCAGGGGGGGCATCAACTGACCCCTCGCATGCAGGAGGACAGTGGCAACTTCCCCCCCCCATAGCTCCTTTTTGAATAGGACATCGTAGGAGTGCTTCTGTGCCATCCACTCCTACTCCTCGTGGGCAAATTGTTGGCTCGACTGACGGTGTCTGTTGTGAGACATCACCGGTCTATCTTATTTGTTTTTTTGGCCAGTCACTTAGCTTCCAGACTGCGACAGTGTGGCTCATTGACTGCACAAAGATGTGATGATTCCCCCCCCCCCCCACACCTATGGGCCACTGAGTGTAACTAATAGCCTTCAACCAAGCAGTTGGCTTTGGTTAAATTCCAATGTTTACCTGGCTTGTTTCTTAACCCTTCAAGACCTGAAGCCGATTCTGCAAAATGTCTTCTAAATCCCGACAGTTTTCTGAAAAAAAACGTATGTTTCTATATCAGTGGTGCTCAATCTTTTTCATGTCAAGGACCCCCAAAATTATTTGTAATTGGCCGTGGACCCCCATATCAAAATATGTTGTTCCAGGGACCCCCAGAAGCAAAGATTTGAGTTACAAATGTTCGCTTTAAAAAAATATTTTCATATATTCAAAGATTTGCACACATTTTCACGATTTTTCAAAAATAGCAGAGCTACAAATCTATGAGCTTGTATATCTGCTATTTTTGAATAGCGAAAGTGTAAAATAATGCTTTTTTAGCTCGAATGAAAAAAGTGACACAGATGCGTTCCAGGTCTTAACGGGTTACGGTCTCTCTGCAATATTTTAGAAAAATCTTCAATATGAGAGATTGTATTTAAATTATTCGCACGATGAAAGAGGCTTGTAGTCAAATTCCAAGTAATCTAGACCTTGGCAGTCAGATACTCTGAGACCCTTGTGGGTCTTGAACAGTTTTGCCTGTGTGCTCTACTACATTTTTCTGTAGTGTGCCAAGAACGAGTTCTCACGAGTTTTAAAAAAAAAGTTCAGAACCCAAGATATCGTGATCCAAAGATTTGCTGCTCCATTCACTTATTGTTTAACTTTTTACTGAAAAAGGCTGTATCTCGGCTCCTGAGCACTTATGTTTTTACTATGTATTTTTGGCCCAGACATGCTATTTTCAAAGGCAGACAATTAATGTCACGAGGTCGCGATGACCTCGTTGACATTTGTGAAACCACACAGTGCAACCCTCAGTGATTAGCAACCATCAGGGGATCGATTATACTGGAGATAAATATTCTGTGACTACTTGAAAAAGGTGAGAAAAAAAACGAAAAATCGCTGGCAGTGGGCAAACGCGGCCAGAAATAAGTCTGGCAGTGAGAGTTAAGGTAGCCGGGTTTATATGGTTTCCCATGTTCAAGTGGTCTGAAATGTGCCTGAAGCAGAGATTAGTGCAATTGATTGAGAAATGAGTACAAGATGTGTGTATGCGATTCCCAACAAAAACATTGTAGGGAGTGCTTGTTTTTTTTCGGTCCAAGTGTACCAGTAATGGCTCAGAGCTTCTGCTCTGATGACCAAAAGTCTAATATCTCCCTCGGCCAAAAGGGAATTCCCCTTTAGGCTAGTAGATGTTAGCTTTCCATGCGGGAGAGCCCCTGGGTTCGAATCCCGGGCGTTACATAAGCACCCGGTCTGCTAATTTAATGAGCAAGGTATTACAACAAAATGCATGACTTTTTAAACCACTTGATGTTTGGAGAACAAGGCCTTGTATCACCGTCTTTAGTTTCTATAGCCTGTTCAAAGCATCATTTAGGATCGCACCTTTTTTTTTTTTTTCATTGTACTGTGGTATAATGACAATAATGTCATTCTTAACACATACAGTGCCAAGATCCCGTCTACACGTTCTTTCAAATCCATCGCTTGAGTGCCAGGATTCATAAGAGCCTGTTTACACGTTCTTTTGAATTTTCATTGTTTAATCTGTGATCGCACGGCTGTGTTTATTTCTCATCAACACTTTCGTTTTCCACTTACGTCACACTCACCCGGAGCCGGATGTAAAAAAAAAAAATCATTTCCGGGTCACGTTGTTTTTCTCCGGTGATTTTCGGCCAGAATAAGGAAAAACACGGTTTTTCACACGGTAGAAAAGACAAACGGACAGCTCAACTTCTATTTTCTTTGGTCCGGGTGACTAACAGCCATCGTCGTAGTGTATCACGTCGTTTTCAGGCCGATCAGCGGGCCGGGAATTGTCGAAAACGTCACATCCTTTGAATGACCGGATATGACGTGGGCCTGTTTGGGAGGGGGTGAGCGAGGTGATCAATGTTTGGATGTGCTGCTCTCTACTGGTGGAACAATCGTAGGTGCTTGACAACACAATCAGAGAATGTATTTGAATGAAAAATTACAAAACAAAAAAATTAAAAAACACGCAAATTGCTGGCACAGGGGAGAGTACATTATGAATAAACTCTGGCAGTCAATGTGTTAAGGCCCTGACACATTTAACCCTTTAAGACCTGGAACGCATCTGTGTCATTTTTAGTTTTGAGCTAAAAAAAACATTCTTTTACACTTTGGCTATTCAAAAATAGCAGATATACAAGCTCGGAGTGCCGTGCTATGAGCTTGTATATCTGCTATTTTAGAAAAATCGAGAAAATGTGTGCAAATCTTTGAATATGTATATTTTTTTAAAGCAAACATTTTTAACTCAAATCTTCGCTTCTGGGGGGTCCCTGGAACAACATATTTTGAGATGGGGGGGGGGGGGGGGGGGGGTCCGCGGCCAAATACATATACATTTTGGGGGTCCTTGACATGAAACAGTCTGAGAACCACTGATTATAGCAACATAGGTTTTTTCAAAAAACTGTTGGGATTTAGAAGACATTTTGTAGAATCGGAATCTCCAGGTTTTAATGGGTTAAAGTGTCAGACGTGCGCATTGGAGGCGTCAAGTACACACGTCAAAACCTGTTGACGCGTCTCTCAGAGCACGGTTTCTAATTTTGAGGTGTCAACGCGTGGCACAGAGCACCGAAACACATTGACTACCAAAGGTCCGAGTTCAAGAATGGAGAGAAGAGAGCAGCAGAGTAGAGCCCCCCGCACTGATGCACACTCTCACTCACACTGTTTGATACATACAAATACCGAGAGAACACACACATGTCAAGTACACTACAGTAGTTTTTGTAGTTGTATTAACCCATTAAAGGGACTACACCATGAATTTTAACTTTTCCTTCTTTTTTGTGTGTTTTTGGTCTCCCCTACCTCTCCTTCTATCCCAAAAAATACCCCAGTTTGAACACTCAGGCTTTCACAGTATATCTGGGGTTTTCTGTAAATTGGTCTCAAAACAGACCAAACTGATTTTCACCCGAACGTGACGTCACGTTCGGTACAATCTCTCTCGTTTTTTCAGTTCCAACTAAAAAAAATTATAATAATCTTTTTTTTCTTTTTTTATATACAATATATAAAAATACAAAAAATATGAAAAATACAAAAAAATACAAAATATCTCAAAATATGTTGTTCCAGAAATCCCCAGAAGCAAAGAAGTTACAAATGTTCGCTTTAAAATATATGTATATTCAAAGATTTGCACAAAATGTTCTTTGGCTATTAAAAAATAGCAGATCTACAAGCTCATAGCGTGGGTATATCTGCTATTTTTTAATAGCCAAAGTGTAAAATAATGCTTTTTAAACCTAATGACTACAAGTGCCACCAGCCAATGACTACAAGTGCCACCAGCCAAACGGCCTAACTTGACGTGCGTCTTCTATTCTCGAGACTCGTGAGGCATCGCCCGAGTGAGCTGCCAGGTGAGCGAGTGCCCGTGCTGAGCCCTGGCATCCAGAGTTGGCGAGCCGCGGTAGTGGATGGAATACGTTGTATGCATGTACCAAAATCAGCACCCTCTTTGCACACATCTCGGCCAATCACAGTGATTGGGGGTGGAACATTTTGTTAAGAATACCACCGTATGCGTACGAGACTAATGCCGCAAAAACGGAGAAGAACTACAATTTCCATCATCCATTTAAGGCTACATACTGTAGCTGAGAGGCACTAAAGGCACTGTGGTCAAATGGTGAGAGAAAAGGCTATTAGCGTAGCGATGGTGTAGTGTTTAGTGCCTGATTTTGTCCATAGCTGTTTGGCTTTTTTATTTTTTTTATTATCCCACGATTTTGTAACCCATTTTTTCACCCAGTGCCAATTATCTAAGTAATCCTGGGTGCTACACTCCTTCTGCCAGCCTAGGGAGAGCCTAGAGCCAAAGAGCTGTTTGGCTTTTTATCATTTACAAAGTCACACAACTTGAAAGAATGTTGGATCAGAGTTACAGTAAGATACTTATATCTCTTCAGGACATTATTTACTGAGCTAATAGCTAATACTGTTCTCATCGTCTCTGAAGAATGACACTACAGATTCTTGAGGAACACAGCAGGAGGTTGAAATTTGTAGATTGAAATGACAACTTGACTATGGAGCTATGGCACTCGATGGCGAACGTTATTTTGCTCAGCTCTCTTGTGACTGGCCACGGATCAGCGAGGTTTATGGTTATTTCAGTAAATGTCATGGAAGTGAGTGAACTTAATGTTCTCACATTAAATTAAAACATTACATTTATTATTATTATTAAAGTAAAAGTTTATAATCTATTCCTCTGTCAGAGCCTGCCTACACGATACGGTTTGGCTGTAATTATTGATAGTATGATTCCACTATGATGAAAATGGTGGAAACGGTAGTGCACAGGTCAGTAGTGCTCTTGTCAGTCATTAACTCATTCACTGCCACAATTATTGCTGGCCGCGTTTGCCCACTGCCAGAGATTTTTCATTGAAAAAAAAAAAGTACTCGGGAGCCGAGATACAGAATTTTTAAGTTTTAAGTTAACAAGGAAGTGGATGGGAGTCTAAATCTTCGAAAAATCATATCTCCTTGGTATTTGGGTCAAATTTGAAAAAAAAAATGAAAAAAAAGGAAACGTGAGTTGTGCTATGCTGTGAGGCCTAAGCATCAAGTTGCTCTTCCATTTTAATTCAGACTGAGCAAGATATAAATGCTATCATTCGCTCTCCCCGAGAAAGAAAGAAATTATGTAGAAGCCATCGGCGTCCTCGTGTCTTTCAGCCCCACCATCTTCCAATCTCATGTGAGTCCTTTTTGCCATCCCTTCATTTCTCTGCATGAATAAAAAGGGAGGATGGTCTTTTTTTGATGGTTGAATTACAAGAGGTCAAGGGCTGAATAAGGTGGATGGGGGGGGGTAGGGAGAGGGTCGTCCTTGGCATTAATAACTAAACAGTCAGGCATTCTCAGGCTGGGGGGAGAAATCCTCGCTTTAAAAGGTGGGATTTAAAAGTCTCCTGGGCTTCACAGCTTCCAAGACGACCCAAGAGACGAGGCTACAAAGGCCAGTGTGCAGCAATCGGTTCTGTGGACCATGTATGATCAGCCAAGACTACAGAAGCCTGTTTGGGTTTGCACTTTCAAAATGTTTAACCCATTAAGACCTGAAGCCGATTCTACAAATGTCCTCTAAATCCCAACAGTTTTCTAAAAAGCGTTTCTATATCAGTGGTTCTCAAACTTCTTCATAATTGTCAAGCACCCCCAAAATTATATGTATTTTGCCGTGGACCCCCCACCTTAAAATATATTGTTCCAGGGACCCCCAGAAGCAAAGAATAGAGTTAAAAATGTTTGCTTTAAACGATATATAGTCAAAGATTTGCGCACATTTTCACGATTTAAAAAAAATAGCAGATCTACAAGCTTGTAGATCTGCTATTTTTGAATAGCCAAAGTGTAAAATATTTTTTTTTAGCTCAAATAAAAAAAAAATACACAGATACGTTCCAGGTCTTAACACATTGGGTGCCAGCATTTTTTCATAACAACTTACGTTGGGTGCCAGCATTCTCCCCATTGACTGCGCTTTGCTGTTTAAAGCTCTAGACTCCACGAGGAGCAAATCCATGTAAAAAAAAACATCCATTCATGTTGCACGATGACCCTGGCTACAGCCTGGAACGATAACATTTCACTCGCGAGTTACAATGGGGGGGGATCGCGCATCGCGCATGACCGGTTTTCCCCACCGGAAACAGATTCGGAGATATAGGTGTTTTAAAGAAGGAAATAGGCAGGAAGTGGATGGGAGCCATGTTTTTTTTTCCGGTGATCTATCTGGCCTATCCTTCTCAAGATCACAATGGGTACTCCCAGAGCTGCTCTAGCCCCGCCCGTGTGGAGAAAAAAAAAAGAAAAAAAAAAGACATATTTCACGGTCTGGACCGTGTTCGGCACCGGACCGCTACTCTGCGCAAACACGGTTCAGACCGTGTTTGGCACCCGATGTGTTAATGGGTTAATCATGAGTGCACTGGAGAAACCGGGGAGGCTATACTGCCAAACGCCGGCACATTTTACTTTAGCACACACAGACAAGACGGTCTTCTTCTCCGGAAACAAATTGCGTGCTCAACATTTTTTTGCGCGGATCTGTTTCCCCCTCTAAACCCTCCCCGTATGCACCGAGGGCAAGTGCCTCTGATATTTATTTATTTTTCTTTTTTTTTTGTAACCGCCTACGACTTCTTTCCTGTCTTTGCAATTAACGAGCAAGTCAAAGATTGCAAAAAAGTGCAGCGAGGCATTTTTCATCCGGCTTTACATTAACCCGTTAAGACCGGGAACGCATCTTTGTCGTGTTAAGATTTCTTTGGGCTCTTCAAAAATAGCAGATATACAAGCTCATAGCGCGGCACCGAAGCATCTGTGTCATTTTTAGATTTGAGATAAAAAGCATTATTTTACACTTTGGCTATTCAAAAATAGCAGATATACAAGCTCGTAGCGCGGCACCGAGTGCCACGCTACAAGCTTGTAGATCTGCTATTTTTGAGAAATCGTGAAAATGTGTGCAAATCTTTGAATATATATATTTCTTTGTAACTCAAATCTTTGCTTCTGGGGGGTCCCTGGAACACAATATTTTGAGATGGGGGGGGGGGGGGGGGGGGGTCCGTGGCCAAAAATATATCATTTTGGGGGCCCTTGACATGAAAAAGTTTGAGCACCACTGATACAGCAACATAGTTTTTTTTTCCTAAAAACTGTTTTATTGTAGAATCGGCCTCAGTCAGGTCTTAACTCATTCACTGCCACAATTATTGCTGGCCGCGTTTGCCCACTGCCAGAGATTTTTCATCGAAAAAAAAAAGTACTCAGGAGCCGAGATACAGATTTTTTAAGTTTTAAGTTAACAAGGAAGTGGATGGGAGTCTAGATCTTTAAACAATCATATCTCCTTGGTCTTTGGGTCAAATTTGAAACAAAAACTAAAAAACTAAAAAAAAAAAAAAAAAAAAAAAAAAAAAAAAAAAAAAAAATACGTTTTTTACGTCAGTGGCAGGATTGGTAAACGGGAGAAATTACGTCAATTACGTCAGTGGCAGTGAATGAGTTAATGGGTTAAAAGAAATCAAATGAACGCCAGGCGTAGTTGGAAGTGGCAGTTCTTCCCACAACAGTGGTGTGTGTGTGTGACCCTGCTGTGACGCATAAACACAAGTGAGTCCAAAAGGGAAGGTATCTCTGTGGCCAGTCGGGCTCCGCTGTTACGTAAGGCCCAGGTTGTCCACAGGGGGCTAATTGGAAGCAAATGGGAGACCTGAAGCCGATGCTACAAAATGTCTTCTAAATCCTAACTGTTTTTTTTTTAAGAAAAAAAAAACGTATATTACTATGTCAGTGGTTCTCAAACTTTTTCATGCCAAGGACCCCCAAACTGATATGTATTTGGCCGCCGACCCCCATCTCAAAGTATTTGGTTTCAGGGACCCCCCATAAGCAAAGATTTCAGTTAAAAAATGTTTGCTTTAAAAATATATGCATTCAAAGATTTGCACACATTTTCACGATTTCTCAAAAATAGCAGATCTACAAGCTCGAGCTACGAGCTTGTAGATCTGCTATTTTTGAATAGCCCAAAGTGTAAAATAATGCTTTTTTTTTTTTTTGCTCAAATAAAAAAATGACACGGATGCGTTCCAGGTCTTAATGGGTTAACCACTTTCCAACCTGGCACCCCTTCTTTTGGCCATGTCATTATTGTAAATGTTCTTCCACACAAATTGCAAAAAATAGCAGATCTACAAAAATGTAGATACTGCAATAGGGGGGGGCCACACAGCCAGATGCTATTAGCTATTTTTGAGGGGTCATTGGCACGAAAAAAAGATTGGGAACCCCTGATACATACAGTACAAGGGAAGCGCTAGCTAGCCCACCCAGCGGCCATCCCAGCTGTCTTCTTCTTTTTCCTCCCCTCTCCCCCCTCCTTTTTTTGTCTTCACTCCTCCTCTACTCCCTCTGTTTGTGTACAGGCTGACAGAGAGAGAGAGAGAGAGACCCAATGGTGTGATGTGACTCATTTGATTTCTTTGCTCCCATTCAGCTGTCATTTCTCATAGACAAGCCTTTGCTGTGGGATAATTGTAATAGAAAAAGATCTGGGGGACTGGGGGGGGGGAGAGATGTAGGGGGGGGGGGGCTCCTTCGCAAGCTTTGTAGGCTCGCATCACTTCTACAAACCCGAACGGCTTTTCATTTCAGCTTTTTTTCCCCCTCCTCCTCCTCCTCTCTCTCTTCTCTCTCCTTTTGCAGTATTTGTCTGTGCCCTATTAAATTTGATAGAAAATAAATGTTACAGCCAGCCCTGCTGCTTTGATCAGCCCGCGTACCACCCTGACAGCTGAGGAATTGCCCCCCCCCCCCCCTCACACACACACACACTCATGTACACCCACACACACACACACACACACACTTACCCAACATCGTAGCACACGCTGGTGCGCACACCGCGGCACCCTCGGCTTTCTCAAAGCTCTGTATTACCATGTGTTGCTGTTGGTTGAATGTCTGTTCAAGCCGAGCAGTAATGTGTCAAAAAGGGGAGAAAAACAGAATAAAAATAAATTTGCAACAACTGTAGCCTCCCTTTTGAAGCTGACACGGAACACAACCCACAGCTCTCACACAGCTTCAAGTGGCATTGGTTGTGACATATCCCCACAACACACACACACGCACGCACGCACGCACGCACGCACGCACACGCACACGCACACACGCTGTCACTGAAACCGTCTTCCCAGCATCTTCATTTTAACCCATTAAGACCTGGAACGCATCTGTGTCACTTTTTGATTTGAGAAAAAAAAATTCATTATTTTACACTTTGGCTATTCAAAAATAGCAGATATACAAGCTCATAGCGCGGCACCGAGTGCCGCACTATGAGCTTGTAGATCTGCTATTTTTGAAAAATCGAGAATGTGTGCAAATTAATATTATTTTAAAGCGAACATTTTTAACTCAAATCTTTGCTTCTGGGGGGTCCCTGGAACAACATATTTTGAGATGGGGGTCCGCGGCCAAATACATATCATTTTGGGGGTCCTTGACATGAAAAAGTTTGAGCACCACTGATATAGAATCGCACGTTTTTCAGAAAACTGTTTGGATTTAGGAGACATTTTGTAGAAACGGCTTCAGGTCTTAATGGGTTAATGCAAGTCATATATGGCTCTTTTCGACTATGAAGAGTAAACCCAGAACCTTCCATACCCTGAAACTTTCCGTAACCTGTGAAGTTCTGACTTTGGTTTGTTTCTCACGTTAACCAGAACAAACCTTAGAAGGGGTTTCTTTGTAATGCACTTTTTCTTTTTCTTTCTGGTGGACAGGTACTTTACCCCACTCGCGCCAGGTCTTATAAAGATCAGTGAAACTGGTCAAAAATATCTCCACAGATGATACCTGTGAACACAGGCTTGTTACTGAGACATGCTGACGTGCAGTCAGCATGTTGCGTCATTACCTGTTATGAGTTTGCTGTTGGCGCTCGTCAGCGTTTACTTTGCTGCAGACTCGGCTGACTTAAATCGTACCAGATTGTTGCGATTTAAATACACACTATCAATATTTGCTAAACACACTCCTCTAAAACAAATGTCCTGGATCTTGTCATCATGGCCTTTTTGTTTCAAAGAACCCGGGGATTGCTTTTTCGTTTTTCCTCCCGTCTTTTTAAAAGTTTGCCACATAAGGAGAAACTATTACATCAGTTTTTGGACGCGAGTTTGATGAGCAGTGGGAAGATCTTTCCAGGAGAGAAGCTGCTGTCTCTGTGAGACTATTACCATGCTAGGGGCAGACGGGCACAGTCTCTCCTCTCTTCTCCTCTCCCTCCTTCCTCCATCCTCCTCGTCTTTCTACCAAAAAGAGCAGATGTAATGTATTTGGAAAGGCACATTCGACCTGATTGCCGCAACTGTTAAGGATAAGGATAATTCCTTTTAACAGGTCGTTCATGAAAGTCCTTGCGGTCTTGTTTCCAATGAGAACCTGTGAGCAATTGGGGTTAAGAGTCTTGCTCAGGGACAAATTTCATATCATCGGCACATATGCTGGGATAGCCTGGAATCGAACCTGGGGAAACCAGGGCCAGCTGGTTCCCTAGGCGGGCTCACTAACCACTCAGCTATGGCCGCCAGCTATGGCCGCCCCATATATGTTGCAGTACTGCTGGCTTGCATTAACCCATTAAGGCCTGAGGTTCCGATTCTACAAATGCCTTCTGAAACTTATGTTGCTATGTCAGTGGTTCTCAAACTTTTTCATGTCAAGGACCCCAAAATGTATATGTATTTGGCCGCGGACCCCCATCTCAAAATATTTTGTTCAAGGGACCCCTTGAAGCAAAGATTTGAGTTAAAAATGTTCACTTTAAAAATGTATATATTCAAAGATTTGCACACATTTTCAAGATTTTTCAAAAATAGCAGATCTACAAGCTCGTAGCTCGGCACTTGGTGCCGCGCTACGAGCTTGTAGATCTGCTATTTTTGAATAGCCAAATTGTAAAATAATGCTTTTTAGCTCAAATCTAAAAATGACACGGATGCGTTCCCGGTCTTAATGGGTTAAGATGACGCAGTGACATATGTAGAGCTCGATGCCCTCGAGGAGCTTTTGCCACTAGCTTGGGGGTTGGGGGGGTAATGCTGAGTGAGAACACCTGTGTGTCCCGTTTGTGAATACTTGTTTTCTGACCTCAGGGCTGGCTGATATGGACAAAATCTAATATAAATATATTTTTTTACCAAATACCTCAATGTCTCTTTTGAGATAAGATAGTTTTGTGACGATAATATCATGAAAAATTGACAAGTTTTCATGAAAATAGCAGATCTACAAGCTCACAATGTGTCACCTTGCAACACATTGTGAGCTTGTAGATCGGTTGTTTTTGACCAAATTTATTTAACCCATTGAGACCTGGAACGCATCTGTGTCACTTTCAGATTTGAGCTAAAAAAAACATTATTTTACACTTTGGCTATTCAAAAATAGCAGATCTACAGCTACGAGCTTGTAGATCTGCTATTTCTTTTAAATAGTGAAAATGTGTGCAAATCTTTGAATATATATATTTTTAAAGCAATTTTTTTTAACTCAAATCTGTTTCTGGGGGTCCCTGGAACGACATATTTTGAGATGGGGGTCCACGGCCAAATTCATATCATTTTAGGGGTCCTTGACATGAAAAAGTTTGAAAACCACTGACATAGAAACATGCGTTTTTCAGAATCCAACCTCTCCTACAATATCTGGTCTCATATCACGACATCGATATAATATTGACATATTGCCCATCCCTATATGACTTTTTCAACTCTCAATTGTATTTATTTCAAAGCGCGGCGTTGTTGAGGGTGGTTTGGAATGTTTTTTTGAACAGACATTCCATTCATGCAGTGTATTTACTGTGTCAGTGTGTGTGTGCAGGAATTACCACGTGACTCTAAACTCGCCTCTTTGTCCGGCCTATGGCTCCGCCGCCCCACCGTCTCCCCCAGGTGGACGTCTCTCTGAATCCTGCTGTTCTCATTTCCACAGGTCGTGGTGTCGACGAACATCGCTGAGACCTCCCTGACCATTGACGGCGTGGTGTTTGTAATTGATCCCGGATTTGCCAAGCAAAAGGTTAGCCTCCCCCCTAACACACACACACACACACACACACACACTTCCACCTCCAGCTCCCCCTCCTCTCCTCACAAACACACACACACACACCCCCTCCATGCCTCTCTTTATCTGCTGCGATCATCTGCTTCTGTTGCCTGAGAATCCCCAGATAAACACACAGTGCTGCGCTACCTGACAGCAGCAGAGATGGAAAAGCCAGTTATTTATTCCACTGACATTTCTCCAGGCTGCAGCCAAGTCATACACATGGCTCAATCAGGGGATGATGCATGCATGCACCGTGTGTGTGTGTGTGTGTGTGTGTGTGTCTGTGTGTGCGTGTGTGTGTGTCTATACTTGTGAGGACCAAACGTTCTCACAAGTATAGTCGAATTTGAGGAATATACGTTGAGGACCATTTTCCTGGTCCTCGCAAGAAAAATGTTTGTTCTATGTTTGATTTTTTTTTGTTTTTTTAGATACGTTTACAATTAAAAAAAGATTCAGGTTGGGGTTAGGATTAGGGTTAGACATATAGAGGTTTAGGGTGTCGGGTTGTAGATTTTTCCCATTTTATAGTATACTTAGTTGTGCGGCGATGGCACACGCCGTAAAATGGCCGATCTACAAGCTCACAACGTGTCGCAGCGCGACACGTGAGCTTGTAGATCTGCTATTTCCCGGCTTTAGACTTGCGGTTGAAAATGCCCCAAAGAAGTCATAAATCAATCATAAAATCGGCTTCCTGAAATGTTGATGTCCTTGCAAGTATAGTAATACAAACGTGTGTGTGTGTTATGTCTGCTGGCTACCATCTATGTATCATTATTGTGTTGGTGTGTGCAAAACGTAACGTTGTTCGTTGTTTGTTTTTTTCCCTCGTGCATGCCGTATTCAAATGGCATAAACGTGCCCCTGACAACCTCTCGGGACAATGTGTTGACTTTAAATATGTGCCTTCCCCCCCCTCCCTCTCCGTCAGGTTTATAACCCACGCATCAGAGTGGAGTCACTCCTGGTGACTGCCATTAGCAAAGCTTCAGCCCAGCAGAGGGCAGGACGCGCCGGAAGGACGCGCCCGGGGAAGTGCTTCCGCCTGTACACGGAGAAAGCGTACAAGACTGAAATGCAGGTGGGTAATAACGGCACCCTGAAACGTAACCCCATGAACCCTTAGCGTCCCTATACTGTGGGGGGGGCGAACATTCAGCGAAAAGAGAATATCTTTGGCTATTTTCTGAAAAGAGATTTGGTGTAGAGCAGTGGTTCTCAACCAGTGGTCCGGGGACCACCAGTGGTCCTTGAGGGGGTTCCAGGTGGTCCCCAGCTAAATGATGGAGAGTTGTTAATCAAATGGACCCTTATAGATCTTTAACGCTTGAGAGCGTAAAATGAAACCAAATTTGGTTTCATTTTACGCTCTCAAGAGTTAAATTGTTGTTAAACATAAGCATTACTTAATTTACAAGAAGTCTACACCAGGGGTCTTCAACCTTTTAAGGCCAAGGACCCCCTAGCTGAGAAAGAGATGAAGCAGGGACCCCCTCTATATAAAATTGTGTTTCAGATTAAACTTTTTTTTTTACTTGGCCTGCTCTTTTTTCCCTCTACACCTATACCTCTTTGCCAAAAAATAGCAGATCTACAAGCTCACGAGGCGTTGTGAGCTTGTAGATCTGCTATTTTTGGCTAAAGTTATCCTCAGAAAAGTGATGCTAAGGTTCAAGTGGTTAATGTAAAAAAAAAAAATCTTATCACACAAAGATTTGGCGGACCCCCTGTAGTAACTCTGAGGACCCCCTAGGGGTCCCGGACCCCCTGTTGAAGACCCCTGGTCTACACACTTAGAGAATGTAGAAGAATTGTTATTTTGATCAACGTTTGCCTGTTTTATCTCTCCTATATGCTACTATAGCCCTGAAACATGACATGACTGTCATGTGAACCATGGCTAACATGGTATCAACACAGCATGGAATTGTGGACAAAATCGTACCCAACGATAACAAAATATTCTTAGTTTTGGGTAGTTCTGAGAGTCTAAATCTTATCAAATGGTGGTCCGTGGCTCAAATGCCTAGTATAGTAACCAAGTATATAGGGTTTAAGTGGTTAAAGGATAATATCCCAAATAAAATGTTGTGAGTAGAACAGTATACCCATATTTACATTTCTTTACCCACTTTCATCCCAATTTTGGGGCGTGTCATTTTAGCAGAACACCAAAATACGAGGAAGTAAATTAGGGTTTGAGTCGTTTTAAGTGACACAAGCAATTCATAGGCCCGTAGAGCTGCCATAAAAAGCGTGCTTGGCCATTTATGTTATACAATATCTCTCCACAAGCTGTAATTCAGCTGAATGACTGTGTATTTCTGAGTGCTTCGGTTCCCTTGCTGCCCAGCCAACGGCCCCTTTCTCATAACCTGCACGGCAACACTAGACAACCCTGTGACAAATGAACCTGTGGCAGCCCGGTCCTCCGCTTTTTAACAGGCTAATTTTTTCATGTCACGCTGAATGGCAATGGGGATTTTTTTAACCCTTTAAGACCTGAGAAGATTCTAGAAATGTCTTCTAAATCCTAAAAAAAAATTGGAAAAAAAACCCAATTTTTTTTTTCCTCGATTTTTCAAAAATAGCAGATCTACAAGTTCATAGCGCGGCACTCGGTGCCGCGCTATGAGCTTGTATATCTGCTATTTTTGAATAGCCTAAAGAAATCTAAAGTGACACAGATGCGTTCCAGGTATCAATGGGTTAAACAAGTTAAATAGCCCTTCAAATGCCCTCGACTTCCCTGTCTGTGTTCGCGTTAACTTGAGTGACGCGTGAGGAGATAATAGGATCTCTGACTAATTCATTTTGATTTGTTCCCTGGGTTGTTCCCCCACCACCCCTCCTCCTCCTCCTCTTTCTCCCCCTCCTCTTATCTCCTCCCCGCCTGGTGCAGGACAACACATACCCAGAGATCCTGAGATCCAACCTGGGCTCGGTGGTGCTGCAGTTGAAGAAATTGGGCATCGATGACTTGGTGCACTTTGACTTCATGGACCCTCCAGGTTGGCTTTCCTTACTCTTTGATTGATGCAAGGAACGGAACAATTGACGGCTCCTCTTCATTAAGCTCACGATGGGATTAAAACGAGACTTAACCCATTAAGACGTGAGGCCGTGTCTAAAAAAAATCTATATCCTAACAATTAAAAAAAAATCAAAAAGTCCCCGTGGGTAGGAGGAGGGACTGCGTATCCACTGGGACAATAACATTTCAACCGCAAGCAGCCAATTTGGGGCTATGGCTCGTTGAAAACGGATGGTTTTCAATGCAAAAAAAAGAAACTGAGTTAGGAGTGTTTTTTGTGAGTTTGTCTTTGCTTTAATCCCTGCTAAGAGCCCTGCTATCAGCTCCTAGGGGCGTTTTGCTCTTTAGGGTCCGTCATGCAATCTGCCTACATTAGATTATGAGAAATATTGTGTGCAAAGTTGACTGGGCTTACAGATGGTGCTAGAGGAAAGGCTATGGGGTCACCGAAATCGGTATGGTTCATTCTGGAAGGTGTGTAGCAAAATCCATGGAAATCCAGCCAGTAGTTTTTGAAATATCTTGTTTGAGTCCCAGGTGTTGGACAGACCGTCACTGCCATCCTTATAGGCCCACAGCTAGCCGGGCTGAATGTGGTGTTTCACCAGGATTTGAACAATAGTACATGGTGATATGTTCACTCTGTGCTCAGTAACACAAAAGCCTGTACTATCTGTAACATAGAGAATTGTTGCCAGACAAAAAATAGAACAGTAGTATACCTTACTCTCCTGACAGTCAGAAAAAAAAAGAACTGCCTACATTATGAAGCCAGGAGTGCACTTTGCTGAGCAGTGAGCTTATATCCAGGCCAAAACTTGTTTTCACTACATCAAGAGCTAGACTCAGACATTCACCCAGTCATGCATCACAGACTACATTTTGAGATCAGATAGATAATCCTCAAGTTGGCGGCATGGTCAGGACATTTAGACACTTGGGCTGTTGTAGTCAATCTGAGCAGCCTGGATCCAGTCCTTGAGCAGAACTAGAATGTCCCAATTATTTCAAAAAAAGTTCAAATTTCTTTTTACGTCAGTGCTACAGGCAGTGCCCCGACTAGCCCGTGGGAGCTCGGCACTTGTCAAAATAAAATTATGTATCTGTACATTTTAACCTATTTCTGTCAAAACAACAAAAAAATGGCACACAGGGTGAGATTGACTACAGAGGTGAAAGAAAAGCTAATTGAACTGTGGCAGAGTAGAACGACTGTAATAGCGAGTCCTACTGCAATAGGCTTAGCTGCTAGTGCCACACAGCTGGGTCAAACAAGAGCAATATTTGCATTTCAACCTCTTGGTTATACAGCATATTATATACTTGGAGTTTAATAAACAAAAAAAGGAATCTTATATTATGTACTTTGTGGCCCATATGTTCAAAAACAGAGCTCAGCTTAAACTACAGATAGAATTTATGCTATTTGTTTTTCTGTCTGTAACACATCTCAAGACCTGACTAATCTCTGCGAGGCAAAAAGCAAACAAACAAACAAAAGTTTTCTTCGTGAGTATTCTCCGCTGATACTAAACCACAAGTTCTGTGATTGAACTGGATCCCAGGAGAGACGCCGTTAATTCAAATTAAGCAAAAAAAACACCAACTAACAGCGCAGCCTTGGTTTGGATAATGGTGTCTCCTTTATGAATAAAAATGCAGTCTGCCATTACAAGCCCTAGCTATGAAGTCTACAAATCTCTCATTCTACTGTAGTTGTTTGATGAATAATATCAAATGTGGGTCGGCTGTGTCACTAGGGAAGCTTGAGAAAAATGCATGAGCAAAGATAAAATGATGTTGGCATATAGCAAACACTGCATACCAAATGTTAACTCATTAAGACCTGGAACGCATCTGTGTAATTTTTTTATTTGAGCTAAAAAAAATATTATTTTACACTTTGGCTATTCAAAAATAGCAGATATACAAGCTCATAGTGCCGCGCTATGAGCTTGTAGATCTGCCATTTATTTTAAATCGTGAAAATGTGTGCAAATCTTTGAATATATATATATATATTCTTTTAAAGCGAAATTTTTTAACTCAAATCTTTACTTCTGGGGGTCCCTGGAACAAAATATTTTGAGATGGGGGTCCGCGGCCAAATACATATCATTTTGGGGGTCCTTGACATGAAATAGTCTGAGCACCACTGAAATAGAAACATACGTTTTTCAGAAAACTGTTGGGATTTAGAAGACATTTGTAGATGTTTCAGGTCTTAATGGGTTAAGGGACTTGACGATAATGGCAGCGAAAGATGAAGACACAGTGTTCGTGTGCATTTTTTTATTTCACCAACCACATGCACACTTGCAGGTTCAGTCTATATTGCTGCTATATATATTCACAGCGGGGATGAAAGTCAGTAAGTTGTAGGGAGTCACTTCTGGCCAGTCGGTCGATGTATGTTTTGGCTGTCTTCTTGTCACATTCACTCCCTTATTCCCTGTTCATCTCTGCACCGGGCTGGAGCCACGCCAAGAAACAGAGGTGCTCTGTCTCGTTCCAAAGTCACACACACAGCTGTAGTACTGTCTAGCACGCCATGTGTTTTGCTACTCTTTCTCCCAAGGAGACGCCACACCCCCCACCCCCCCCCCCTTCATTCCTTCCTTTTCCAGTCTTAACCTCCCCCTCCACTCTTTTCTGTCCGTAATATAGTTTTCATCTCACCTCTGAGATTAAACCCATCTCTCCCCATCCGCTGTGGCAAACGCCATTTTGAGAATGAAATTGGTTACATCAATAGCGGCGCTATCACCTCGGCTATTGCCTTCCCTTTATATTCCTCCAGTGAAACGTGACTGACCCTTCCCCACCCCCCACCCACATCAACCGCCACTTCCACCCCTACACTTCTTTGCAGAGTGTGAACTTACTCTGTATGGCCAATGCCTGTGTTGATTAAATGGTGATTAAGAAAAAGGTGGATGATTAGCTTAATTTGCTCGCGTTGGAGAAACGTCTCTGAGGCACTGTAAGTCATCCAGAGATACTTCCCCAGCTAAATAGTAACTCGGGCTGGAAGCTGGGGCTGATTAGACATAAAGGAATGAAAAGGCTACGAGATTCCACACTTCCTCCTTCAGGAGCACCTAGTTAAGAGTCGATCAATTTGGCACGCTGTGAAAGGAACACCCTTTGAGTGAACGGACAATGCAGTTGCCGCCGCTGCTGCTGCTGCTGCTGCTGCTGCTGCTGCTGCTTAGGTGCAGTTCTGGAGGGGAGAAATGGGGCTTGGATTGGATTGTGTTTTATATTTGGAGTATTTATAGATGCCAAATGGCCTGTTCACGTGCCAGATATATTGATGTTTTTGGGCCTACCACCACACTAGCACACAGTTAACACATCGACCGCCAGAGGTTTTTTAAACACGGGGTACATCCAGTGCCGGCGCTTCTTACCGTTTTACACCGATCTGTTTAGAGCTGTAGAAGCCACCACGAGGACCCCGGATGTAAACAAAGTGTGTCTGCGTGATGGTCGAGGGTCCCGTCGTCTAACGACTGGAACAATAATATTTATAGCGCGATCCGCCATTGCAGAGCGATCGCGCGTCGAAAAATGGCTTGTTTTGACCACTGTAAAAAGATATGGAGATATGGACCTTTTTTCTCAAGATCCTATCATTGGAGCGGACGGAAGTGACGTTTTTTTGTGGACTGGGTTCACATCCGTCCATTCCATTTGACAGGGTCCTAGGATCATTCCTAAGTTGCGTTAGAGCGCCCCCTTGTGGAAAGGAATAATAAAAATTGGAAAACGGCTATAGTCTGTTTTGGCACTCGACGGGTGTATTTGAAAAAACGGCTATAGCCCGTTTTGGCACTCAATGTGTTAACACTGGGCTCGATCCATTAAAATGTCAACATGCATTGGTTTAGGTAGGAGTTGAGTTCCTATTTCCATGCCACAATTGGCATGCTTCCTCTTGTAAGACGGTGCTGGTTGGTTATCAGGTTATTATGGAATCCCAGTGGTCTTAAATCAGCTGAATGTGTGTGTATGTGTATTGTGTCAAGGTACTTTGTCCTCTGATTAAGAGGGGCCCCTTCTTATCGATGATCAAAGATAACCCGCCATGAATGTCATTGGCTTCTGGTCTTTTTCATTTGAGCCGATCCATGATCTTAACCCATTAAGACCTGGAACGCATCTGTGTCACTTTTTGATTTGAGCTAAAAAGCATTATTTTACACTTTGGCTGTTCAAAAATATCAGATATACAAGCTCGTAGCGCGGCACCGAGTGCCGCGCTACGAGCTTGTAGATCTGCTATTTTTGAAAAATCGTGAAAATGTGTGCAAATCTTTTAATATATTATTTTAAAGCAAACATTTTTAACTCAAATCTTTGCTTCTGGGGGTCCCTGGAACAAAATATTTTGAGATGGGAATCGGCGGCTAAATACATATAATTCTGGGGGTCCTTGACGTGAAAAAGTTTGAGCACCGCTGATATAGAAACGTACGTTTTTTTCAGAATACTGTTGGGATTTAGAAGACATTTGTAGAATCGGCTTCAGGTCGGCTTTAATGGATTAATGGAGAGCCTTGATTCCCTCTTACCTAGGAATGTTCAAACACGGCCCCATCTTTCTTGGTATATACGAAGTGTCTTCGTAGTGTCTGTGCGTGCAACTAGCTAACCAAATGTATAACACGAAGAAATCGCTACCATTTACCGGAGGACTTGGCGTGTTGGGATTCATTTGCCATGTGACATTTCCAGAGAAGTACATTTCAGAGCCAATGTGGTTTAATGCACCTTTAGCCTTTTCATCCCATTGATTTGGCCCTTTGGTTAATATATCGGATTCTCGTGCATTGAGGCAGTCAATATTTTCGTTCTGATGAGGTGCGTTGTGTATAGATTGCATTTCCCCACTGCTTCATCATGCTAACAGCGCATGGTAGCTCAGGTTTTCACCTGCGTATCAGCCTTAGTGTAGTAAGTAATGCCGCTTAGCTAGCACTCACTTTCGTATAAAAAGTACCTTAGATGTCCCAAATCAATATTTTTTTCATCATAAGAAAATATCTCCTTGCTGTGTGAAATGGATTTCTCTGTATTTATTTTGGTGTCGGGGGGCTGCCCGGCGCCCCAACATGAGAGAAATGAAAGCAAACAAATACCTTTTTGCCAAAGCTGGGAGCTAATTTTCAGTTAACATGCAACTGGTCATTAGGCTTCAGCTCAGCAGAGCCAAAGGTCAATAATTGCATCTAGAGGAAAAATCTTTTAACCAAACGATGGGAGCCTTTTGTGTTGCGCATTAAGTAGAGGGTTCCCCTGTAATTGCATTAGAGTTGTTTTGAATCGCCAGAGCGGAGGATGAAAAATGAGCCACACCACCATGACTACTAAGTCACTCGGGGCGCGCGCGCGCGCGCACACACACACACACACACACACACACACACACACACACACACACACACACACACACACACACACACACACACACACTGAGAGCCTCCCTACTTTGATTCACCTCAGGTTTTTGTGTTCTTGACCTGTCCCAACAACCCCCCCCCCCACCCACCCACCCACAGACACACAACTCACGCCTCCCCCATACTAGTGCGGTGCCCGTTAGCTCATCCGATTGACTTAAAGGTAGGGCAAGTGATTTACTTTTGTTAAAATAAGTGTTAAATAGCTCTATATTCTGATAGTACTCATTGCTATAGAGTGTTTGTTCAGTAAAAGGAGTCTCTCCCATGTCTCTCCAGCTCTTTATTAAACAGAAAAAGCATTTTCAGTGCTCTCTCCTGATTGGCTTAAACGTTGTCACCTACCGGAAAATGTATTTATATTCTGTTTAACTAAAGAGTTGGAGAGACCCCTGTGACCGAACAAACGCTCTGTAGCAATGATTACTATCAGAATCTAGTACTTTAACCTTTTAACAAAAAAAAACATACAATATCACGTACCCTACCTTTAACACTCGACGCTGCACTTCCTTTGAGTCCTCGGCAATACACCCGCCAAGTGTGAAGTCGATCGGACGAGCGGTTTGTGACATACGCCTGCCCATTCGGCGCGAGCTAGTAGAACTGCTCATCCATTCGACTTAACCCATTAAGACCTGAAGCCGATTCTACATGTCTCCTAAATCCCAACAGTATTCTGAAAAAACGTATGTTTCTATATCAGTGGTGCTCAATCTTTTTCATGTCAAGGACCCCCAAAATGATATGTATTTGGCCGCGGACCCCCATCTCAAAATATTTTGTTCCAGGGACCCCCCAGAAGCAAAGATTTGAGTAAAAAAAAATCGCTTTAAAAATATATATATATTAACTCTTTGACTGCCAGAGTATTTTCATAAAGTACTCCCCCATTGCCAGCAATTTTCGTGTTTTTTTTATTTTTATATTTTGAAAAATTTTATGAAAATAATTGAACAGACTGTTTTTTAAAGACGCCGCACAAATCCGCCACCAGAGAGCAGCACATGATAGCTTGATCAGCTCCTGGTGTCACTGTTTACCTTCTTGAGCTATTAGACAGGGAAAACCATGAAAACGGATGTGACGTCCTCCCACATTGTTTTGATCGTCAGAATTACGTTGTGATACACGACGGCGATGACTGATCGTCACCCAGACCATAGATTATAGAAGAGAAACTGTCCGTTTGTCCGTCATACCGTGTGAAAAACCGTTTGTTTACCTATTTTGGACGAAATGACCGGGGGAAAATAATCAAAAACCGGAAACGGAACCCAGGACATGAAACCGGATGCAGATATGGGTGAAGTAAGTGGAACTCGAGAATAACATTGAATTTTAAGCAGCATAGCGCGATCAGAGATTAAACAATGAACGCAAATCCAACGCGTCAAACGCGTCAATGGCGTGGGTGGATTAAGTAGTTATTGACGCGTTTTCGAGTCAATGGCGTTTATAGAGTTAAAAGATTTGCACACATTTCCACAATCTTTCAAAAAATAGCAGATCTACAAGTTCATAGCGCGGCACTCGGTGCCGCGCTATGAGCTTGTATATCTGCTATTTTTGAATAGCCAAAGTGTAAAATAAAGCTTTTTAGCTCGCATCTAAAACTGACACAGATGCGTTCCAGGTCTTAATGGGTTAACACTAGACACCGCACTTCCTTCGGTCATCAGCAACACACCTGCCAAGTGCCGAAGTTGTTGGGATGAACAGTTCTCAACATAACGCAAAAGGAAATGCAGACATAGATAGATTTGCCTTTTATTCTTTTTTTTTTCTTTTTTTACTCCAGCCCCAGAGACCCTGATGCGAGCGCTGGAGCTCCTCAACTATTTGGCGGCCCTCAACGACGACGGCGACCTGACGGAGCTGGGCTCCATGATGGCGGAGTTTCCGCTGGACCCCCAGCTGGCCAAGATGGTCATCGCCAGCTGCGAGTTCAACTGCTCCAACGAGATCCTCTCCATCACCGCCATGTTGTCAGGTAATGCTTCGGGACAGACAGGAGGCCCACTACTGTGGCAAGGTGTTTGAGCTTCACTGAAATGTTCCGATGTGCTGCTGTGCTCATAAAGCTTTCGCTGAGAAATGGCTGAATGTTTCTAAAAAAGGACATTTTTTATTTTGTCTATTGTCTTAAACATGAGTCTATTGTCTTAAACATGAGTCACCAACGTATTGAACCGGTGCGAAAATGAGGACTCATGCCTGGCTAAATGTACAGATAAGGGTAGTATACTGCCGTGCTGCTTCAAATAACTTTCATATGCTAAGTTCCTGCGAAATGTCGACTTGCTGTTGGCCCATATTGAACTGTCATTTAAACAGGCCTCAGCCTTTTAAGCAAAGTCGCACCACAGAAATGTAATTTCAGTCTGGTCAGAGACTAAAAGGGAACCTACTGAACTCGACTTGATGCAGCCCAGCAAGAGGAGAGTGAACCTGGGGGGGGGGGGGGGGGTGTCGGTTAATATTTGTCAGGCGGCGGACAAAAAGTGCGTGTCCACAGCAAATTAATAGGTATAGTGTGAACAGCACCAATGTGCCGCAGCAGTAATTGCACTTTAGCCTTGCCAAAGCAGAATGCTGCTCGTTGAGATGAATCTGACACACGTGAAGGGGAGAAAGCGTGAGGCGAGCTCTGTGAAAACGGAGGAAAATGGACTTAACTAGCTGTTTTGGACATGGCGTGCTCTTAGAACAGGTGTGTCAGGAAGCGAGGGGTTTTCTGCTGAGTTCATTACCGAGTCAGCAGCAGACGCACAACCAAGCATGTCCCGGGCCTCGGCAGCCCGGGCACGAGGCTCGATAAATAACCGTTAAAGCCACAATCAAGGATGTTTTGACGTGGGAACCGGAAGAATGGGGTCTTTTGAATGCAGCGACTGCTACTTCACAGTTTTACCATGCCATAACGCATTAACAAGGTTTAGAGGAAGAATCCGTTTTTTTTTAAACTTACTGTAGCGCTCGGACACACAAAAGAAACAAATAAACTATGGAATAGGATGCCTGGTTTTTTTTTCTCTGCAAGGGCTAAAAGTACAAATAAAGAAAAACACACGTATTTGTACACACATGTATTGCACATATATCGTAAATATATATATATTTTTTTGGTGTTGTGATTTTTGTTTCTGTCAAATATTAAAACAATATTGTCGGCTAGATTTGAAAATATGACTCTTGATGAAAGTGCAGGAAAGGTTTTGTTGTTAAAGCTGCACCGGAGAGTTTCCCCACTCTCGCCTACGTTGTTTTTGGTACTACCACGCACACCACTGATGGATGTAAATCTACACAGCATTTTAGATCAGAGAAGAGACGGGGCCGATCTTATACGTTTTCGGTCCCTTGCGCGACTTAGCTTGACGAAACACTTGCGTTTTGGCTTTAAAATATTGCATAATGTAGCATTAAATCCTCAGGACTTAATAACTGTGATGATGACATCAGAGTGTAGCAAACCTAGGATAGCAGCATTTTTTTTTGCTGTGCTACTTAGCCAGTGCTCTTGCATCACAGCTGAGAGACGGCAGACAGGTTTACTACAGCCAGGGTTGCCAGATCTGCTTATTACAATTTCCCCGCAAGATTTTATTTGAAAATAGCCGATCTACAAGCTCACAACGCGTCGCATCGCGACGCGTTGTGAGCTTGTAGATCTGCTATTTTCAAATAGCTGATGTATATGTTAAAGTGCTCATGTGGCCCGTAGTTGCTTCTTTTGGGCTGGTTTTCCTAGACCCGGTTGCTTGTTTCTCTCACAGAATCTGGCAACACTGACTACAGCAGATGACCATATACCGCACTGTATAAATAGTGAACTTAGATACCCAATGAACTCAAGAGATCTAGCCCTGTGTGTTCCCGTCACTCTCCTCTCCTTCCTCTCGGGCCATCCTCCATCCCTCTTTTCCGACGTGCACCACAAAGTGCCTTGTGGTGGTGCTCTGTGCCTCAGGTTGAACCTGAGGCCTTGTTCTCCTCTCTGGTGGGAATTGCTTAACTCATCCCTATGGGCGGCTGTGTTGGGGCCCATACCAACCTTGTTTAGTCCCACAGTGCTTTGTCCGGCCCACGGAGGCTAAGAAGGCGGCCGACGAGTCCAAGATGCGCTTCGCCCACATCGACGGGGACCACCTGACGCTGCTCAACGTCTACCACGCCTTCAAACAAAGTACGTGGTGATCCCCCGTTAACGATATAAAACCCCATGTGTGTGTGTGTGTGCCACAGGCAGTGGTGGAAAGTAACTAAGTACATTTATTCAAGTACTGTACTTAAGTACAATTTTGAGTACTGGATTTTTAGTGGAGTGTTTCCAATTTTCAGTACTTTTACTTCTACTCCACTACATCTCGGAGGCAAATATTGTACTTTTACTCCACTACAATTATATTACAACTTTAGTTACTAGTTACTTTGCAGATATAAAGTATGACAATATAAAACATACATTAACCACTTTAGCCCTATTTTATACCTAGGCTATTTGAAAATAGCCGATCTACAAGCTCACAACGCGTCGCATGGCGACGCGTTGTGAGCTTGTAGATCTGCTATTTTCAAACATTTTAGTACTTTTACTTTTGGCACTTTAAGTACATTTTGATACCAATACTTTTGTACTTTTACTCAAGTCATTTTTTAATTCCGGACTTTTACTTGTAACAGAGTACTTCTACGTTGCAGTATTGATACTTTTACTTAAGTACAACATTTGAGTACTTTTTCCACCACTGTCACAGGATGTGGTTGTAGATGAAACGTAGCTGATATCTTCAGCTGTAAAATGTAGTGGCTGCTGTCAAGTCAGGCATTACAATAGGCTCTGTGCATAAACTGTAGTCCCAGTTTCACAAGGTGGCATACCCATTTACCGTTCCAGTTCATTTTCACGTAGCAACTTCTGATTGGCTCAACAGCAGACGGTGTTGATTTCGTCGACTAAAACTATGACGAAAAAATGTTCGTCGACTACCTTTTTTCACTGACGAAATAAGAAATAAGAACTAAATTCAAACTAAGCAATGACGACTTAAACTATGACTAAATATATTGAACATTTCGTCAACAAATAAAAACTAGACAAAAATGTTATGGAGGAGCAAGTGGAGAAGAGATCCAGTAGAACCAAAAGACAAGTCATTTTATGTTTGGTTGCGCTCGGGTGTTGCGCTCTAAAAATAGCAGATCTACAAGCTCACAACGCGTCGCGCTGCGACGTGTTGTGAGCTTGTAGATCGGCTATTTTCAGCATGCAAACGAGTGTAAAATCAGTCGTAAACCATTACGACGCAATCAAGGCACCGCCAAAATACATTTCAGTCGACTAAATCAACTGTAGTTTTAGTCGACTATAATCTTATGATATTTAGTCGACTAAAACCAGACAAAAACTAAAACTTTTCAGATGACTTAAAATATGACTAAAACTAAATGGAATTTCATTGAAAAGACTATGACTAAAACTAAATCAAAATTCTGTCCTCTCTGTCTCTCACACACAGACCACGAGTCGACTCAGTGGTGCTACGACAACTTTGTCAACTACCGGTCGCTGATGTCGGCCGACAACGTGCGCAGCCAGCTGTCCAGAATCATGGACCGCTTCAGCCTGCCGCGCCGCAGCACAGAGTTCAACAGCCGAGACTATTACATCAACATCCGCCGAGCACTGGTCACTGGATTCTTCATGCAGGTCAGTGTGGAGTTACAGTAGCACTTATAACCCATTGAGACCTGGAACGCATCTGTGTCATTTTTTGATTTGAGCTAAAAAAAATCCTTATTTTACACTTCGGCTATTCAAAAATAGCAGAAATACAAGCTCATAGCGCGGCACCGAGTGCCGCGCTACGAGCTTGTAGATCTGCTATTTTTGAGAAATCGTGAAAATGTGTGCAAATCTTTGAATATATATATTATTTTAAAGCGAACATTTTTAACTCAGATCTTTGCTTCTGGGGGTCCTTGGGACAAAACATTTTGAGATGGGGTCGGCGGCCAAATACATACAATTTTGGGGGTCCTTGACATGAAAAAGTTTGAGCACCACTGATATAGAAACATAATTTTTTAAAGAAAACTGTTGGGATTTAGAAGACATTTGTAGAATCGGCTTCAGGTCTTAATGGGTTAAGTAAAGGTGTTTTTTGCTCACCAAAGCACATATTTCTATCTATAGTACAGTGTTCATACACAGCTCTGGGAAGGCTGATTTTAAGAAATGGAAGTGAAATCGATCACTCCAAGTCATGTAGCATTTGAGAAAGTGTATGTGCTGACTAAGTGCTCCTCAGTTGTGATGCACGTAATCATATTTCCTATGTGGTATCTCTAGTTGTAAAGAGTACACTCAACAAATGATGCTCTGGGAAAATGTGGGCCATATATCTAAGAGTTGAACCTGATTATAATTAAACTTTTTTCATCGTCTATATCAGATCTTCCCCCTTGTTACTGTATTGATGTATGTGGCAGATGCACGTTGGCAATCTATATCTTATTATCTTGGAATGTATTTAATGCATTTAATTATATCCAACTACACTGTTGTACCTTGTCATGCTCACCCGTTTTAAGTGTTTGTCCTGGTTTAACTCCATCCATTTTTCAAAGGATGTTATTTGGATAATGTGGTGAATTTATGTTTCTTAATGTGTGCAAAGTATTTGCGCTCGCTAAAAAGTCACAGTGAGATGTTCATTATAATGGATGGCCCCCTCTAATGTGTGGGCTTGCACGCATGCACGCACAAACACACATGCACAGTTGGTTGCATTTAAACATAGGAAGAAATCAAGTCAATTTGCTACCCACTCAGGGAAATAAATGGCATTTTGCAGGAACCCATTTTCTTGGCGTACCTGAAACAAGCAACCTGACAACTTGAATTACGGCATTAATATTTAAATATTTGTCAACATTAACCTTTATCTTGGTGACAAATTTGCGGCTCATGTTCGAGTTTTCGGGGCATTTGAGCTCGCATCTTTGTTTGGAAAGGTCTTTATTGAGACTGATTGCCCTGGTTAATCACAACAGCCCCTGTCCGCTTAAGCAATGTTCTGCAAGACACAGAGGAAAAATCACACCTCTCAGTGGCCAGTTGAAAACAAGTTTTATGTCTTTGGTCTAGAAAGTCTCTTGGCTCAGCACCATTAGTGATTGTGTTGGGTCAACTTAATTAGAATACCTACTGCAAGGTTGTTAAAGTAATCTATGACAAAGGCTAGGCACCCCCAGTCA
The DNA here is from genome assembly GCF_963280865.1 of Gymnoscopelus braueri. Classification (NCBI taxonomy): domain Eukaryota; kingdom Metazoa; phylum Chordata; class Actinopteri; order Myctophiformes; family Myctophidae; genus Gymnoscopelus; species Gymnoscopelus braueri. Next base: position 34,256,883 of record NC_137620.1, on the reverse strand, counting down.
TCATTAATAAACTCTAAGTGGATGTGGAATTAACCTTGATGGTAGCCTGCCTTATATTAATTCATCCACAGGATTGTAGTTGGACATTTCTGGATTAGACATGACATGAAACATTCCTGAAAAAGATTCAGATTTAACAGGAAATGAAAATCACAAGTGACAATAGCAATTCAAACTAGATAATTTTGAGAAATTACAAAGAGTGGTTTCCCCCGACGACATAGGTTCAACCATTTCACACTTGTGGTGCATTGGGTCTAAGTTAAATCCTTTTTGGAGGCCCCTCAATATGTCAAATTGGGGTCAATTGGCCTATGGACAATCACACTTATCAATACAAATTGCTATAACCCTGACCTATACTTGTAGGTTATGGTTACTTGCAGTTATTTCATGGTGTGCATCAGTTAAAACATGAAAATGGTTGTTGCTGTTGACATTCAACAGTCAATGACACTCAATTGACATTTGAAAATACCCTGGACTCCTGGACAGAATAGAGCAACAACAGAGCAAACCAACCTTACACTCCTCAGGTTGAAGAGGGATTGTGGGTGATGGCAACACAGATCATTGATGTTATTAATGTCGGACATGGGGTCTGTGCCTCAATCCTTGTGCGTGAGACACAGGACACTAGGAATGTAAACAGGACATGGTGCGGTTATCCTTTTCTAACACTTCTTAAGCATTTAATTGACCCTACTGATTTTGGTGACTCCCTGGCCTTTCCTCTAGTAGTGCCACCCATAGGCCAAAATTGCCACTTGTTATGTAACCGTTTGCCTTTTTGATCTCCATCTCTCATGCTGTGAGCAGATAGCCCACCTCGAGCGCACAGGACATTACCTGACGGTGAAGGACAACCAGGTGGTGCAACTCCACCCCTCCACAGTTCTGGACCACAAGCCGGAATGGGTCCTCTACAATGAGTTTGTGCTCACCACCAAGAACTACATCCGTACCTGCACGGACATCAAGCCAGAGTGGTAAGCTCTTTGTCAAATCAAATATTATTATTATTATTTTTTTCTTTGTTTGTGTGTTAATATGTTAGATATTGTGTACCTGTGGTGGTTACTGCATGAAGGCAGAAGAACATATGTACAAATAAACTCATACACACCTTTTAAGACTAATGATTACTTGCCTCCTTTCTCAGGCTGATCAAAGTCGCTCCCCAGTACTATGAAATGGGCAACTTCCCCCAGTGTGAGGCAAAGAGACAGCTGGAACGCATCATCGCAAAGCTCTCAACCAAGGAATACTCTCAGTACTAAAATGATAGTGTATAGGGCAACAACAGCATCGTCATTCTCTGTACAAATTATGAATCTGAACTCACTTCATCTGAGCACTCTTGATTTATTTTTTCATTTTGGATTCTATTTTTGTCTCACTCTGTATTGTATTCTTTTCATAACGACTGATGAATTCTGTCTCCTGTTTATTAAGGGCCATGTCTTGTCATTTTGTGAGATTAGCTGTGTGTGTGTGTGGGGGGGGGGGGGGGGGGGGTCAGCACTATGTTAAGAATGCCATCAGGAACTTCATTGCTCACCATGTCTGTGTAAAGCATGACCATTCATGTAGATATCAACATTCCTCTTGTGAAAATGTTAATACGCTAATTTGAAGAGCAAATATCTGTAATAAACCTTGCTATCACGTCAGTGGATTCGCATCTATTATACTTAACAATTGCTTGAAGTCCAAGCAGGAGGGGCTCTTGAGTGCGATTGGATGTTAATTATTTTGTATGCATTTTGAGATGTGGGAATTTGGTCAGATTTCCTGTAAACCATTGAAATTACATTAAACTGACTTTGTAATAAACATGTGCTTCTTTTTTCTAGGCTTTAGAATGATGATATTACTGTATGTCTCTGTGTGGAGTTTGCATGTTCTCCCCGTGTTCCCTAGGGTAGGTACCCTCACAAAAACATGCAGTAATCCTGGTCACTATACTGCCTCCCCCTGGCCAGCCGGGGCGCCTGATGGAGGGGAAGGGAACTGGTTGGAATAACGTGTTCCTTCCACGCGCTACGTCTAACCAGGGAACCTCTCCCCTGTCAGGTGATAAGAAGGTCAGTTAGCTCATGCATTGAAGGAGGCATGAGCTCGGCCCTGGCCTCCCTAGGTTGGCAGAGGGAAGGTAGTGCCCAGGATTACATAGACAATTGGCACTGGGTGTAAAAAATTGGGTTACAAAATCGTGGGATAAACATTTTAGAAGTAAAAAATAATGAGAAAAAATTATAATATTACTGTATGTCTATAATTTACATCCCATTGCATGTGTTCATCTCACAGTGAGATCATGTCATCAAGTTAAATCTGCCAAATCGTTTCCCTGGTTAAAGGGGGATGATACTCTAGGCTCATTTTGTAGTTTGTTTTCCTGCACGGGTTTAAAAGAGCAGAAGGTTAAAAACATGGCAGGCTAGTAAGCATTGCAGCTAATAATAGGTGTTACGGTAGGTGTAGGTGTGCCCAGAACAGGGTGTGCAAATGCGCAAGCATAGACGGGAAACAACGGTTAAACAGTTTATGTCAATGATTGCACACCTAAATTGATTTAGGAAGGTCACAGAAGAAATTCAATGTAAAATGTGCTTGTTTTCATGCCATCGTGCTAAGCTCATAGAGGCACATTACAAGTTACATGTAATACGTGACTTGACAAATGAGACGGAATCAAATGATCGTGTCCTCTCTGTCCAATCTTTATAATCATGGATAATAAGTTACTATTTGCACCAGTCGATACTATACAGCTGAGGACAATCGGGATCACATCCCCATATTGACAAACTGGCTGCTTTTGGGTATGTCATTTAGTGGTGATGGTCTCCATTGGCCATCTTTATAAATCTAATCATACTTCACAAGGACAATGTTGGTGTAAATAAGAGGTGGTTCTGTTTCATGACATGCATTTTATTTGTATTGTTTGTTTGCAGTGTGAGCTGGGATTGGACTACTTATGAGAGCACAGAGATACTAGATACAGACAAACCCTGGTGAGTGCTTGGCCTTCGGCCATGCCAAAAAAAATGAACACTTTGTGTACTCATCCGCACATGGGCAAAACACTGAACTTGTCAGTGCACACTTGGGTTAGCAGTTCCAAGACTAAACTTGGCACAGTCTTTAACAGAGAGAAAGTTTGGATGAGCACTGACAAAAGTTTCTTGAGAAGATTTCCCCTCTCATTCTATGGGTCAGCAGCCCAAATGAGGCGAGCTGGCAGTGTGTAGCAGAGCATGAGTTCCAGCAGGAATTGAACAACAGGACTCATGAGAAGCGTGAAGATGGGAGCTCTCCCCCTGAGATCAGGTCAGTCTGGGTCTTTGAGAACCAACACAGTCGGGGGGGGCCCTCAGAGGGCTCCCTTGTGGCTGCTTGGGTGAATGGTGGTGATGGGTTTCGGGGGCCTACTTAATGGGGTGTTCAGACTTTGGCTAACTCTTAAGACTTGGTGACTCACATAAGACATTGATCTGGGCTAAAACTGGCTAATCTCATAAACTTTTTTTTTTTTAATACATCCCATGGTGGATTGCGCTTTCAACAATGTGCTGCAGGCATTTGAGATGTAGCGCTTCGAATGCAGATACTGTATAGGTCTAATAGTGAGTTTAAAAACCTATAGATTGTGTATCGGAATATTGGGTGACAATTTTGGATGACTTTGCTCTTTAACGTGCAGTAAAATTGTGCTAGGGAGATTAGTCCTCCAAACCGAAGACAATAGAAAACCCATTAGTTTGAGCTGATCAGGAAATTATATGGAATTGATCCTGAGGTAAGAGCATTTTTTTCATGCTCAATACTTCCCATTGATTCACACTGCCATAATTACAAAAGAAAATCATTATTTTTCCAATTTGTATATTGTTAGTGAGTGTCTGAAGGGAAGCTACACAGTAGAAACAGTTATAATTATTTTGCCCCGTTCTCCATTCCAAATGGTGGTCTTTGAGTTACTTGTACATGTGAAATCCTTTGCTATTAACCACATGAACGCTAGCATCTATTCTGGGTATGTCAAAACATTCTGTGAAAATAGGCAAACATTTGTTGAAAATGGAAGATCTACAAGCTCAACACATCGCAATGTGACACATTAGCCGGATGTCCACTGGCATGGCACCACACCGCCTACTTGTGCTGCCGTTTCCATTACAAGGACCTGGTCTTAGTGGTGTCAAAGGGGTCTGTAATGGGTGCCTATTTTGCCACCACTCCAGAGTAGGTCTGAGCTAGGCCAAACCGGGCCAAACACTTCATAATGACTGATCACTTTTTATTTAGACCAGGATATAGTTGTAATACATGATAGATAGATTATATTGTATTATAACTACTGTTATAATCTATTATAGTGTATTTTCATTATCATAGTTGTAATACATTATAACTTATATTGTATTATGATCACAGTTATAATCCATTATAGTGTATTATAATTTGCATAGTTGTAATACATTATAATGTGTATTGTATTATTATCACAGTTATACGGGTCCATTTGGTTCTTAGCAATGACCTCCACCTATGTTTACATTACAAAGGAGTGTCAATGACCGGAGTCTGCTACTCATACCTGTACATACAGCTGCAGTCACTAATGAACTTGACTTGACTAGTTTCGGTTAATGGTTAATGAACATGGAATCTATTGGAATTACATCAAAATTTAGGTAGATAGTAGGTGCTGTACCCCTTTATCCCCCCTAAAATCAGCATGTAAATGCCAGGGGTCACGTGAGGACACAGGACACTGCTGAGCCTCAATAGGTACGACCTCTTCTTGCTGACAGAGTCGTCCAGATGCCCCGCTGAGACAAAAGGGACCATTCTGTGTGTGGAGAGAGCTGGCTTTGAACATAACTCACCTAAAAAAAAACAGCAAATACCAATACGGCCAACAAATGTCAGAAGTGCATTGTTCAGCCAGTTGCTAAACACAGCGCAAATCACCACCTCCAAAAAGGCAGTGGGCACAATCTTCTACCACCCACAGAGCCCTGGATGGTGCCTTATCATCATTTCAGGGCCGCAGGTGGGGAAGTTTATTGCCTGAACACCTCAGCATTCCAGGGAATCCATCCATCCGCCCCATATAGCCCACCTACCATCCCTACGCCAGCCTGGAACCCCCCCCACCCAACCCCCACCCCCCCATCAATTGGAGCCTCAGACAGGTGTCTTATCTCCATCACGCAGCACAAGCGCAGCCAATCTCGCAGGAAGATGGCGACTGGAATGTGACAAATCCATCTGTCCTGGTTTGAATTTGTATGCTAATTTGAAGTAATAGCCCCTCTGGTGACAGTGCAAGGGAACAATTCAATCATGCCATCTCTGACAGTCACTTCTCCTGTGATAGGGAAGTATATGCATGAACCGCCCGGGTTAGGCTTGATAGATTGACTATGTAGGAGAGAGGTGGCATGTAGACTGCATGTTTAAAATTGGCTGCCAGTTTGAAACGAATTGCATAACAACTTGAAGGCACCTGTGCAGGAATACATGCAGCCCTCTACATGCCTATAGGCGGAGAAAAACAACATTTTGATTTGACCTAATTTATTTCCCCCCACAGTGCCATATGATTGGCTGCCGACCTGAACTTTCACCTGCTCTCTCACTACTGCATACCCCTCAAAGACATTTGTGAATGATAGAAATATCCCTACATAAAAATAAACACTGTAGCACCATTGTTACATTGTCGCATTACATTATCTGTGCCTGTGGATTTGATTCAGGGAAAAGCTTTCATATGTCACTGTGACAGAATAAGCAAAGGCGATCAGACAATGAACGCCGAGGGGATACAGACCCGTGCATTCCGTACTGTACAGTGCAGAGAAAGAACCCGGCTATATGATTCGTGATTCCTCATGTGCTTTGGTTCCCTCGCTCCTCTCTGCTGTGCAAATGTATGGCACTTCGCAATCTTTAAATTAATCTATAGCGGGAGGACACATTATGGTCGATGGTGACAGTGAGATAAGGCAAGAACAAAAACCCTGTGGTTCGTTTTGCTTGAATCATTCCTTTTTTTTTTGCCCACTCCAACATCGCTGCACTTTCAAGTTTAGTTTACCACCTATTATTTCTCTCAGATGAATTTGGTTTTCATTAAAAGAAAATATGCTACAGAATCACTGAGGAAAGCTTATCTTTGTAATGAGTGCTGTGGTGTGGGAAAATAACTGAGAGGCAGTCCTCTAATTTGTGGCCACAACAGAGCATGGAAAATGTAATGCAGTTGCTATTTCTGCAACAACCAGCGTTGAAAGTAGTGATAAATCTATGCCAAGTAACAATATGTGTTGCATCATCAGTGTATGCAGGCATACCAGGTACACAGGGAACCTCTTGTGTCAATTCTAGTCTCTCAATTACTCTCGCACACTGAAGTGAATGTTTCACAATTTGTCCAGGATAGGAAATGCACGGTACAGGGCCAATTGACCACAGTTCAAAAGGTAGCGGATCATGCGTGTCGAACATGTCTGATCAAACAAGGAGACCCGTAAAGACAAACTATAGTGAATGAAAAGGCCTGTCCTTTGTGGTTCCCTCTCACTGCTATATATAACGAGGTGTGGTGTGTTGAGACAGCTTTTCAGAGGAGCTCTGCAATGCTAGCAGACCTCATTGTGCAATTCACTGAGAATCCTACTACGGTACTTGGGTGCTGTTCTAATGGCAGGGAACTGTTCTATTAATTCCATATTGTCTAACATTCTATATATCTATATTTTACACAGAGGACTTTACTGTGCATGTTTTGTTATTTGCTTTGCCATTTGTTTGGATTCTTCTTTGATCTTCCTATATGACGAATATTCTGATTCTATTTATCTACTCTTACCAGACAAAATATAGACTATTATGTGGTTCCCCTTTATGACTGAAGTGCTGTGGTCATTTTGTGTGTTGAGGCACTTGTTAGGGGAGTCTTTGTTTATGGACGTTTCTGTACTGTGGACCGTGTCAGAACATTTCTTGACCCACTTTTGGGTCCCGCACCACTGATTAGAAACGCACTAGCCTAATAATGAACATTCACTGCCGTCTCCCTTATTGTCCATCCACCCATTATCTAATGTCATGCAGACCATTGTGCTAAATGACTGGAATGGCTAAATAGGATGATTTTTTTTTGTGGAAACAGGATATACTTTGAAGCTCAATAATAGTAATCCCAGTCGTTCAAAGCTCATCTTGATCTCAAAGTTCAGACAGAGAATGACTGAGCTCATGAGTCCAAGGCAGTATGAATTATTCAGTGTATAAAATATTCACTTTCCATGAAATACTGTAAAAAAAAATCTGATCTTCTTTATTGATTACAGCTTTTAAAGCTGCAATAAGGACCTTTAATGAATAAAACGTTATTTTAATCTGTATGGTAGCAGAGTATAATGCTAATATGAATAGCCCATTGGCAGTGGTTGGAGGTGGTCTCTCTTCCTTTGAGAAATTTAGATGCAGACGGTATACTGCCTGAAGCTCTTAAAGGGATATTTCACTTTCAAACATGTTTGTGGTCATTTTAACATCTGCTCAGGCTTTTGTGAGTTTTTATAATTCTTTTGGGGAAAAAAATTATACAAAATTTATGAATTAAAAAAGTAATTGAAAAAACACGGCCCCCTCACGCATTAGAAGGACAACATCAGTCACAAGAACCAAGGATGTTTTCAATGAGTCTACCAACAAGTTACAATGGGTTTGTATAGGAAGGGGGCGTGTCTGATAAAATGAATATCAGATGTCTAAATACTGAATCAAGCAACTCAAACTGTCTGGGGTGCTCTCAAAAGCCTGAGTAGACGATAAAATGACACCAAATATGTTTGAAAGTGAAATATCCCTTTAAAAGGACCATTCACTTTCATCAATCCCCATTGATGATGTCATTGGTAGGCGGGTTTTGGAATTGTCCACAGCCCACCAGTGGAACACAGAGAGTGACTAGATGGAAATAGTGACATCTTAAAGCATTAGTGAGGACCAATTATATGAAGATACGTTGAGAACTAAGTGAAAGCAAATGCTCCTTTACGCATAATATCACTCCTGACCAAAATGGGATGTGCTCTTGGAAAAGTGCTGGAAGTTTGGTCTCCAATTCAAACCCAAAAGTCCTGGGTTTGAATCCTTGGTGGGTAGGACATGAAACTACAGATCACAACTTTAAATATGCCTACTTTTTTAAAAGGTCATATAACCTTAGTTTTTTAATCAAATACTTAATTATTGTTATTTATTCCAAGGCGGCTATTGAGAGATTTGTTGATTACTTTATTATTAATTATTATTATTATTATTATTATTATTATGTGTTGATGTGTGTCCCTGCAGGACTGTGCATATTCATACATCTACAGTGACAAAAAAACCCCAAGGAGTGGGGACTATATTATATTATTATTCCTATAATCTATATAAAATTGAGACAAATATTTGAACAGTTTAACCATCTGCTTTGAGACCATATGCTTGGATTAGGCTCTATGCACAGCAGACATATTGGGCCTCTTCCTTAACTCATTCAGGGTGTTATGGTACCAATGATACTAATGAAGGCTCTGTTCCATTCTGGTCCACCAGAGTCAGGGTGCTGATATTGTGGATATTGGCTCACTGGAGACAGTCTGCTACATAGACATATAAAGGTAGACGCCTCATTCGGCTCTGAAGCGTCTGTATCTCGGGCGCGCTTCCTGCTTCTGCAGGGCTGCCGTGTGCGTCACACACGCGGAAGTTCGGTAGGCCAATCAGAGGCAGGTGGGGGCGGGTCATTTTGTAACCCAGCTTTTAACCCTTTAAGAGGCAGCAGCTGTGCGCAGCATCTAGTTAGTTGGAACTTGGCAAACTCCACACTCTATTTGTGAAATTCAAATAAGACATGGTCGCTTCGTGTGGAAAATGATTAGCCCGTATACAAGCGTCACGTGAACCATGGCTAGAAAATGATATGCTTCTGGTATTATTTTATCTTTATTGCCATTATGATATTCTGCTCTGTGACTTTGGAATGATATTATTTTGGCTGTCTTGGAGTATTTGTGTTATATGTTATACTTTCAGTGCCATTAAAATATGGAACACAGACTTTTCATTTATAGTTGCTGTTTTTGGAAGAGAAAATTCTCAAATGAACAATTATTTCAGTCTTTCAAAGTTGATAGCTCTGTTCTGACCTGAATAGCTAACATGAAGGATGTTAGATAAAGGCAATTCTGCAATGTGGCCAGCATATTTCATGTAGTCTGTCAGTGAATGGAGACAAAAATATTTTGTGACTATTACTGTTACTTGAAAGTATTTTGGTATGAAAATATGCAATTTAGATGTAACCAAATATAGGCCTACGCCTACTGGATCCATAACTCCCTGTCTCGAATTTGTGACAAACTTTACCGCTTGAAAATAGGTTGAAAATTCAGGGAGTTGTGATGATTTTAATTGTGGAGAGACCGTCTGCTTCAATGGACGTAAATGCATTAGAACAGTGGTTTTCAACCTTTTTCATATCAAGGTGACAAGGTCCATTATTTATTCAGCATTTGAGTCACGGACCACCGTTTGATAAGCTTTAGCCTCTCACACCCAAAACTTAGAATGTTATCATTCGATTAGATGTTGTCAAAATAACAATTATTTACGTTCTCTAATTGTGTACTTGTTTAGTAAGTAATGTAGATGTTTAACAATTTGACTCTTCTTGACAGTGTGAAATGTTATACTCAAGATTTAAAGATCTATATAAGGGTCCATTTGGTTATCAACTCTCCATCATTTAGCTGGGTACCACCTGGAACCCCCTCAAGGACCACTGGTGGTTCCCGGACCACTGGTTGAGAACCATTGCATGACAAGTCCCGGAAAAGACGCACTGTGATTGGCCAGTAGTCAACGCGCTGTGAGCGCTGTGATTGGCCAGTAGTCACTTTGAGTGGCAGGTGCAGCCGTGCAGGGCGGAAGAGCCGTGTGTATTGCGATACAAGTCGCCCCAATGAACTGCAGAGGCCAATGAGGTATCTAGGTTTCTAATATCTATGGTCTGCTACACCAGTGGGACTCAAAGTGTGGTCCTGGGACCCTCATGGTTCCAAATGGACCCTTACCGGTGTGTAACTCTGAGAGTTGGTTCCATTTGTACACTCAAGACATTTAGACAAGAGTTATGGGGGTCCTTGAAATTAATAGGTTAGAGAACCACTGTGCTACACTAAATGGAACAGAGCCTTCATTAGTATAATTGGTAACACCTGTGAAAGTAAGGCAGCAGTCCGAGGCTATGCACGTGACATCATCGTACCCGGAAATTATGCTGCCTGATGGAGCCGTTATATTATACCTCTATGGATGGAGCCCTTTAACTCTATGATGGAGCCAAATACACAGCGAGAACAGCAACACGACAAAAGCAGTCTCCTGAGTCCTCGACTCCTGTCCAGTGGCATTAAGTTCAACTTATACTACTATTAGGCTACAACCTCCACTCACTTAGTTCATAATAACTTCAGCGGGAAAGTGAAAGAAAGAAAGAAACAAACAAACAAACAAATGCATGGAGACGTGGACAGAGTACAGACAGGTGTGAATGAATGATAATGGATAAACGTGCAAGCTTGATCCATTGGGAGGCGGACATCACCAGTGGAGGAAAGAGTACTCTTTTTTTTTTTAAACTTAAGTAAAAGTATCAATACTGCAATGTAGAAATACTCCGGTAATGAAAATGTACTCGAGTAAAAGCACAAAAGTATTGGCATCAAATGTACTTAAAAGTACCAAAAGTAAAAGTACTCTAGCAGCTCTACAAGCTCACAATACAGTGAGCTTGTTGGTCGGCACTACATCTCCTCTGAGATGTAGTGGAGTAGAGGACCGAGTAAAAGTATTGCAAATTGGAAATACTCCAGTAAAGTAAAAAAAATAATCTCAATATTGTACTGAAGTACAGAGTACAGGTCCTTGTAACCGCGGAAGCCTCGCCCCAAAACACGCGCGCCCCCATTTTTTCCTGCACTTAGTTACTTTGCACGTCTCACTGGCAGACATCATCATCATCATCATGCCGGGTTTGGGTGAGGAGGAAGAAGAGGAGGGAGCCCCCCACGTGACGGAGCCGACGGCACCGCGGCGCGGCGGCTGTCTTCCCGTTTGATGCTGTCTGTCTGCCGTTTGCTCCTCCGGAGGAAGAGGAAGAAGAAGGAGCACAGCGGCGCTCCAGCACAGCGGGGGGCAGACAGACAGAGAGACTTCGTCGAGGGAAAGACTCAAAGACTTATAAAAAACCTCAATCAGACTATAGTTCTTCTCCTCCTCCCTCATCTTCCCTCCTCGTCCCTCCTCCTCCTCGGCAGAGAGCATCATGGACGGGTGCGACGAGCTGTTCTCCTCCTGCCTCCTGAACCTCACCTGGGACAGTCCCTACGAGCAGGTAGGGATGTGACCGTGACTGTCTGTCTGTCTGTCTCTGTCGCTTTCTGACCGTTGCGGTTCAAACGAATGATGGCGCTGTCACTTAACCATAACATAGTTTCCCCCCCTCTTTTTTTCGATGAATTGAATACACAGGTCCCCAATGGAAACAAGTCATATAGTGCTTTCTTGGGTTTTAATCATTTTAGCATCCTTTAGTATGGAACTGTTACCTCTGTGCTTTTTTTGTGCAAACTGTTGTTAATAAAAAGTATTCAATCAATCAAAAAAACACCTGCCAAGACTTAAAGAACAGATTTGCAAGCTAATCAAGGTGTGGCCATGCAATGCCTCTATGGCTTGTAGATCTGTTCTCTTTTTTGGGGGGGAGGGAGGGGGGCTAGGTACACCCAGTATGAATTAAGCTCATTAGGCTGCCTTTTTGAAGTTTCACAGCTCTGCATTAAGGAGAGCAGAGCTGACAACCACTCTGTGTGCCCTTGGAATCAATAATGAATTAACCTGGTAGACAAAATAAATATGATGCCAGGAAAGCTGTCAATATGAGAGGCAAACAGGAACTTTGCATGCATTCCTTTTTCGAAAACACTTGAAATGCATTTTGTGTAAGATGTGATGGGATCCGGCTACTTTTTACAGACATAAGTCATGTTGTTTTTTTACTGAGACCCATAGGTTGCCAGGTAGTTGTTGTAAACAAGTTAACTTGGTAATGAGTGAGCTTGTTGCTGAAGGAGACGTGTGTGTGTGTGTGTGTGTGTGTGTGTGTGTGTGTGTGTGTGTGTGTGTGTGTGTGTGTGTGTGTGTGTGTGTGTGTGTGTGTGTGTGTGTGTGTGTGTGTGTGTGTGTGTGTGTGTGTGTGTGTGTGTGTGTGTGTGTGTGTGTGTGTGTGTGTGTTCTCTCAGCAGAGCTTTCTGGAGATAATTACCTAATTCATCTCTCTTCCTTCAAAACTTAATCAGTTCTGCCTTTAAAATACACTTATGGAGCTGTATGAAATCCCTCTTAATTTGGCACATTCTAATTTGTGGAATGTGTCAGACTGTAATCATGTGCAACAAGAATGCCAATATAATCATTTCCTATGAATGCAGAGAGGGCTCCGAGCTATTTAGCACTTTATGCTCAGTGATTGATGCCAAAATATTTGTGCACCAATTTTTATGGTAATTTACTTGAATGCCACCATGAGAGATCAGGATGTAGCCTATACTACACATTCCCTGTATTTACTCCTCCACTATCTGTATCCAGGTTGCAGTACTACAGTGGAGGAGGACATTTTAACAACATATCTCCTGTGGTTTAAGCAGGCTACTGTTTTGAATTACAAGTAATCGCAAATTAAAGAGGATTAGGCCCTTAAAACTCCATCCCATGAATGCCGATGCTAAGAATTGTATATTGAAACAGAGATTTAGGCTCCTGAAAAACAAAAGCCACCATAAACACTGTTCACAATTTCAACTGCAGGTCCCCCTCGAAAACGAGACGCTACATCTCAAGGGGTTTTTCCTAATAAGCATCAACTGCAAGTCCCTGTCAATGGCATTTAAATGTGCAACCACCAGTAGAGCCTCATCGTCTCTGTTGCTAAATGGACTGTAGACTAGAATTCTATAGGACTAACCACCATGTAGTGTATTTTAAAACTTGTTTATCTTTAATTCCCAATCAATAATTAATTTTGTATGTAGAAATGTTGGATACATTTGCAGAGAGCTTGACACACACACACACACACACACACACACACACACACACACACACACACACACACACACACACACACACACACACACACAGGTATCCTCCTATAATACGACAAAGCTCTGTGAGGGTGGTGAGGCCAAAATCTCTTCAGTGGCTGGAGCAATTGATCTGAATTTGCACACAGCCATGCACCATTACCATGTGCACGGAACAGCGAAGCCCGTTTTTCGCTTTCCCCAAATGTCAGCTGTTTATTAGCGTTTTTGTGTTCGCTGGCTCCTGGGTTGCCAGATCATGTGCGCATATCCCCCCCACGGGTATGGACTAGTATGTATAAAAGTTAAAAAGCAACCTAGAAAATATTCAATACTTCCTACTTGGCTCTCACATACTCATCTATCACACCATGTCTATCAATAACCCAGTCAGTCGATTTAGAAGTGCAACTTCATGTGTCAAGTTCAATTATATAAAAAGGCCCGTAGAGACATAACATAGTTTTAAATATGCATGGAGTTAGCATACATAATATCACTCACATCGTATAGTAAAACCGTGAGTGTTAATTTAGTGTGCAGGCTGTCTCCAGATAGAATGCAGCCTCTGGTGAAGAGAAACCTTGTAGAAAAGTGAACATTCAGAAAAGCGGGTCATCCGCTCGGGCCAGCGTGTAGTTAGCCATGCACATCGCCTCTCTTTCCCTTTTCTAGCACCTACGGCGGTGGGGGGGAAATAAATAAATAAGGAAGTAAAGGGAAATGTTGACACAGCCTGTCCTTGTGGCCAGATTAGCCACTCATGCTTGAGCATGGGGTAAAGGCCCTACATTATTCAGCCCAAGACGCAGAGACCAGGGGAAAGAAAACAGTGGAATAGCTGGGTCTTGCCGCAGGAGTGTGTGTGTGTGTGTGTGTGTGTGTGTGTGTGTGAGAGAGAGAGCAGAAGACTCAGAGAGATCAGTGAACTGCACGGGGGAAAAGAGATGATGCATTCACTTAATTACTCAATGAACTTTATGCCTCTAGCTTTACCCCGTTCTACTATTTGTATTTCTATTTCTGAGACCCCCCCCCTCCCTCCAGTCTCTCATTCTCTCTTGCTGTCTCTCTGATGTCATTTCTCACTCTCTCTCTCTCTCTCTCTCTCACACACACACACACACACACACACACACACACACACACACACACACACACTCTCGCCCCTTTTGTTAAGGCTTCTTGAGGGTGGCTGTCCAGGGTGCTGAAAGTTTCATCAAACATTTTGCCACATGCCTTTTAAAGTTCCAGAGACTTGGCTTCCTGCCAGGCCTCTCTTCGCTCCCTTCAAAAGCCATGTATTCAGTTTGTCTGGACAACAAGCAATGCCATGCCTCTGAATTCCAGCACCAAAGCTGAGGAGGCTGGCTTATCATTCAGCCGAGCTGAGCCTTGAGAAAGGCTCTACAGGTAGCACACCACACTGTGAGAAGAAGCAGCGAGGACTAATATGGATTTATTTATTTATTTAGACTCTCTTTGACCCTACAGCACGTTTCATCCCAGCAAGGCTCAGGTTCTGATACTATACTCACAATATATGCCAGTTAAATGAAAGCGGTCGTGTTTTTCCTTTGCTCGTTCTCAGGTACATCATATTTCACTGTCCAAAGAAGATATGCGACTCTCTGCAGAATTATATAACAAGTCAACACCTCTAGTTGTTTGACTCTTGAGCACTTGACGCCATAAACATGGTAAACTTGACTCCCTTGTCATCATAGCCAGCCTGTGTAGCCTGCCTGTGGCTTGAGTATAAATGAATGAGAACCATGTTGACTGTGTGGTGTTCATCGTTCTTTGTATTTGCACAGCTAGACTGACAGTAGTGCAAACAGCAACAACATACACACGCGCACCAGTGGTGTAAAGTAACTAAGTACATTTACTCAAGTATTATACTTAAGTACAATTTTGAGGTACTTTTACTTTACTGGAGTATTTCTAATTGTCTATACTTTTACTTCTACTCCACTACATCTCAGAGGCAAATATTGTACGTTTACTCAACTAAAATTATTTGAAAACTTTAGTTACTTTGCAGATATAAATTATGACATTATAAAACGTACATTAACCACTTTAGCCCTATTTTATAGGCTATTTGAAAATAGCCGATCTACAAGCTCAGAACGCGTCGCGACGCGTTGTGAGCTTGTAGATCTTCTATTTTCAAACATTTTAGTACTTTTACTTTTGTTACTTAAGTACATTTTTTATATCAATACTTTTTTACTTTTACTCAAGTACATTTTTAATTCCGGACTTGTACTTGTAACGGAGTACTTCTACATTGCAGTATTGCTACTTTTACTTTTACTTTTTCCACCACTGACGCGCACACACACAGACACACACACACCAACTCTTCCCACGTCAATTGCTTATTGTCCTTGTATCAGTGATGTGTTCCATTACTTTAAAATGGCATCCACTTTTTCATGCTCTACTTACAGTTGCACCATTTCTTTATCAACAAGTATGTGGCTGCTGAACAACCATTCTGTTGATGGCAGCCCACAGGAAAAAGGGTCTGTCGTCAATGTAATGAGAAACACGCAGTTCCCTTTCTAACATATTGCCAAGATATGGATGGCTAATTATCTAATCAAAGACTTGGTGAAATTGCCGCCACTTACTCACCACTGACCTGCTAACCGTCTGGCAGCTTCTCTGCCACGAGACATGCAGACACTATGCACTGAACATGCTACTAGATAGTGCTGTCACTCGGTACAGTGTAGGATTAAATACCAAGCTTTAAGTGGTAGAGGACAACATAGCTTGTCTTTTTTTAAACACCACACAACGGAAACCATGAGTCCGATTTTTGACCAGCCAAGATTTAAACCTAAATGAATAAAACTTTATTTTGTTGTTTTTAGAATAAGACAACATAAACCTTTATTGAGCCCTGTGGGGGCAAGCTGGTGTCATAGCAGCAACAGCAAACATACGATACATAATTACAGGCAAGAGTAGCGATATAAGAATGAGATACATTTTAAATTAAATAAATAGTCTTGCACTAGACATCTGCACTTGGTCTGACTTAATATATTCTATCAAATATATAGTATAAATATCACCAGTGAATAACTGAATATACGCATGAATATACATCTGTAACCAATGAATATAAGAATGGATATACTAACTACAGTATATAGTCTACCAGCATTGGATATGAGACTGATTATGTACAGTGTCAGCCGGCTTTCAACAGCGGGTGTCTGGATAATATGTACAGTCTATCAACGGTGAATATAATTATTATATCTACACAGTCTATCAACAATGGATGTACAGTATGAGTGGATATAAGTGAGTCTCACAACAGCTATCCTCAGCAGGCATGGTTCAGTAGCCAGTAGAGGTGCAACTGTTAATCGAACTAATCAAAAGAGATCGCAAGTGTGCCAGAGCCAAGCAGGAGTGAGTAATCTCAAAGAACAGAAGTGTATGGGGATCTAGCTTTGTTGTATGCAGGCCTGGAATTTCCTCATTTTAGGGTCAAGGCCACAGTTTGGCCTTTGGTGTTGTCAATTCTTTGAGGGCACGAAGTCCATCAAATAAAACAATGATTTGAAGTCCACAGAAATAATGAATTTCACTTAAAGGTTAAGGATGATTCCATTTTAATATAGTAGGCTACAAGCACAGTGTAACTTTCAGTAACATAACCTGAAAATTACCAATATTTGTACAAAGTTATATTGGTCTCAATATTTCTCACATTCAGCACTGCACTTCGCTCATTGAAGTAAGGGTCACATGAATCACATGAGCATTCACAGATTAGAGATTTTATTGTATTTTCCCCACCAAAGTTATTTTCATTGAAGATGAATCAATGAACGTGTCCTCAGGTAAACACAGTTTTGTTTTAACTGTTGTTTTGTTTTACCTTCATTTGTGAAATGCTCCATGATTATTACCGTTGGAAGTCAATTGGATATGTTGGACCCTTGCTGCAACTTTTTTTGGCACGTTAAGGCTGGTCCACTCCATACACTTTACGCCCGCCAATGTTTTCTTCGGGAAGTTGCGGTTTAACTACAAAATGTAGTTCAACCAACTTTTGATGGTTTGGAAAGCCTGACCTTCCCGAAGAAAACGTTGGCCGTTGGGAATAGTATGGACCGGCCTTAAACAGCTGTTTTTGGTGGATACAAATCGCATAATAGTTTGGCAAAGCGGAGCTGGACATACTGGACATGTACAGTACGTAGCTCGCTCCAGCTTGAACACAATGTCACTCGTGGACTTGTGCCGCAGGTACAGTCAAAATACTGTCCGTTACAATTGTTTCACGTACGCTGGTAACGTTAAACAAACAGCAGCTATATCTCTGTCTCGTCCCCCTCTCTCTCTAGCTCCCTCTCTCCCCCAGTCAAAAGATCATCAGATTCATTTCAGACTCTAAATCAAACCTACTACTGGCTATATGCGCAGAGACGTTTCACTTGATATTGTCCAATAAGAATTTAGAATCTCAACCACAGACAACGTCTGGTGTCTAAAAACCGCATTGACAGAAAATAGCGGTGATGAGAAAACGGTGAAATCAGGTGGGACAGTGCAGGCAGGGCATCAAGGCCACTGTGGCCGTGGGGCATCTATTTTGTTCGAGGGGCACATGGCCAAACAGAGGGGCAACGAGGGCCGGCCGTCATGGCCGCCGTGAAATTCCTGCCCTGGTTGTATGGTAGAATATGTTAACGTTAATACAAACTGATATTTACTTGAATAACTTTGTGTGCAGGAAAGAATTGAGGCTTTTATTAGCAGAGATTAGAGCATGGGTTGTAACTCCCAAAATGTCAGTAGTACATAAGTACACAATTACATCAACATGCTAAAGGGTGATTTACAGTACTCCACCAGAGGGAGCAACAAGCTTGGATTCCTTGATCACATGTAATTTGAATGTCAGGATTTTGAATTTTGGCATCTTAGTTTTTTCTCACTGTATAGCATGGTCAAATATGTCACCTGAAAGACAGTACCTAGCATAAAAAAATAACGTGTTCAGCATTTATCATACGTGGATGTGTGATAACAGTGATTCTCAATTTCTCATGCTAATCCTTTTATAATTTATTGTGCTGGTACATTTTCAACAGTGTGCTAACCACCTGAATCTGAATCGGCCTCATAGGGAACAGCGCCTGTACCTCTGTTGATATTCTTTTGATTGCGGTTGTGTGGGTTGATGTCTTCTTCACCCATTGACCGTCCGGTGGTACCTTTAGCAAAATCTAAGATGAAAGGAAGTGCAGCTTAGAGTGTAGAAGACTCTTGCCTCCTCGGCGGGAGGTAAAAATACTCTCAAACACTGAATTGTACATCTGAAGTGTTATCAATTCCCCCTGAAACGGAGGGCCCGGTGGCGGCGCTGAGCCTCCGTGCTTTTGATGGTGCCAGCAGTGCCTGTAAACAAGTATTTTCTCATCTCTCTCTCTCTCTCTCTCTCTTCACTATCTCTCGCTCCCTCTTTCTCCTGGCTGCTCCTCCTCTACCACTAAATTGTCTGGAGGGGGAGGTTCCTTTGATTATCTCTACCGCCGATTAATTGCTTTTCTTAACCTCTGCACAGACGTGCTCCGACACTGCCCCGGAGCAGGCCGCACGTGCTCAGATGGACCCCTGCTGCCGCTCCCTGCCAGAGAGGGAAAAACAAAACGCATCACCCCCTCAGCCCAATACACCCACCCACCCACCCACCAACCTCCTCCCAATTACTGACCTTCATCTTCTCATTCCGTCCCATCCATTATCATATGGCCGTAATCTGTGTATTTACTTTTGTTTGTTTTTGCTGGTTACTTGGTGCACTGCAGCACTCTTGGGTAGAGTTTTTGAGGCAGACTTGACAAGCGTGTGAGAGGGTTATTAATTTCAGCGGAAGCATCGCAGGATGGGGATGAGATGACCGCGGTGGTCGGGCGAGGTTTGAGTGGTAAATGTATTCGGCGTCATAAACTGAGTCATCTCTGCCTGGCTGTGGGGGTCACCGAAAGAGGCGGAGGAGGGGAGAATTTTTATGCAGGAAATATTACATTGCCACTTCTTGAACTGTCCTTATTCAGTGATTAAATAGATTTTGGCCTTGGGTTCTGCAGGCTAAGCGATTCCTTTTGCGTATTCCCCCCCCCCCCCACCTTGTTGCCTTTCAGCCACGCACGTGCATCACACGTCATTGTAAAAAAAAAGGAGTCCAGCCTCCAGCTACCGTCGGGAGGGCGGTTCCATAGCAACGGCTCGCCTCCTCAGACCTTGGCTGTTTTTAAGGACATCCCAGCAACATGTCCAAGGGAGCAATCTCGTTGATTTATGCACTGCATCTGAAAAGAGGACCACCTACCTTCATTTCTTTGGACAGCGGCGCCGGTGAAGTTTTTCAGAAAGAGAGGTTGATGGTGTCGGTGGGGTCTAATCAATGTTCCTCTTTTATTAGGGGCTGTACAACCCTGTTCAACCCATCATTTCAGAGGCTCACTTGACTAAAAGTGAAAGTGAAAAGATTTAGAGTTCTCCTTTGCTTTGCTTTTTTTGTTGGAATAGAATTTAACTTTAATGGTCTCTGGCAAAGTGTTGGTCACTTGCCAATTATTATGTTTTGTACAGTATGAATGAATCCAGTCAATCTCAAGTGGAAGTCTGTATTTTTTACTTATTAACTTTTTGCAGTGACTGTTGACATCAATATGTGTGTGTGGTGCTTTTTTCTGCAAGCGGTCCAGGTGCTTGTTACAGAGCGCTGTGGGGATCCAGTCAATCAGACAGGATAGAAGCTGAGAGGCAAAAACACACTCGCGAGCGCACACATCCATCCATGCACGCACACACACGTTAAAAGGCGAGACTCCCTGGACTATAGTGTGGGGTTGCTGATTTCCCCCATCAGCACAAAGCCTGTATGAGCTGAGCTAATTGAGCTGGGACACCCGACGCCCCCGTAGGGTGTCCCACATGGATGGGCCCCCCTCCCTCACGCTCTCTGGACTTGTCACTTCCTCTATCCACTGACTACTGCGTCTTTAATGCTATCTCCATGTCTCCTCTCTGTTCTGCACGCAATAACAACGTTAACGCAACCAATTTGAATTATTGGTTTCAACGAACCAAACAAATGTATCAATAAGCATTTATTATTTGTGAAGCGCATGCTACATTTTCATGGTATATGACTATATATTATCACTATAAATTGCTTTTCTTTTTAGGTAATGTACCAAGCGAACTAAGTTTGAGTTGTTTCTACATCAAATGAACCTCATTATATCAACAATTGTAAGGCATCAGGGTCTCTCCCGTGCAAACCAGTGCAATTAAAAAAAAACGTCTTTATATTTTTCTTGTAGCTGTCCACACACAAACAAGCACATTATACCTGATCTGTTTGAGGGATAATAAGACTGCGAGAGAGAATGCAAAACAAAAAAATATATGGCATTCTCCAGGCCCTGAGGCGGCCATCATAAAAGCCACGGCAAGCTGTTGAGACGGCGACCTGTAGTTGTTTACAGCTTTACCAGCACTTGGGGAATGCTTACGGCCGGCGGAAACGGTATTTACCCAGAAAGTGACTTTCACTTGCACTAGTCTGCAGCTTGTTAGTATGGCTAATGTCTTGTTCGGTCGAACAAAATGTTACGTTTCTTTTTTTGAGGGGTGAATTGTTGTGTTTTTTTTACCGTATCATACGACAACAACAAACAAAGACTAGGTCAAAACCTAGTATCTAGCTGGACCGTGTATAAAACAGTGGAGGGCTTTTCATTTGAAACAACGGATGCAGGAAGCAGCGAAAAGGTTGATTACTAGAAGTGTTGCCAGATTGGTCCGACAACTTCCAGCCCAACCACAGACTAAAAACTGCCCAATCCACTGCCCAGTCCACACGCACCTGTCCGTCCGTGTGCGTGTGTCTGTGTGTGTGTGTGTGTCTGTCTGTCTGTGTACAGCTAATCTCCGGCACCGATTGGTGTGAAATTTTGCAGATATGCCACCCTACATTTTTCAAATCCGCCTCATGGTGGCACTATAACAGTCAGATTCACGTTTTGGCCTATAACTCTTGAACCGTAGGTCATACAATCAAAATTATTTCCCCCTTGGATTCCTTGAATCATTAGGCAACTCCCCAAATAAGCCACACCCACTTACACCTGACAAGTTTTCCGCCATGTTGCGTTTTCTTCAAAACACACTTTTTGATTATACGCCTACAGATTTTGTCCAAAACTCGCACAAATCGGTACATATTATCTCTGGGGTCATGTGATCAAGATGTATGAGATTTTTCAGATCCCATTCCAATTGGCTATGACTGACTGCCTTCCAAAGTATGCGGACCCTGGGTAGGCAACCTGGCCTGGCAGAGACCTGTGCTCTGAGCACGCTTTTCTAGTTCCAGCCCGTTATTCTGTGTATCTCACTACTGTATATTCTCTGTTTTTTGGACTCTTGCCTTCTCCCTGCCTGGATTTGTTGGGTTTGATTTGGGCCAATTTTCCACGCTTATTGATTTCACCATAATCTCTGTTTTATTTTTTTGTGTGTTTTTCGTTTTAATCTTTTCGCTGTCTGGATTTGTCAGCTCTTACCTGTGTATGACCTCCTTGCTTCCTCTCCCTGCTTGCATTTGTTTACTTTTATTCAGATTGTCTACAGCCGTGGTTCTCAAAGTGGGGTCATTGAGGGGGTTCTAGGGGGTCCCCAGCTACATTAGTTAATTTACTTTAACCCTACATACTGGGTATTGGTACATATCTTGTATGGGGGTCCGTTGAACAAAATATTTTCTGATGGGGGTCTGTGTTCAAATACATATTCATTTGGGGGTCGGTGACTGCTATTTTGGGACAACCATTAAAATAGACCTTTCATAAAGTAGTAATAAAATGTATTAATTTATAAAATTTCTACTTCCAAAGTCGGTCGTTGAGTTGACATGTTGACACATTCCTAATTCTGATTGTCCAATGCAACATTAGTCTGGTACTTAAGGCCAGAGTGGCTAAAACCACACCAGAACACCTGTGATAGGCCGCCAAGGCAGCAAATAAAACACATTGGGATAGACTACATCCCATATCCTGTCGGGGGGATGATTGATCTGTGATTGGCTAGTTCATTGTCAGCCCAACAGGCCAACCAATCTGGTTTAATTCACCACACTCAGTGACTCAGTCAGTCGGCGACAATTTGCATTTATAGGGACAAAAAAAGGACGGATTGTCCCTGCAAGACGTCCCTTATCGGTGCCTTTGATGCGTGAGTTATGTGTTATTGTTCGAGCTGCTTCATTGCCCATAATCCATTAGCCCTCCCCACTACCTCCCCTAATAAAATTTAAAACATTTGGGCTAAATGATGAATGCTTGATCGCTTTGCATCGTGTTTCTGAAAGGAAGGGAATGTGTGCGTGCGTGTGTGTGTGTGTGTGTGTGTGCGTGTGTGTGTGTGTGTTTTGGGGGGGAATTTTACATTATCTAGGAGATAATTACAAAGCAATCATAAGTTGTTTCTGGTAAAGTGGTAAACAAGCCAAGGACTTGTGCTCTTTTCCCAAGAATAATTAAAAGTCACAGTGTATTCCATTCATCAGTGTCCTTGTCTCGACTACTCAATGTCCACCTTTTTTCTCACTGTAACATTGGATGGGTTCCTAACTCATGCCAGTTTTTCCAGCCTGGGTAAGGGTTGGTTCTCTGTGTGTTACGTCTTTCCCACAACGCTATAGGGTGACCAGCTCCAAACAACAGGCCCATTGCGAGACGGGTGAACCCGTTTCGGGACCAGTGTTTTAAAACTCGAGTCACTTCCTGACTTGCCTACGTCATTGAAATACGAGTCAAATAGGAGGCTGGCCAGACTGATAAGCGAAGTCACAAAGTGAGAAAAAAAATTATCTGAAAATCAGCCGAATGTAGTGAATCAGGCTGGATCCAAAGCTAAGGATATATAGACACAGTTCAAATGTAGAACCTGGGCTCTGTCCTTCCACTTGTGTACAGCACTTTGGTTCAACACTGTTGTTTTAAATGTGCTCTATAAATAAAGTGGATTGGATTGGGTTGGACTTGTGCCTTGACTACCATCATGATCACCAGAATGAACAATAAACCCAAAGGAATAGTTCAATTAAGGCTGGGCGATGCGACTTCAAATCAATATCACGATTATTTCAAACCTTTGCCTCGATTACAATTAATGAACGATAATTTAAAAAAAACTTACCAAAAAAGTAAAAATAGCAAATCTACAAGCTCACAACGCGCCGCAATGCGACACATTGTGAGCTTGTAAATCGTCTATAGAAAAATGTGTGCCACTGTTGTACAACAAAGTATAAGTGGTCAATCAGACTGATCGATTTAGTCGTTTATACAAAATCTATACAAATGTTTTTGTGTTGAATTGTTGATAATATAAGAAATAGCAGATATTTCAAAAATAACTTGCTTCTCGATTAATCCATTTCAGAATCAGCTGTATTGTCACACTACAGTTTTACAGGTGTAAAGAGGTGGGTGAATTTTTTTTTGTGAGCACGCTCCATCGTTTTATAGTATTCCGTGAAAGGAGAGACATGAGCAAGACTAAGTTGGTTATTGGTTCTAAATATCAGTTTTTATATATTTATTTTAGATTAATTGCCCAGCCCTTGTTTCAATTGTATCTATTGGTCTAATTGCCCCAAATGTGTGAGCTCCTATTAATGTTGTTGCGGCAATATAGGCTATGAATAGTGAGCAAACGACGGCAGTATACGGCACTGTTTGGGTTTGATTGTATATATTCAGATGTCGCAAGCTACCGTGCAATTATACTGATTGTAATTAGGCATTGATGTACCTAATCAACCCTCATTTCGTAAAATGTAGTTGAATGGTCTCATTTCAGGATGTGTTTTTTGAGAGTTTGTTATAAATCGCTGTAATTAATCCAAGTGCTCGCCAGTCAAGCATTTTCAGTCGGGACATTATTTCTCTCCTTTCTTATCTTTATGCCTTCCTCCGTTGCTTTTGGCCACAGAGCCTATGTCTATAGCTCAGTCAGGATGCCTGCAGGCTGCCCCACATCACAGCTCTTGACATGTAGTCGTTTCTCCACTTCTAACAACACAGGAATCAGTCAATTATCCATGGAATCGATCAACATAACCCCGGCACTACTCATTTAGACGGACCGATCAATCTGCATAAGGGCTTTTTTTCTCTATTCTCCTTGCCACACTTAACAGGGGCCTTGCCTGCGAGCATGTGTGAGGCACTGTAGGTCGGACCATGATGGATCTGCTCGACGGACAACTCGGCGTCTGATTTATGGTTGTTTATCGGTGGAAGAAGACTGGATCTGACCTCTCGTGTGGGTTGTTGTGGCGGGTGTGCCCCATGATGCTCGTGGTGCTGCCGCTCGTTCGCTTGCTTGCTGCACGGCTGCTTTGCTGTCCAAAGTCTGTTGTGGTGAGAAAATGCATGCCCCATAAACTGTGTTAAACAGGTCTTAACTTCCTCCAGACCATTTTGCTACCCGTTCTTCGCCCCAATTTTGGTCACCAAATTTGTGGTAAATGGTGTATTTATATACACGCCTTTTATCAAAGCGCGTTTACCACATGCTTTACACTCACACACACACAGACGGCGGAGGAAACCAAGCACGGCACCAAACTGCTCATCGAGAGCAATCAGGGGTTCAGTGTCTTGCTCAAGGACACTTCTACACACTAACTCTGGTGGAGCCCGGGATCGCACGGGGAACCTTCCGTTTCCCAAGCGGCCACTTTAACCCCCTGAGCCACTGCCGCCCGGGTTTGAAATCCCACGTCACGCCGCCGTGGCGACCAGGCTTGACTAAGGCCAATTATCTCGAAGGCCACGAAAGGTGAAAACAAAAGCCAGCGCATTGACATCTCGGAGCGTAATGTACTCTCCTCCACCTTCACTTAACATCAAATCAAATCCAAACTGTAGAGCCTAGATTTGACAAATAACAGCGCCACTGTCCCTCGGGGGGGATTAGATGATATTAGGTCACTTGACAACATAAACGTTCTAAATGGGTCCGAGTTTGTTACCTGTTGCAGTATTTGTCAGTAGCTGACAGGAAATAAACTTGGACTCAAGCTGTTCGCTATAGCAACGCAATTCCACTGACAAGGCGTATACTGCTTCAAGAAGAGCTTAAATTGTCGGACTTCCCCCACACTTATTTGACTGAATCAGTGTATAGCACTACGGCACTGGAGAACTGAAAGGCTGAAAAAGGAAAGGCAATCGTGCAGTTGGGCATCCATCGCTGGTTTTCATAAGCTTTTTATCATGCACTACTTTCTCTCCTACCCACATTGACATGAACTATAGGTACAGCCTAGCCTCGTTCCTAGCCTTTAATCATCTCAGAGGAGAAAAGTCTGGTCACGACCTAATGCAGAGAGTGTCTATAGGGGCGGGACTTCCGCCGGATGTATTTTCCCCGGAAACAACCTTTTTCGACCAATCGCAACACTCGTTTCATTCACAGAGAATGTAAACAGATTTGTAAAGTGTCAACGCCATTTCGTTCCGGTACTTCCATTTAGACACTCAACAGGTGAGGTCTTGCCCACTCGTGGGTACTGCCAGAAACTTAATGAAATTCTGCATGCCTCTGCGGCCTCAAAAATGTAGTGTGTGTGTGCATGCGTAGATAGTATGCATCATCAGTCATAGTATCTGTGTAATTTTAGATTTTTTGGGCTATTCAAAAATAGCAGATATACAAGCTCATAGCGCGGCACCGAGTGCTGCACTATGAGCTTGTATATCTGCTATTTTTTTAAGTCGCGAACATTTGTGCGAATCTTTGAATATATATACTTTTTTTTAAAGCGTCATTTTTTAAACTCAAATCTTTGCTTCTCTGGTTTAAATGTCTTCTACTATATCCTAACAGTCTTTTGAAAAAAACGTATGTTGCTATAATATCAGTGGTTCTCAAACTTTTTTCAAGTCAAGGACCACCCAAAATGATATGTATTTGGCCGCCAAAATATTTTGTTCCAGGGACCCCCCCAGGAGCAAATATTGGAGTTAGAAATGTTCGCTTTTAAAATATATATATTCAAAGATTTGGTAGGTAGGTACGTACATATGTGTGTGTGTGTTGCGCACTGTGCACGTGCCCACGT
Organism: Gymnoscopelus braueri; assembly: GCF_963280865.1. Classification (NCBI taxonomy): domain Eukaryota; kingdom Metazoa; phylum Chordata; class Actinopteri; order Myctophiformes; family Myctophidae; genus Gymnoscopelus; species Gymnoscopelus braueri. The sequence continues at coordinate 34,230,468 of NC_137620.1, read as the reverse complement.
GTGTGTGTGTGTATCAGAATGGAATAGGAAAGGAAGCTGTATGGGACACCACGTCCTCCTCCTACCTGTTCGATGACATGTCAGGTTTATCACGTTGAGCAGAGCATGGTCACCTTACCCCGGGCCTCATCGTGACAGCCAGCCACAAAGTCACGAGTGTGCCATTGGAAATCAATAATCCCCCCTAACCCCCCCCCCCCCCCGCCCCCACTTGTTAAAAAAAAAGATTCCCATCACATCATCGGTCAGGACAACCTGATGTTGATTTATTTTCTCTTTTTTACTGTCTTGTGTAGAATGTGCTAGCATGCTGATTATTCAGTAGATTGTGAAACGGGAGCTGGTTTATTTTAGAAGGGGTCAGTGGATACTTGATATGCATATCAAGTATAGAAAGCTGTTGCCGGAGCTCTCGGAGTGTTTTTTTTTGGGGTGCCTCTGCAGCTTTTTATGTCAGTGAGTGTGTGTGCGTCCACGGAGGCTGTAATGATGTGTCACATAATGAGACACACAAGTGCTCACCACTGCCCCCCTTTGACTCCAAGACCTCACTGCCACTCTGACGGGCGAGGGGAAATGGCAGTGTGTGAAGCGTGCAACTGTTACCCACCGTCTCTCTCGAACACAGCCAGAGAGGTGGACAAAGTACTCAACCCCAGAGTCAAAGTATAGATACGGGTACTCCTGGTCAAATATTACTCCACTACAAGTACAAGTTTCTCAGTCAAATGTGTACTACTTGAATTCAAGTGCAGTACTTGCTTTTAAAAAATGTTTTAAGTATTCACAAGTATTTCCCAAAATATCTTAAGATTTTCCAGAAATGTTCCAAAAATATCAATAATGGTGTTGTGAGTGAGCTTGTAGATCTGTCATTACACTATGTTTGAAATAGGGCTTAGCACTTTTTCCCTTCCTAGAAATGTAGTCGAGTCAAAAGTACACTATTTGTCTTTGAAATGCAGTGGAGTGGAGTGAGAGTCATAAGTATCCAAAAATACAAATACTCAAGTACAGAATACAGATACCATTTTTCTTTTACTTAAAGGAGAATTTCGACTGATGTTTTTCTTACTGTTTTTAATGATATGATATCCTAGGACGAATGGTTCAGTAGAGAAATTTCATAACTCCATCCCGGGTCCCCCCGCAGTTAAAAATTCTCGCCTATGGTCCTTGTTCTAAATCGCGTATTTTAATAGCTTTTTTTTGTTTCGAGTGAGAGCTGATGTTCATATAGTGACTGGACACTATGCAACGTGTTTGTCTTGAATGTCCCCCACCGTGAGTCTCGCTTTTGCAACACTTCCGGTGGGGCACTGTACTCCTTTTAAGTACAGTGCTAAAGTAAATGTACTTCGTTACCGTCCACCACTGCCACACTCCCACCCCATTAAGCTTTACCATATTTTGAGCATTTGGCACTGCTGAAAAACACGGTCCAACACTATCAAACTACAGCTACTCCCTCGGATACTTGAACCTAATTCCTTTTAAGCCGAAAATCAATAGGTGCTACCTTTTCCACGCATAGCCATATTTTCCACATGTGGTTCTTCAAGTGGACCCCTATTAGCATAGCATGTCACCCCGGAGGAGGACTGCAGCTCCGAAACCCTGATTAGGCTCTCCTCTCTCTTTGACTAATTAACTGGCTGGGCCACAGTTGGTCATTTGCATGGTCTAATGGAGGTAGCTGAAGGACAGCAGCTGTCCTTCATCTGTCATTCGTCTTGATGTGTGCCCTTTTTTCACGGCACAATTTGCGCCATAAAACGTATAAACAGCCAAAATGAGCGCGGCGTTTATTGCTCTCATTAAGCCATTCAATCCGGGATACGCGTCTGAGTAATTTTTAGTGGCTATTTTTTTTGTGGCTATTTTTGAAAAATCGCGAACATTTGTGCAAATCTTTCACTAAATATATACTTTTAAAGCGATAAAAAAAAAAAAAATCAAATCTTTGCTTCTCTTGTCTTCTATATCCTAACAGGTTTTTGAAAAAACTTATGGTGCTATAATATCAGTGGTTCTCAAACATTTTTCATGTCAAGGACCACCCAAAATGATATGTATTTGGCCGCCGAAATATTTTGTTCCGGGGACCCCCCCAGGGGCAAATATTGGAGTTAAAAATGTCCACTTTAAAAAATATATATAAATATTCAAAGATTTGCACAAATTTAGAACATTTAAAAAAAAAAATTGCAGATACATGCTCACTACCAGCTTGTATATCTGCTATTTTTTTGAATAGCCAAAGAAATCTGAAAATGACACAGATGGGTTCCCGGTCTTAATGGGTTAAAGTGCCTGGTTAATATGGTGGTGTGTGGGCGGCACACCGCATCTCCACATAACCGCCGACTGCAAAGCCTCCCATTTTAATTACTGGAAAAAAAGAAGAGAGGAGGGAGGGGAGGGGAGGGGGGGGGGGGGTGATGTCCTGGAAGCATTCCATTTGTAGTAGAAGAAGGAATTCCTGGTGATTTCCTAGAGAGAGGACCTAATTATGACGACCGTTATGGTCTGAAAGTCCGCAAGCAAGCTGGGTCGCTCTTAACTTCTCTGTCGTCCCTCCTACTTCTTGCTCTCAGGCTATTTTCAGGGGAACGGGCTGCTTAACCCATTAAGACCTGAGAAGATTCTAGAAATGTCTTCTAAATCCAAAAAAAAAATTGGAAAAAAACCCCAATTTTTTTTCCTCGATTTTTCAAAAATAGCAGATCTACAAGTTCATAGCGCGGCACTCGGTGCCGCGCTATGAGCTTGTATATCTGCTATTTTTGAATAGCCTAAATAAATCTAAAGTGACACAGATGCGTTCCAGGTATCAATGGGTTAATTATTTATCCCTATCTGTTACGGTATTAGAAACCGGGAGGACACCAACATGCGTACAACAGAAGGAAGCTTGATATTTCCGCCATGTGTGTGTTGTGTAGACTGTTAGCTCTATCCAAATCTTTTTCTCTGTCAAGTTACAGTGGTGTCAGGGGGATGGGGGGGGGGGGGGGGGGTTCGCAGCCGAATCCTGAATAGACAGCTTAGTTTTGTGTTCTACCCGTGTATGCGCGAACCTACACACCAACAACCAAAAACTTACAGCCACCCGCCCAGTGGTGTAAAGTATCTAAGTACATTTACTCAAGTACTGTACTAAAGTACAATTTTGACGTATTTTTTTTACTTTACTTGAGTATTTCCAGTTTTCAGTACTTTTACTTCTACTCCACTACATCTCAGAGGTAAATATTGTACTTTTACTCCACTACAATTATTTGACAACTTTAGTTACTAGTTACTTTGCAGATATAAATCATGATATTATGAAACATACATTAACCAATTCAGCCCTATTTTATACATAGGCTATTTGAAAATAGACGATCTACAAGATCACAACGCATCGCGATGCGACACGTTGTGAGCTTGTAGATCGGCTATTTTCAAACATTTTAGTACTTTTACTTTTGGTACTTTAAGTATATTCTGATGCCAATACTTTTGTACTTTTACTCAAGTAACATTTTGAACACAGGCCTTTTACAGACAGAGCATTTCTACATGGCGGTATTGATACTTTTACTTAAGTAAAACATGCGAGTACTTTTTTACACCACTGCACCCGCCCAATCGCTCACATGCCGTGTGTAGCTATTGGCCATAAAGACTGTAGGTGCTGCCGTTTCTTCAAAGCCATCAACACACTTTGTTAGAGGCTGCAGGGTTAGTGTTTGGTTATTATAGTTGTTTTTTAAAATAGCTTTTGCAAACAATTTTGTACAAGCTGTAGGCTCAACCATCTCTTACATCACAGTAGAGCGATGACTCAGTCAGTGTTGTATAGACACTGAGGATGTTACAGTGTACCAATGCTTCAGCTCAATGCTGTCTCTACAGTATCTGTGACTTTTGTGTTGGGTCTTTTTTTCCTCCTTTCTCTAGGCATAGCAGGGTCTATCCATGGATAGTAAGTACATGTGAACAGATCATTTCTGAATAGCCTAGTGCTTTACCACTTAAACCCTTAACCCTTTAACTTTTTTAAAATATATATTTTTGGGGCTTTTTCTGCCATTATTTGAGAAAGTAGGCTGACAGGAACTATGGAGAGAGATGGGGGGGGTGACACACAGCAAAGGCCGTCGGACAGCAAAGACCGCGGGCGCCCTTGAACCCTATACTTAATGACTGCAGTCCCCCAGGTGTCTGTACTTGGTCCCCTCCTTTTTTCCCTGTACATCAAATCTGGTTGAAAATAGCCGATTGTGACACGTTGTGAGCTTGTAGTTCTCCGTTTTCACTTGCTCTGAATACTGTAGCAACGCTAGAGTTCAAGTGGTTATAAAATAGGTGCCCGTGGCGTGGTGGTGTTGTCTCCAGAAACAAACAGTGGCTGCCATTTTCCTCTCACTACACAGTCCCCAAGAGAAGTCTTTTATTTTATTTTATTATCTCCCAATTGATGTTAACTCCAGGGGATTAAATACTGTGCTTGCTGACTCAGTGTTTTCCATCACATCGCAAGGCTATATCCTGCAGAACGCAGACCGAGACGATTTACAAAGAAGAAAGAGAAGAAAAGTAAATAAAGTGGTAGTAGTTCCACTTCATCTGGGGATGGCTTGTTTAGATTTTTTTGCGACAGCCTCACAACATAAAACCGGGGTCGGGTGGGGTATGAAGCAAAGAAGGCTAGCTTTTAGGCTTTGAAGTTGCTCAGGGCAGATATGACAAATAACCTAAATATACAAAGAAATGACTGACATATTTAATAACTATACTTTAACATTTTTTTATAGTGGAAATAGCCAATCTACAAGCTCCCAACGCGTTGCATCGCAACACTTTGTGAGCTTGTACATTGGCTATTTCCACTATTTTTTATAATGTTTGAAAATGTATGATAAGACTTTTCAACATGGAAAGATTATGCAAAAAATAATTGTGATTATCTCAAATTTTCGCGATTATGTAATAATTGTGACGGTCATAATGCCTTCAAAATCTGGAGTTGGCCAACTAGAAACCGGGCAGTGATCGGTCGAGTTGTCGAGATTAGCCCCGGACACACACACACGCACACACGCACACACACACGCACAGACCCTCTTCTAGACGGCTCGCCACATACGAGCCATATGCCGTAGTGTAAAAATGTTTACTGTACATTATAAAGTGTCTGATAAGCACATATTGCGTATTGCCAATGTGAGTGTGCTCAATTTAATTCAAACCATAATGGAGAGAGAAATCTTTTGTGTGTCACATGTTATGTTTTTGGTGTGGGGGGAAAGCGCTGTAAGTCTGGAAAGGAGGGGCAGGTAGATGGTGTGTGTGTGTGTGTGTGTGTGGCGGGGGCCGAAAAGGAAGCGACATTTCGTCTGCTTTCTGTCGGGAGGATTTACAGCGCCAATGTGGCGAGCCATCAATCAAACCTGACAAGCACCAAGGACAACTTTGTCTCTGTTGCACCTTGTGAGCTTGTCGAGTGAAATAGATTCCTCAACTTGGTCCAGCCACTACTGAGTCGAAAAGTAGAACCTGTTTATCTGGGACTCTGTGGTTATGTTAAAACATGGTTTTAGATGAAGACATAAACAAGTAATAAAAGGTAAAACAAGTAACACTGAAATATTTGAATACAAAAAACTGGGTGGACCTAATTGGTGATGTTCCTGATGTAAGTAACATTCCGGAAATTGAAGATTTAACAATTTTGTGGCCTCTAAAATCACAGATTTATTTTTGTAATAACTCACACGTCAAAGATTTTTTTTTGTCATAGAGTATCATTACTTGGAAGATTCCAATAATGTTTACTACCCGATAAAAATTTTTACATTGCCTACACACCCATAGTTAAATTGCATAAACTATTGGAAATGAATTGTGCCAGCCAGACAATCCAGACATCAGCAATATTGGTGTGCACTGTCACACACTGGTGTTGCTTTAATGCTCTGCCTTTGGGATAAACTTGGCATTTACACTGTAGTGTGAGATTCGTCACTTTTTGAAAGTCAATAAATTATAAATGTTCATATTTATCACCAGGGAGCAAGTGTGCATGCAAAGAACTTTCGTGAAAACAGCGTTCACTTTGCTAGACAGGAGAGGTGATTGCAAATGCCTCTGCTGCCTCGTGGGCAGTGGCAAGTGGACTAATAGATGACAAGACTGTGACATGTTGAGGCGGTCATTGGTGGCGAGCTCACCTGCTACTGTAGCAGTAAAAAAAAAGCCTATGGAGAAGGGAGGAAACCCCATCCCAGCAGTTTCCTGCTGAGCACACACTTTGTCTTTTTCCCCCGTCGACTTTGTGGTGATTTGGGACATTTAGCGGACAATGGGAGAGCTATTAAAGAAACAGGCTGTACGGTTGAATAATTGATGCCGGAAATCATGCTCAGCTTTTCAGAATCTATAATGAATAGAACCTGCCCCCCACAAATGTGCACACGCCCCCACACACACACACACACACCCCCACACACACACACACACACACACACACACACACACACACACACACACGCACATACACACTCTCACTTTATCTGTCTTGCAAAAGCAAACTTTGATCAAGTGCTGTGCCTGACAGAATGCAGCAGTTAAGGTAGCGTGGAAATAAAGTGGAACCCCTGCCTTAATGCAGCACGATTCACACTGGATGCGATAAAATTATATTGCATTGTTCTAATTGCAGGAAATGCGTAACTTTGTTGTATTTACATTGACATTTTCATTTGAAGCGATACTCTGTTCGCTTCTGTGAAAATCTCCTGACTTGAATATTAAAATGTTTCAACTTTGCATTGCTTCGGCCGTAGATGGGAAATATCACGTCTTTACATTGACTAATGACTCACGTCGCTCAACAAATCTTGTTGTGTCCGGTGTGAATGCACCTCTAGCATCATCTGTTTGGAGAAAGTCGAAAATGTTAAACATTTTTGCACAAAATCATAACCAATATTATAACTTTTCAATTTTCATTTTCAAAAATAGTAACATTTTTCAAGTTGATTTTTTTTTAAATCTTCTAACGTGTCGGATCGCTACACTTTGTGACCTTGTAGATTGTCTATTTTCACTATTCTGCAATCGGCATACGAGAAGTATTAAACTGGTTGACTTTTGAAAAATTGATAGTCTGTCTGACTTTTGCCAAAGGTCTGCAACGTACCTCTGTTGTTTCTGTCATGCAAGCCTTTTGTTTGCTCTCTGAATCTGTTTGATTTGTCACGAGGCACACTTTCGGCCCTCATGGTGGTCCTCCCATTACTTTGAACTTGTTTCAGCATAGAGAAAAACCTCTCGTTTGATGCAGTTGAGATTGGTACTGTTGTAACAATATGAAATAGCCATCACCTCTGAGAATGCCACAAACAAAGTGTTCAATTTCTTGAGAGCTGACAAGTTGCTTTGTGTCCTTATTTTCATCTTCATTGAGCTCAAACTCAAGGCAAACTGACTGTTTGGTACTGGGCCTTGAGCAGGATGATGTCTTATTAGTTTTTCATACAGTTGGGCAGACTTTTCCATCATCAAGTCCATGAAATGGGTGGAAGAACAATCAAATTCCTGGATTGCTCTTCAGCCAATCAACGCTGTACTCAGAGAGGAGCAGTGCAGCTGAGACAAAGCAAAGTGAACATTTTCCTGAATGAGCCATGCATTTCACCCGATGAAAACACAGTTACAGTATCCTTGCTAAGCAGTAATACCTGGCAATACTTGTAAATGTATTTTAATCCATTATAGGTCCGGGAACGTATCTGTGTGTTTTCGATTTATTTGGGCTATTCAAAAATAGCAGATATACAAGCTCATAGCACGGAGTGCTGCGCTATGAGCTTGTAGATCTACAATTTTTTTTAATTTGTTTGAATATACATTTTTAAAGCGAACATTTGTAACTCAAATCTTTGCTTCTGGGGGTCCCTGGAACGAAACATTTTGAGATGGGCGTCCGCGGCCAAATATATATATAAAAATGTTTTCTAAATCCTAACAGTATATGGTCAGTGGTGCTCCAACTTCTCCATGTCAAGGACCCCCAAAATGATATGTATTTGGCCGCCATCTCAAAATATGTTGTTCCAGGGACCCCCCCAGAAGCACAGATCGGAGTTAAAAATGTTCGCTTTAAAACATATATTGCGCAAATTTTTCCCCAAAATGTCCCCGTCTTAATGCATTAACGAGCACGTTTTGAATACTTAACATTGAGCCAAGGTGAGGAACGTTCAAACTCTACTACAACAGTGCACACACACAGCCACGGTAGTCATGCACAAGCACTCAAATGGAGCAGCATGTCATATCTGGCTCATTGATGAAGTTGAACGTTTTCGATGTAGTGCAACAGATGCAATCAGCTTCTTCCCTTAACCCATTAACCCATTAAGACCTGAGGCCGATTCTACAAAAATGTCTTCTAAATCCTAACTGTTTTTTGAAAAAAAAAACGTATGTTACCATATCAGTGGTTCCCAAACTTTTTCATGTCAAAGACCCCCAAAATGATACGTATTTGGCCGCGGACCCCCATCTCAAAATATTTTGTTCCAGGGACCCCCAGAAGCAAAGATTTGAGTTACAAATGTTCGCTTTAAAAACAAATGTTGCCAGGCCAATACTTGTTTGAGATGTACTGTATAGTTGTACACTGGAAATACTGATGTTAGCGGAAATGGCCCGACAATATTGTTCCATTTGAATTTGATCGAGAAAATTACTGCATCTGTGCTGCATGAGAAGCCACATGATCATGCTGCTATCAAGCTGCTATCATGGTGCTTCTGGTGTGTGTGATACACCTATACCTATAGTCATAGTGAGCAATGAAAGGTTTTAGAGATTACATAATAATATATACTTTATTTTTCAAAACAAAGTTACTTGTGTGCCTACATAAAACTGAAGAAATAACCAAATGTGGTTCCGATTTGGGTTCCATTTGTATTTGTTAAATTAACAGAGTATTGTACAGTGTTGATTGTAGCCTCGCATAGCCAGACTATATCACTGCGTGGATATGAGTCTGGTGCTTCCATGAGGACGTTTTTTTTCCCAAGGGGCGGGATCAAAACAATGGCCCTCGACGCAATTGGTTAGACCTACAACCAACTACCAATTACAGTCTCCCATATTCGAATACTGGGCCCTGATTGGTCACCCACGTCTTCTGGAGCAGGAAATTGATTCTCTATGGAGCGGTGCCAGACCCAAATCCAGAGTGCAATTTTCTGGTCTGGTCCCAGGCTTTGTTGATTGGGGTCCCAGAGATGAAAAATATAAATGGGGGTTCATGGCCTAATGCATATCAAACTGGGGGTCATTGAAACAGGGAAAACTATTGCGCCTTCCTTTGTCCGTTGTTCAGGGTTGACTGCAGGTACAGTGGTCTCAAAAACATAGGAGAACTTGCAGAAAAAGACTCGCTCGCTGCAAAAATATTAAGGAAAACTCGAAGGAGTTTTCCTTAATATTTTATGCAGCCAGACTTTTTCTGCCAGTTTTCCTTTAGGTCATTGAAATTAAAAAGGTCGACATACACATACACAATCATGCTCTCCATTAATTTATGCGGAGACAGTGGGGTTCGTGGAAACCTACAAGTTCCTGGGTGTACTGTACACCTGAACAACAAGCTGAACTGGGCTGATAACGCGGAGGCTCTGTACAAGAAGGGCCAGAGCAAACTGTTCTTCCTGAGGAAGTTCTCAGGTCCTTTAGGCTTGTGTAGCAGGAATGCTGCAGATGTTCCACCAGTCTGTTGTGGCCAGCGTCCTCTTCTCTTCAATTGCATGCTGGGGGCCGCAGTGGTGTAAAGTAACTAAGTACATTTACTCAAGTACTGTACTTAAGTACAATTTTGAGATATTTGTACTTTACTGGAGTATTTCCAATTTTCAATACTTTTACTTCTACTCCACTACATGTCAGAGGCAAATATTGTACTTTTACTCCACTACAATTATCTGAAAACTTTAGTTACTAGTTACTTTGCAGATATACATTATTATATTATAAAACATACATTAACCACTTTAGCCCTATTTTATACAAAGGCTATTTGAAAATAGCCGATCTACAAGCTCACAACACGTCGCATCGCGACGCGTTGTGAGCTTGTAGATCTGCTATTTTCAAACATTTTTAGTACTTTTACTTTTGGTACTTTAAGTACATTTTGATACCAATACTTTTATACTTTTACTCAAGTATGTTTTGAATTCGGGACTTTTACTTGTAACAGAGTACTTCTACATTGCAGTATTGATACTTTTACTTAAGTAAAACATTTGAGTACTTTTTCCACCACTGCTGGGCGGGGGGGGGGGGGGTTACATCAACAAAAGGGACAGTAACGGGCTGAACAAGCTAGTGAATAAGGCTGCTGGCTAATGTTGTTGGAGCTAAACAGGATGGTGTGGAGGTTGGTGGTGGTGGTGGAGGAGGAGGCGAGCATAATGAGGAAACTGGTGGCCATCATGGCTAATCCTTCCCTTACTACTCCCCTCCCAGAGGGAAATAGTAGGGTGACTGAGTGAGTACCAGCGGTGACCGCAGATTCATCCTTCCAGTACGGAAGACTGATGGACTGGGTCAGTCCATGAAGCTCTACGATGATGCTAATGCTCGATTCACCACCAGGCCCGGTCTTTGGTCTGGCTGTCTGTCTGTCGATCTATCTAATCCTTCCTTCCTTCGGTTGAAAGCACCATGGTTGCTATAATTGTACCTGTATGCGTGTCTCTTGAAAAGAACTTGCGCTACCTCTCTTTCTGTTTAACAGACAACATTTCTTTTTGGACTATGACGATAATCTGAAATCTCTGCGGGACCAGAGGGAGTTCACGGGGGAGCAAATGAACCATTTTAGCTGCCTCGCTCTCGTTCACAGATCCCGTCTCTTGACTGGAACGAGACAAAAACAACTGATCTGATAAAAAAATAAATAAAGGCCCACATCCAGACAATTGGGAGCAAGAGGTGCATTACCCTTTGCTGGGCTTTAAAGTTGACTGAAGTGTGACGTCCGACGACTCGGCTCAGAGTGCCTTTTTTTCCCCGTGCGTTAGCCTGGACATAGCGGTGTAGCACTGGCACTCTTCTGGATCCATTAGAAAGTTGGTCTTTTGTTCAGCTCTCCCCGTCTCGACTCCTTATTTCACATTCCGCTCACCTATGCATTTGCCAAGTGAAGCATTGTGGCGCTATCGATTGGGCAAGGGCCTGCCTGGCCATGCTGTGTGTGGGGATGAGTGTGTGTGTGTGTGCCCAGGCAGGTTATCAGTCACATCACCTCCTTTTAGAAAGGAGGCGCCGGTTTTGCGTCTCCTTCCTCCTTATCGATAGTTTTGGGGGAGTGCATTAAGAGCGGGCCGCCCTGGCTGATTTATCGAGATGCTCCAGTGATTTTTGTGCACACCCCAGAGGGCACAGACTGCAAATCCAGTCTTAACTTCCCTTTCCCGCCAACTCCTGTTTATTTCGTCTCGCCGTGTGTGAGGGGAGGCGGGTGGAGGCCACTCTGACAGCCAAACAATGTTATGACATTGCCTTCATGTCAGAGCTGAATCGTCCCCCCCCCCCAACCCCGCCCCCCCCCCCCCCCCGCTCTCTCTCTCTCTGTTTCTGTGCTCCGTTCTTTGTCCCCTCCCTCCCTCCCTCCCTCTGGAACATCTCAGTCAGTTGTCACTCCTCCTCCCCCCCCCACCCCAGCCCCCCAGCCCCCAGCCCTGGGCCCCTGTCGACACAGGAATCAGTCACTCCTCACACAAGGGAGGGAGGGGGTGGTGGGTGGGGTGGGCATGGCGGCCCCACCACCATTACTATTCATGAGGCAGGCCGTGATCCACTCTGTCACCCGTTGTCAAAGCGTAGAGGTGTCTGTCTCTTCTGCACACCGCCCTGGTCCCCCTTGCTCTCTTTATCAGCCAGGGGTGGCTAATGAGAGGCACCCGGGTTAATACCAACCACTAGAACAGCTATACGACTTTAAACCTCTTAATTCGTTTAGACACCCGCTAATTGAAACCCATGTGAACCGTCATCGGGACGCCATCCATTTTTTTTGTCCTAGCAGTCAGTAAGATGGAAAGGTGTGCAAGACTTTTTTTTTAACCCATTAAGACCGGGAACGCAGCTGTGTGTCATTTTAGGATTTCTTTGGGCTATTCAAAAATAATAGCAGATATACAAGCTCATGAGTGCCGCGCTATGAGCTTGTAGATCTGCTATTTTTGAAAAAAAATCTTGCAAATGTTTGCACGTTTTTATATATATATATATATATATATATATATATATATACATTTTTAACTAAAATCTTTGCTTCTGGGGGTCCCTGGAACAACATATGTTGAGATGGGGGTCTGCGGCCAAATACATTCGGGGGCCCTCGACATGAAAAAAGTTTGAGAACCACCGATATAGCAACATACGTTTTTTTTTTTAAACTGTTAGGATTTAGAAGACATTTGTAGAATCCCCAGAAGAAAAGATTTGAGTTATAAATGTTGTAACTCAAATCAAATGTACAAATGCAAAAATGATGATGATGATTTTTCAAAAAAGAATTCCAGATCTACAAGCTCATAGCGCGGCACTCGGTGCCGCACTATGAGCTTGTATATCTGCTATTTTTGAATAGCCCAAGATATCTTAAAACGACACCCGATGCGTCCCCGGTCTTAATGGGTTAACCGATGCCTCAATTAATTTACTTGGTGCCATATCATCCCCCAACCCCAAATCCTCAAGTTTTAACTTATTTTTTTCTTTTTTTTAGCAATTTCTTGCAGTTCTGATGACAGCCATTAAAATCAAAGTTAAGTCTTGGGATTGGGAAAGTGCCAAAGATGACAACCACAACCAAATATATGCACGACTTCACTGACACACAAGGGGCCCAAAAATAGCTTAGCTCGGCGCAGTCAAAATGTCTTAGTCCAATTACTGTACAGATAATAACGGCCATGACTAAGACTAGGAGACCTCCTCCTGGATGTGGCAAAGTGTAAATTAAAATCTCTTGTTTGCCCTGCAGTCGCATGAACATTGAGTTAGTCATCCTGCACTTGAGTGTTTAATCAGAATGCAGAGAACACTGTGGGCTTGGTACACTGCAAACTAGCAGTCCTCACACACTCCTCCGCCTGTCTCTTCTCTGCCTCCCATGCTTCCCTTCTCTTCTTTTTATATGCATATTCATCCGTATACAGCCCTCGCTGATGCTTAGTCTGATCTGCCAGCCTACATCCAGACAACGGCACATGTTTCTATATCAGTTCCCCCCCGTGGGACTTTTAGGACTGTCTGTACACCCAGGCCAGTGGTGGAAGAAATACTCAGATATTTTTACTTAAGTTAAAGTAGCAATACCACAATGTAGAAATGTATACTCTTGTTACAAGTAAAAGGCCTGTGTTCAATATGTTACTTGAGTTAACCGTGCAAAAGTATTGGCATCAAAATGCACTTAAAGTACCGAAAGTAAAGGTGCTAAAATGTTTGAAAATAGCCGATCTGCTTGTAGATAGGCTATTTTCTAATAGCCTATATATAAAACAGAGCTAAAGTGGTTGATAATATATATCAACCACTACCTCAATATGTTTTATAATATAATTTATATCTGCAAAGTAACTAAAGTTTTCAAATAATTGTAGTGGAGTAAAAGTACAATATTTTCCTCTGAGATGTAGTGGAGTAGAAGTAAAAGTATTGAAAATTGGAAATACTCCAGTAAAGTAAAAGTACCTCAAAATTGTAGGTACAGTACTTGAGTAAATGTACTCTAGTTACTGTACTTTACGCCACTGCTGTACACTCTGTGTGGGAGATAGCCGGGCACAGTTGAAGAGTTTCAGTCCAAGAGATTCTATGTAAACATTTTGAGAACATATTAATCACATGAAATGTCTTGGTCAGTATTTCCTAAACAGACAAATCTTTCCTTGAGGAAATGAACGTTTGCCACGCAAAGGTGATAGCCTATGATGTGTCATAACTTCAGTAGTATTCCATAGTATGCTTTACTTTCATGCCAGTGTAGCAGTGGTGGAAAAAGTACTCGAATGTTTTACTTAAGTAAAAGTATCAATACTGCAATGTAAAAGTACTCTGTTACAAGTAAAAGTCCGGAATTCAAAATGTACTTGAGTAAAAGTACTAAAGTATTGGTATCAAAATGTACTTAAGTACCAAAAGTAAAAGTACTAAAATGTTTGAAAATAGCGATGCGACGCGTTGTGAGCTCAAATAGCTCAAATAGCCTAGGTATAAAATAGGGCTAAAAGTACAATATTTTCCTCTGAGATGTAGTGGAGTAGAAGTAAAAGTATTGGAAATTGGAAATACTCAAGTAAAGTACAAATACCTCAAAATTGTACTTAAGTACAGTACTTGAGTAAATGTTACTTTCCACCACTGAGCAGAGGTAGTCCTGCCTGAAGACCAGAAGCCTGATCTCTCCCTTGGCCAAAGGGTGATTTCCCTAATGAGTGGTAGATATTTGATTCTGGGTTGAACCGTGGTTACACTATAGGGCTCGTCCTAGAACGTTTTTCCACTGTAGGGGGTGGTGAAATGTATTTAACACTATAGCCCTGCCCGATGACCTTAAAATGTGCCTCGACCAAAGGAGGAGGGGGATTCCTCTCAGTCCGAGTGGTAAATATGTGGTTTCCTGTGCGGTAAACCCGAGTTTGAATCCAGGTGGTTACGGCGATCATTTTGTCTGTGGTTGTTTTTCCAAATCCCAGTGTTGTAAAGTAACTAAGTACATGTACTCAAGTACTGTACTTAAGTACAATTTTGAGGTACGTTTACTTTATTGGAGTATTTCCAATTGTCAATACTTTTACTTCTACTCCACTACATCTCAGAGGCAAATATTGTACTTTTACTCCACTACAATTATTTGAAAACTTTAGTTACTTTGTAGATTTGAATTATTATTATAAAACTTAACCACTTCAGCCCTATATACAATTTGGCCGATCTACAAGCTCACTATACTTCGCGATGCGACGCATTGTGAGCTTGTAGACCTGCTATTTTCCAAACGATTTTTCATACATTTTATACATTTGAAAATACATTTGAAATTGGACATTCTGCATAATCAGTACTTTTACTTAGGTACTTAACTCATTCAGTGCCATGACGTCTAAGACGTCGTGTTTTATCGCCATTGTTAAGCCCTGAGCGCCACGTGACGTCTAAGACGTCATGAAAAAAAAATAATAATAATATATATATATATATTTTTTTTTTCTTCCTTGATTTTGTTTTGATTTTTTTTTCCAGAACCCAATATATCATGATTTGAAAATTTGCTGCTCCATTCACTTCTTGTTTAACTTCTTACTGAAAAAGGCTGTATCTCGGCACTTTTTTTTTACAATGAATTTTTGCCTCTGGCACTGGGACAACACAACCAGAAATAAGTCTGGCACTGAATGAGTTAAAGTATATTTTGATACCAATACTTTTGTACTTTTAACGCGTCGCGTTGTGAGCTTGTAGATCGGCTATTTTCTAATAGCCTATATATAAAACAGAGCTAAAGTGGTTGATAATATATATCAACCACTACCTCAATATATGTTTTATAATATAATTTATATCTGCAAAGTAACTAAAGTTTTCAAATAATTGTAGTGGAGTAAAAGTACAATATTTGCCTCTGAGATGTAGTGGAGTAGAAGTAAAAGTATTGAAAATTGGAAATACTCCAGTAAAGTAAAAGTACCTCAAAATTGTAGGTACAGTACTTGAGTAAATGTACTCTAGTTACTGTACTTTACGCCACTGCTGTACACTCTGTGTGGGAGATAGCCGGGCACAGTTGAAGAGTTTCAGTCCAAGAGATTCTATGTAAACATTTTGAGAACATATTAATCACATGAAATGTCTTGGTCAGTATTTCCTAAACAGACAAATCTTTCCTTGAGGAAATGAACGTTTGCCACGCAAAGGTGATAGCCTATGATGTGTCATAACTTCAGTAGTATTCCATAGTATGCTTTACTTTCATGCCAGTGTAGCAGTGGTGGAAAAAGTACTCGAATGTTTTACTTAAGTAAAAGTATCAATACTGGAATGTAAAAGTACTGTTACAAGTAAAAGTCCGGAATTCAAAATTTACTTGAGTAAAAGTACTAAAGTATTGGTATCAAAATGTACTTAAGTACCAAAAGTAAAAGTACTAAAATGTTTGAAAATAGCGATGCGACGCGTTGTGAGCTCAAATAGCCTAGGTATAAAATAGGGCTAAAGTGGTTAATGTATGTTTCATAATTTTTATCTGAAAAGTAACTAGTAACTAAAGTTTTCAAATACTTGTAGTGGAGTAAAAGTACAATATTTTCCTCTGAGATGTAGTGGAGTAGAAGTAAAAGTATTGGAAATTGGAAATAGTCAAGTAAAGTACAAATACCTCAAAATTGTACTTAAGTACAGTACTTGAGTAAATGTTACTTTCCACCACTGAGCAGAGGTAGTCCTGCCTGAAGACCAGAAGCCTGATCTCTCCCTTGGCCAAAGGGTGATTTCCCTAATGAGTGGTAGATATTTGATTCTGGGTTGAACCGTGGTTACACTATAGGGCTCGTCCTAGAACGTTTTTCCACTGTAGGGGGTGGTGAAATGTATTTAACACTATAGCCCTGCCCGATGACCTTAAAATGTGCCTCGACCAAAGGAGGAGGGGGATTCCTCTCAGTCCGAGTGGTAAATATGTGGTTTCCTGTGCGGTAAACCCGAGTTTGAATCCAGGTGGTTACGGCGATCATTTTGTCTGTGGTTGTTTTTCCAAATCCCAGTGTTGTAAAGTAACTAAGTACATGTACTCAAGTACTGTACTTAAGTACAATTTTGAGGTACGTTTACTTTATTGGAGTATTTCCAATTGTCAATACTTTTACTTCTACTCCACTACATCTCAGAGGCAAATATTGTACTTTTACTCCACTACAATTATTTGAAAACTTTAGTTACTTTGTAGATTTGAATTATTATTATAAAACTTAACCACTTCAGCCCTATATACAATTTGGCCGATCTACAAGCTCACTATACTTCGCGATGCGACGCATTGTGAGCTTGTAGACCTGCTATTTTCCAAACGATTTTTCATACATTTTATACATTTGAAAATACATTTGAAATTGGACATTCTGCATAATCAGTACTTTTACTTAGGTACTTAACTCATTCAGTGCCATGACGTCTAAGACGTCGTGTTTTATCGCCATTGTTAAGCCCTGAGCGCCACGTGACGTCTAAGACGTCATGAAAAAAAATAAATAATAATATATATATATATATTTTTTTTTTCTTCCTTGATTTTGTTTTGATTTTTTTTTCCAGAACCCAATATATCATGATTTGAAAATTTGCTGCTCCATTCACTTCTTGTTTAACTTCTTACTGAAAAAGGCTGTATCTCGGCACTTTTTTTTTACAATGAATTTTTGCCTCTGGCACTGGGACAACACAACCAGAAATAAGTCTGGCACTGAATGAGTTAAAGTATATTTTGATACCAATACTTTTGTACTTTTACTTAATAAATGTTGAATTCCGGACTTTTACTTGTAACAGAGCATTTCTACACTGCAGTATTGATACTTTTACTTAAAGTATAACATTTGAGTACTTTTTCCACCACTGCAAATGACCTCCATTCTGCAATGGAAGCTGTGGGAGTATTTTACCACTACTGTCCCTGCACAAGCCTTACTTTCCATCACAACCTGGCCTGTGTAGTGCATCTTACTGCTATAACACTGACGGGCTGTGGCCCTAATCATGGACGATCATTCTGGCTCTCTTTAGTGGGCCGTCGTAAATATTCAAATGAGCCGTCGTCAGTCAGTGGCGTTGAGGAGTAAAACAGGCCCATCTTTCACTCGCCACCTTCTTGTGCGAGACGGCGGCAGGGAATATTTAGTTGACGACGCCATCGTCGTCGTCCCCCCAAAAGCGCTCCCGATTTGCTGGCGTAAATTTCACCCGTCTCACCACCCCCCCCCCCCCCTTCCCTGGGGCCGTGGCTACAAAATGCTCATTCATTTACCCCGCTTGTCAGTTCAATAGTTATTTTATGGTGGCACAGTATTAATTGAACTGCTTCCACTGCACAACAATTCAAGGCCCGGTACATCCATTACAAAAGGGAGTGTGCGCCGGAAACGTAGCTGAACGGGCCCACAAATCAGCCTAAGCTGAGAGGGAAACCTCACAGTAATGTAACACAATCACACTAATCTTTCATGTACAATGTGCTCCTTCCTCAGTCATGCGCGGCGAATGTCTTACAAGCCCAGAAGTGGCTGCTGTGTGGGGCAATCGGATTGTTTGCGCCGTGGTGGTTCCACTGGGTTGCTCGGTGCTTGGAAGATGTGTTCTGCTTTCATGTGCAGAAATGGCCTATTTAACCCATTAACTCTTTGACTGCCAGAGTATTTTCATAAAGTACTCCCCCATTGCCAGCAATTTTCGTGTTTTTTTTATTTTTATATTTTGAAAATGTTCATGAAAATAATTGATCAGACTGGTTTTTAAAGACGCCGCACAAATCCGCCACCAGAGAGCAGCACATGATAGCTTGATCAGCTCCTGGTGTCACTGTTTACCTTCTTGAGCGATTAGACAGGGAAAACCATGAAAACGGATGTGACGTCCTCCCAGATTGTTTTGATCGTCAAAATTACGTTGTGATACACGACGGCGATGACTGATCGTCACCCAGACCATAGATTATAGAAGAGAATCTGTCCGTTTGTCCGTCATACCGTGTGAAAAACCGTTTGTTTACCTATTTTGGACGAAATGACCGGGGGAAAATAATCAAAAACCGGAAACGGAACCCAGGACATGAAACCGGATGCAGATATGGGTGAAGTAAGTGGAACTCGAGAATAACATTGAATTTTAAGCAGCATAGCGCGATCAGAGATTAAACAATGAACGCAAATCCAACGCGTCAAACGCGTCAATGGCGTGGGTGGATTAAGTAGTTATTGACGCGTTTTCGAGTCAATGGCGTTTATAGAGTTAAGACCGGGAACGCATCTGCGTCATTTTAAGATTTCTTTGGGCTATTCAAAAATAGCAGATATACAAGCTCATAGCGCGGCACCGAGTGCCGCGCTATGAGCTTGTAGATCTGCTTGTAGATCTGCTATTTAATTGTTTTAATCGTGAAAGTTTTTGCACATTTTTGAATATATATTTTTTAAAGCCAACATTTTTAACTCAAATACTTGCAATAATATCAGTGGTTCTCAAACTTTTTTCATGTCAAGAACCCCCGAAATTATATGTATTTGGCCACGGACCCCCATCTCAAAATATGTTGCAGGGACCCCCCAGAAGCAAAGATTAAGTTGAGTTAAAAATGTATATACAGTATATACAGTATTCAAAGATTTGCGCACAATTTCACGTTTTTTTTTCTAAAATTAGCAGATCTACAAGCTCATAGTGTGGCACCGAGTGCCGCGCTATGGTTCCCGGTCTTAATGGGTTAAAAAAAAATGGCATAGAGGAAACATTCTCTTTCTCTATCATCACATTCATCATCATCATTTGAGCCCTCACCTTGGAGGAATGCTCCAAATGTTCCTTTCACCTTGTCATAATGTTTCAAAATGAAAATGTGGTCATATATAATGTACTATAAACACACACACACACACACACACACACACACACACACACACACACACACACACACACACACACACACACACACACACACACACACACACACACACACACACACACACACACACACACGGTGTGCATGAGTATCACAATATTGTATAGATTATCCAGCCCCTCGTATCGATACATAAGCCACTGGCAGATTTCTCTGTTAATCACAGTTTTCTCCGTTTATCTGTCACTCATCATGTCACACTCATATTCCCGTACCCTGCAGGGATGGTTCTTCATGCCTCTCCAAGGTGAGAGCACAGAGGTCCCAAATGGCAATCATAACAATATACTTTGATACAACTATTGGGAGCATGGCGCGGCTATTGAACAGTGCCCGGAGAGTGGTATAAGTTCAGTGTCTTGTTCAAGGACACTTCGACCCTATACGCCTGGAGGAGCTGGGGATTGAACCCGCGACATTCCAATTCCTACACGTTTACAATTTAGGCATTTAGGCATAATCGAGTACACAACGTACACAAGTGTCATACAATTGCACTACCTGCGTGTTTAACATGAAGGCGCATATCCAATCAGGAACGCGCCTCCATGTTAAAGATTGTTTAAGATTACTGTTTAAGATACATTTTATAGCAATATGTCATGAGACAAATTGTGCTGTGTTACGCGTGTCATGGAATATGAATTGTTTGATGACCCATGTACCGTGCATGTATTGTACCCTGAGGTTCTTGCCAATAACGAACCCTAGTGTACTACATAGTATAGTATCTGATTGTTGACAATTACTTGGCTGAACTTGTTGCTGCACATGATGTTTGAAGGACCAACTGTTTCCTGCTTTTCCTCAGTGGAGGAAAGCAACTAACTACATTTACTTAAGTACTGTAATTAAGTGCAATTTTGAGGTACTTTTACTTTGCTCAAGTATTTCCATGTTTTGATACTAGATTATAAAAATACTAGATCACTAGATTATTGTTACAGAACATACAGTTAAGCCCTATTTTATACTTAATTTACCGGTATTTGAAAATAGCCAATCGACAAGCTCACTACGTGTCGCAACGTGTCGATTTGAGTACTTTTACTTTTGTTACTTGAATAATATTTTGATGACAATACTTTTGTACTTTTACTAATACAAAATACCATTTGAAAAATATTGACGGTAAAACTCCCACAGTTAACAAACTGGAAGATAAGATTTCATATCCACCCAAAATACTAGGTCACCCAAAATACTGAAATATTGACAAAGTCCCAACGTCTCTATGATTTTAGTTTGTTTTAGTTAGTTTTGTCGAGAATTTCAGGTAGTTAAACTTTTTTTGTAAAGCCTTGTTTTTTCATGAACAATCTTTCATACTCATAGATTTTGACCTTGCAGGTTTATGGGAATACGATTATTAATCCATTTTAGGGTACATTCCTTCTCAGCTAATATTTTGATTTACATTTTTTCCTCTTCACCGATAGAAACCCTGGAGGTAAAAAAGAAATCCCAGACACCTCGTATATAGGCTTGTCTCTCTAATTCATTTGTTATCTTGTGAAAGGCTTAATAATACTTATATGACTCAGCATCAAGTGCTCTGAAACAAAACAAGGTGCTTCGAATCGGACAGGCATGTCCAATTTAACTGCCATCTTAATGGAATCTATAATAAGCGTAGGGGCACAATAATGGCAAACCACTGCATCTCCCGATAACACTGCCAGCCTCAAAAATCCCTCATGGTTGCCAAACAATTGCCCGTCGTCTTCTTTTTTTTCCTCTTTTTTTTTCTTCCCCTGGGAGAAGCACAGAACAAAGTGTCCAGACGTTATTGCTGAAGTTGCTGATGTCAACTTTTCCTATAGGCTCCTGACTATGGACAGCTTTTACAGGGGAGGTAAAGCTTTGGCCCTTGTTGCGCTTTAAAGGTAATCTGCAGTCAGCAGCAGCACGCTAGTTTTCTCTGCATTTCGCACCGCCGCACGTCTGGGAAACTAACAAAAAAATTATAATCACGGGCACCTGTTCCTTCATGTTCGTGGTGGAGAAGTCAAATCTCAGCCATGCCTGACAGGTTTGTTGTTTACAAACATTACCGGGTGTGTGCGCGGCGCGTTCAGCGGGCAAAAAAAAACGCTTTGACTGAAACACACACTCTAATCTGCTGTGCGTGATTAGCCCGTTCGATCCGGGGAAGGCATCTGTGTCATTTTTAGATTTCTTTGGCTATTCAAAAATAGCAGATATACAAGCATGAGCTTGTAGATCTGCTATTTCTTCGTGAGAATTTTTGCAAATATTAGAATATATATATATATATATATCTTTTTTTGAACATTGAACAGTGAACATTTGTGACTCAAATCTTTGCTTCTAAGGGGGGTCCCTGGGGTCCCTGGAACTAAATATTTTGAGATGGCGGTCCACGGCCAAATACGTATAATTTTGGGTGTCCTTGACATAAAAAAGTTTGAGAACCACTGATTATAGCAACATACGTTTTTCCCCCCCAAAAAACGGTTAGGATTTAGAAGACATTTGTAGAATCCCCAGAAGCAAAGATTGGGGTTACAAAATGTTTGCTACAAAAATATATATTCAAAGATTTAAGCACATTTTCACAATTTTTCAAAAATAGCAGATCTACAAGCTCGTAGCGCGGCACTCGGTGCCGCGCTATGAGCTTGTATATCTGCTATTTTCAAATAGTCAAAGAAATCTAAAAAATGACGCAGATGCGTTCCCGGTCTTAATGGCTTAGAGTCAGCAGAGCAGGGAGCTGCAGTTCCATGATCACGTGACCTCAAATATAAGTCTGTCTCAAACTAGGACGATGCTTTCTAGACATGCCGTAAAGTGAGCTCTGTTCTGCCACCTAGCTGTGCAGAAATCCATCTACTGTTAGCCAAAGACTTGTGGTTTGGAGTGGTGCATTGAGCGTGTCATTTGTGGGCATCATCGTTGATGGCCAGTGTGGCTGTGTTCTAGGGCTGGTAACTTTCCTCAGAAATGATATTTTCGAATATTGGTCTTAAAAATTGGCAGATATTCGAATATATTCGAATGTTATTGTTGTTATTATTAAAAATTTATTTTTCTTTTTTTTATGTTTATTTAACAGGGACTATACAAAAAACAATGTATCAAGTGCTCGGATCCAATAAAACATATTTTGTTTGTTTTTATAACTTGATAGTTTTTTGTACTGTCCCTGTCAATAAACATATATTTTTTTTTTAATCAAAATATTAATTTTCATATTCGAATATACATATTTTCCCAATATTTGAATAATATTCGAATATCGAATATTTGTTTGACAGCCCTACTGTGTTCATATGGGACTCCCTCTTTCTTTGGTGTTTCGCCTTGATTGGGTCTAAACCATACATGGGCAACATGTGGCCCGGGCCGGGGGCCACATGCGGCCCCCACCTTCACTTAATGCGGTACTTAGGTTAATATCGGAATACTGACATATTATTGATTTCAGCTGTGACATTTCCAAACATGCAAACATGACCCGCTTCAATTACTTCAGTCTATATTAGTAGCTTAATGACAAGTATACAAATTCTATTGTCTTTTTTATGTCCAATGTTAAATGTATTTGTACCTCACAAACACTATGCCTAACCCTAACCTTAACTCTAACCTCCCAGAAATGATGCCTAAACCTAACCTCAAAACCCTGTCCGCCTGGGCGGCGAAACGGCAAAAGAAAGAGACTCTCCCGTGTTCACACAGACAAGATTGGCAGCTGTGTTTGTCATCTACACGCCGGAGCGACTCAGTGTGTGTGAGTTTAATCTGCAGACGCGAACCAAAACGATAAAACAAACACGCGTTCTCCCGCGGGGCCTGCTCGTTCCATATGGGGTCGACAAGGGGCCACCGATGGGTTGATTGAGGTTACCGCGGTACAGATAGTATGTTGCAGGACAGTTGTGGACGTGTGTGTGTGTGTGTGTGTGTGTTTGTGCGGGCTCACATACACACGTTGCTGCTTCCAGTCTCAGCACTCTGCTCTATAGGTCAGAGAGGTGAGAAATAGTTTGAAGGAGAAGTTACCCACATGAACCCGAAGCGTCCCTATTCTGAGGGGCGAGCAATGAGCAAAAACGTTGCCGATCTACAAGCTCACATCACGTCACAGACACGTCGTGAGCTTGTCTGCTGTTTTCGGTGAAGAGATTTGGTGTAGAGGGATAAAGAAGGAAGGGGCCTACTAGTATATAGACCCACTGGAGGTCTCCTATCAAATAAGTGTCGTTGCTGTCCGGCAGGAACCAGCTAACTCCATTTTGACGATTTTTACGTTTTGTTTCATAAATCAGTGCCATTGAACACCCTTCACGTCTGTGTGTTGGTAAAAAAATGAAATTGAACAAATGAAAAGCATTAAAAAGCGCTTCTGACAAAACCAGCTAACTCCATTGGATCCTCAAACGTTCTGCTAAACCAGCTAACTCCACCAGAGTTAGCTGGTTTTGCTGACTCCAGACTCCGCCCCCTTTTGACCGCCAACCTCATTGTGAGCTTGGAGTTCCATTCAGCTGTTCTTCTTATCAATGATGAACAAAACCTCAGAACAGCTAGCCAGAGTTAGCTGGTTACAGCTAACCAGCTAACCAGAGTTAGCTGGTTCCTGCCGGACAGCAGAGATATAGGTTTTAAGTGGTTAAACCCAGTGTGATGGAGAAGCCAGTCAGCGCTGTCAAACAGAAAAATAACATAACAGATTCTCTGTGTGCGCATTCATTGCAAGCAGACTGTATAACAAGCATCCGTGACAGCTTGATGAAACGATAGTGACTTTTGGCTGTTCGACGAATATTCAAATGCGATTACATGAAAGCCCGTGGAATGACCGAGCGAACGGACACAAATAGGGTTTCGTTTTGTTTACTCCTTGGCAATTGGGTTACCCCCCCCACCCTCCAACCCCCCCAACACACACACACACACACACCCTCCTGCGGCTCCGGAGGTAATTGTCGTGGTGGGACAGGATTAAAGGCCAGAGTCAGCTGTTTAGCGGGGGCTCTGCTAGCAGAGATTAGCGGCAGCTGCTCAGAGAGACGGGACTTTGGAATATAAAATAAAATAAAAAAGGCATCTCTGCACGGGGCTTTCGCTGTCCTGGGCCTCGACCAGCTTGAAGAGTGAAAGTATTGACAATAGGAGGCAGTATGAGCCTGGAGGATTGGCGTGGGTTTGTTCTGTTCAATCACTGTCTCCAGCTTATAGTATTTCTTTCCTACTTCCCTCCGTTTTTCTTCCTCATCTTTTTACTCAACAACCAAACCCTGCACACACACACACACACCCCCCTCCCAGGCTTTTTTTGGTGAATGCTTGGCGGGTTGTTGCAGATGTTTGCCCGTAATGATGCAGAAGGCGCGCACACACGCCACACACACACAGTCACACGAAATGGAAAGCGGAGCCAGCCGGAATTAGTAAAAATTACTTTCTCATTACCCCCCTCATTGCTCCTGTAAGTGCTGCGAGTTTCCACACGATTAGGGGAACGAGCCGCCGGAACAACCAGGCCCGCACCACCACGCTCTCACGCACCCGCGGCCCGCACAATGCGCACGTCACCACGCACACACGCACGCGCGCACACATGTATTATTATACTTGTGAGGACTTTACGACATCAATTTTATGAATTCCATTCCATTTTTATTTTTACCATTTTACCAAAAAAGAAAATATATATATATATATATATATATATATATATATATATATATATATAAATAAAACCTCTAAATCTTCCTAATCCTATCCCTAATCACAATCTGAATCTTTTCTTCATTGTAAGCCTAACTCCCAAAATATTTTTGTTACCATAAAACAACCATTTCTCTTGTGAGGACCAGGAAAATGTTACCCTTGAAAGTATAAGTGTGTGTGCAGGTGTACACACACACACACACACACACACGCACACACACGCGCGCGCGCGCGCGCGCGCGCACACTCACACTCACACTCACACTCACACACACACATTGAATAACAACACCTAACAGTGAAGATTATTCGTTTACTTCCATCACTTTAGTTTTTTATTTTGAACCCATTGCCCCCCCCCCCACCAACCCCCCCTCCCTCCCTCCTCCTCATGTCACTTCTTTAACACTAATTGCTGAACAAGCACAGTGTCATGGTGATTAGGCTAAGCACAGCTGTGTCTCACCCCTGACTCTCACTTTTTTCTCCCCCCTTTTCCACTCATGACTTGCATGTTTCCCACTACTAAACATTCATTTCATACCCTTTCCCGGGGCCTGGTGGGAGCTAATTATTGCATGAGATTTGGCGAACGCCGCGTGCCTCAATTTATACTTGTCTGAGCACTATCCGCTGGTTTGATTCTGCATGGCCAAGGATCCAAATTAGTATGAATAATGTCATGTGTTAACTTCATCTACCTATGCCTTTACTCACAAGCAATTACTGGCGATATCGATAGAGCAGTATGGCTTTATGTTTTTTTTTTATATTTATAATGAAAGGAGGAGGGAAGGAAGCAATGTTTTATTTGATAGGGGACTTGCTTTTACACTGCAAAAAAAATACAACTGATTATTGTGTTTCTAAGATTCATGATAAGGCCTGCAGCACTGGTTCTAAAAAAAATGGGGTCTGGGGATCCCCAGGGGTCCTTGAGGGGGTTCCAGGGGGTCTCCAGCTAAATTAGAAACAGTTTAAACTCTTAAACGTTTAATATTTGAAAATAGCTGATCTACAAGCCTAAGTTGTGAGCTTGTATTGTATGGGGTCCTTGGCACAACATATTTTCAATTGGGGATCCACTGCAGTGCCAATTACATATCAATTTGGGGGCCTACGGTATGAAAACTAGAAAAAGTGCTCCTCGGAGCACAGGTCTCCGCCAGGTCAGGTAGGTTAGTGTGGGACAGCAATGTTCAGAATTCATTCATTATAGAGGTGAGTGGAACCTGTAGAAGTTTAGGGATTAATGTTGATGAAGTTATTCAAAGCAAACCACTCCTGCAAACTTTAGATGCGAATCTTGGCCTATCAGGATGTAATATGGAAAATCAGACAGCCTTCGGCCTGGCTGAGACAAGAATCATGAAAAGAGAAACATTGTAAAATATATTGAAATTTCTTTCAAGTAAGTGTCTAGACTAGACTAGAATATCTGCTGTAAATGCAACTAATATACACTTGTTAAGCTGTCAGTTCTTTTTTTGCAGTGTAGGTGTGCATGTGCACATTAAAAATTAAGAACGAGACTGATTTTTGTGATGGAAACTTGCAGCATAAGCAACATTCAGGATGAAATTTCGGACTGTGAGCCTGCTGCTCTCCAAGAGAGGCTGCCAAAGCTGGAATAAGAATGACTTAAAAGGGTGCAGTAGGCATGGGGCTGAGTAACGGATCACTCAAGATGGTCCGGAACACTGGTCCGCCAGGGATCGCTTTACACGAAACCCGGGAATGGTAGAAAATGCAATGTCCGCACAAAGCGCTGCAACAGGAAACCCCGGAAACTGGTCTCCAGCGAACCACAGATGAAAAAAACTCTGTTTGCAACCTTTTTATCCCATTAAGACTGGGAACGCATCTGAGTCACTTTAGATTTCTTTGGCTATTCAAAAATAGCAGATATACAAGCTCATAGCGTGGCACTCGGTGCTTGATGAGCTTGTAGATCTGCTATTTTTTAAAAATCTTGGGGGGGAAAAATGTAATTTTTTTCAAAAAACTGTTAGGATTTAGAAAACATTTCTAGAATCGGCCTCGGGTCTTAATGGGTTATAGGAATGCTCAAATGCCTTCCTCCCCTCCCCTATGTTCTGAGTGCTGTAAGGGTGATGTAAGGGTGCAAGGTGCGCCGTGTAAATCTAGGACATGGCGACGTGCCCAGAAAGGTGATGACAGATGTTGCAGATGTTGCAGATGTTGACGTGAATTACAGCGGCAACAACAACAAACATCCATTGCGATTTGCATGTGCACTGCAGTGTTTCCGAAACTGGATTGAATTGTTGAGTTCAAATGTGTTTTATATATATTATTATTATCATTATTAGTAGTAGTATTATTCCTGTAATTCCTCATATCCACAAAATACTTTGGAAGGTATGGGGAAAAAGCTGTTTACTTCTGGTGCAGCATTTGGCAATAGGAGGTTTGGAATAAGGTCAACTTTTGGAAATGTTGGCCATGCTAGAATTAGTCGTCTGAGTGGCTAAGACTGTTCTCTTTTTAGCAGTAAGGGGGACAGCATAGCACCCACACAATTAGACTTGCACTCCAGCCAAAAACGCCTGTGTGTGTGTGACTATTTCGAGGATGCCATTTTTTTCCCGTGCGCCCATCCTTGGCTGTTGAACCCCCATATAGCATCAGATATGCCATGTCGCTCTTCCCCCACCATGTGTTATTTCTTTCCACTGAGCCGTGTGCCTCATAAAGAATCCGAAATAACTTTGTCACCAGAATGCTCCACTGGCATGCTGTGATAGGAAGGAATCTTGTTAGCCCAGTTAAAATTATCCGTGCGCTCACAGAGAACCCATGCTCTTGTTCCCGAAATACCTCTTTGCCTTACGTCATGGGCTGGACCTGGCCGTATACGTAGATTGAGACTGTTCGGCGGAGTGATGCCAGCACAGGCACAGGCAAAGCGCGTGAGGTTCTGGAGGGCACGTGCCAGGATCTTGTGGTGTGTGGGAAAGGTGCCAGTTTGACTACCCTCTCTATGCAAATGAAAAATCGGCCGTTTTCCAGGGCACGGGGTCGAAGCTCTTGGAACGGATTGTCGTGCGCTGCTGCTAAGAGCACCGTTTTCTTTAGGTGGTTGCTTGCTTTTTACCCATTGAATACGGGAACGCGTCCGTGCCATTTTTAGATTTGAGCTATAACCAATTATTTTATACTTTGGCTGTTCAAAAATAGCAGATATACAAGCTCATAGATACGACCTTGTAGATCTGCTATTTTTATATTATAGATATTTTTTTAAAGCGAACATTTGTAACTAAAATCTTTGCTTCTGGGAGGTCCCTGGAACAAAATATTTGACAAATATTCAAAGATTTGCACACATTTTCACGATTTTTCAAAAATAGCAGATCTACAAGCTCATAGCGTGGCACCGAGAGCAGCGCTATGAGCATGTAGAGCTGCTATTTAAAAAAATAATCTAGCTTATATATCTGCTATTTTTGAAAAATCTTTTACATTTGTGCAAATCTTTGAATATAAATTTTTTAAAGCAAACATTTGTAACTCAAATCTTTGCTTCTGGAGATTTGCACACATTTTCACGATTTTTAAAAAAATAGCAGATCTACAAGCTCATAGCGCGGCACCGAGTGCCGCGCTATGAGCTTGTATATCTGTTATTTTTTAATAGCCCAAAGAAATCTAAAATCACCTGACACGCATTCCCGGTTAAATCATCCAAGCCTCCGAGTTATGTTTTTACTTTGGGTTGATGAATCTCTGCCCTCCTTCCATTTCCCCCATTTAGCAACAGAGGGGCTATTTGTGTCAGTGGGGGGGGGGGGGGGGGGTCAGATGTCACTGATGATGTAATGGAACCTTGCCACACTGCAGCGTGCTATAATACTGCCAGGCTATGAATGGCTCACCGCCACAGTCATTTTTAGGATCTGCTTACGTACTACTTAAGAATGGTTACAGTAGTGAGTGAGCCCTACCGTTTCCCCCCACACACACACACACACACACACACACACACACACACACACACACACACACACACACACACACACACACACACACACACACACACTGTGCACACACTACCCCTATTGAGCATAAGAGGAGTACAATATTAACCCATTCAATCCGGGAACCGATATGTAGAACCACTGATATGTTGCTATATCAGTTGGTTCTCAAACATTTTCATGTCAAGGACCCCCAAAATTATATGTATTTGGCCGCGGACCCCCATCTGAAAATATTTTGTTCCAGGGACCCCCCAGAAGCAAACATTTGAGTCAAAACATTTTTAGAATTTTTTTTTAAACATAGCAGATCTACAAGCTCATAGTGCCACACTCGGTGCCGTGCTATGAGCTTGTAGATCTGCTATTTTTGAATAGCCAGAGTATAAAATAATGGTTATAGCTATAATCTAATATGACGCGGATGCGTTTCCCGGGTTGAATGGGTTAACCCAAGTTTAAACTCTACCTAGTTGACCGTGGTCCTCTATATTATGTCACTCCTTTTCCCCCTCTAGTTCTACAAATCTCTTTGCAGAATATAGGCGATCTACAAGCTCACCACCGCAATGCGATGCGCTGTGAGCTGGTAGCTGGGCAGATTTTATTTTCTTATTTTTTTTCATTGTGGGTTTCTGCCTTTTTATTGCATAGTAAAGTCAAGAGGGACTCAGGAGTTGAGCTCGGGAATTGAACCCGCGACTCGCTGCCAGGCTGCAATAGACCATATTCACACGGCGGCCATATTGCTATTAAGTTAAGCTAATTAAGTTGCCAACCCCGGTTTCCACGGCAACGGGGTGGCATTTTCAATGTTAAATTCCAAAATGGCCACCGTGTGAATATGGTCTATAGAGCCTATATGTGGTATGTGCCTTAAAACCACTAGACCTCCAGAATAGGGACGCTGGTTCATGTGATTAAAGGTTAATTAAATGATGTTACTGGGATTGCTTTATGTCCCTCTGACTGACTCGTACAGATAATAACAAAGAAAAATCGTAGTGCGTGTACAGCAGTGGTGTAAAGTAACTAAGTACATTTACTTAAGTACTGTACTTAAGTAAAATGTTGAGGTATTTGTACTTTACTTGAGTATTTCCAATTTCCAATACTTTTACTTCTACTCCACTACATCTCAGAGGCAAATATTGTACTTTTACTCCACTACAATTATTTGAAAACTTTAGTTACTAGTTACTTTTCAGATATACATTATTACATTATAAAAATACATTAACCACTTTAGCCCTATTTTATACCTAGGCTATTTGAAAATAGCCGATCTACAAGCTCACAACGCGTCGCATCGCGACGCGTTGTGAGCTTGTAGATCTGCTATTTTCAAATATTTAGTACTTTTACTTTTGATACTTTAAGTACATTTTGATGCCAATACTTTTGTACTTTTACTCAAGTAAATTTTGAATTCTGGACTATTACTTGTAACAGAGTATTTTTATATTCCAGTATTGGTACTTTTACTTAAGTAAAGATTTTGAGTACTTTTTCCACCACTGGTGTACAGTATGTTAAGGTAACCATCCGGAATCTTCTCATACAGGTATCACTATTCCTACACGTGCGCTTGTGTGAAAAGCCAGGGCTGCCCTGACTCTTGGAGGTGAGGGGGGGGGGGGGGGGGGGTAATAGAAGAAAGGGGGGCCCAAACAGGCTGAGCAAACTGCAGGAGGTGCTTTTGTTCTGGCAAGTTGGCTTCAAATTGTGACCGATAAACGACGGTCATTTAATTTGCGCAAAACTCTTTCACTGGAGCTCGCCGTGGGGGTATTGTGCAACAACAGATGATTTAAGACCGTGTTTTATTACCCAGTTTGCTCCCCCTGCTTTTCACCACATCCATCCATTCACCCAACCCAGGCCTAATTAATTTGGTATAGAGATCTTTTCTTGTTTTTTTTGTAATTAATATAGCACTAGATTCAGAAATTTGAATTGGAATATATTTCCAATGCCGATCTCAATGGGTGGATATGGCTGAATGCTCAGAATGAGCTTTTAGTTCAGGAGGTCATCTTCACCCTTTTAACCCATTAACCCATTAAGACCTGAGGCCGCTTCTAAACATTTTTTAAATCCTAACAGTTTTTCGGAAAAAAATGTAAAGAAATAATTTTCACGATTTTTCAAAAATAGCAGATCTACAAGCTCGTAGCGCGGCACTCGGTGCCGCGCTATGAGCTTGTATATCTGCTATTTTTGAATAGCCTAAAGAAATCTAAAAGTGACACAGATGCGTTCCAGGTATTAATGGGTTAAGACCTGGGGTTCCGATTCTACAAAATGTCTTCTAAATCCTAACAGTTTTTTGAAAACCTTTTTTTTTTTTTTTTTTACTTTTTCATGTCAAGGACCCCCAAAATGATATGAATTTGGCCGCCGACCCCCATCTAAAAATATTTTGTTCCAGGGACCCCCCAGAAGCAAAGATTTGAGTTAAAAATGTTCGCTTTAAAAGAATATAAATATATTAATTTGCACCCATTTTCTAGATTTTTCAAAAATAGCAGATCTACAAGCTCATAGCGCAACGCTTGGTGCCGCGCTATGAGCTTGTAGATCTGCTATTTTTGAAAAATCGTGAAAATGTGGTTCCAGGTCTAAATGGGTTAATGATAGATGTGAAAGTCTTAGTGATGGAGGATCTCGTCATTTCTACAGTACATTGTCTCCTTGGGCTGAAATTGAAGCTCAGAAATGCGAGAGAACAGAAGAGAGCCCAAGTGAATGACTAATGAATAATAACCCAATAAACTGCGCGCAATGCAGAATGGGTCTTTTTTTTGATTTTGCAATTACATCAGCAATTTAGTCGGTTCAAAGTGACAAGGGCCAGATTGGTGCCGTGTTCAAATTGTTTAAGTCTTTAACCCATTGAGACCTCGAACGCATCTGTGTCATTTTTAGATTTGAGCCAAAAAAAAGGATTTTTGGCCATTCAAAAATAGCAGATATACAAGCTCATAGCGCGGCACCGAGTGCTGAGCTGTGAGCTTGTAGATCTGCTATTTTCTTTTAACCGTGAAAATATGTGCAAATCTTTGAATATATATATTTTTTTTTTAAGAGAACATTTTTTGCTCAAATCTTTGCTTCGGGGGGGGGGGGGCCTGGAGGGGGTCCCTGGAACAACATATTTTGAGATGGGGGTCCGCGGCCAAATACATATAATTTTGGGGGTCCTTGACATGAAACAGTTTGAGAACCACTGATTATAGCAACGACAATTATAGCAAAAAAAAACAATTTGCAGAATCCCCCAGAGGCAAGGATTTGAGTTAAAAACATTTTCATGATTTTTCAAAAAATAGCAGATCTACAAGCTCCTAGATATGCTATTTTTGAATAGCCAAAGATATCTAAAAATTACACAGATGCACGTGTTCCCGGTCTTAATGGGTTAATTAGAACTCATCTAGAGTGCATCTTTGAATGCTGTTTTAGATGTGATACAGGGCAATTCACACGTGTGATCAGGCTATTTGTCTCTACTCCGGACGGTTGTGTAAAATGTTGGACACTCAAATAATCACAACCCAGTAGGGATTACTCAAACCCCAGTCTAAATGGCAGGTTGTGCCAGCATTAATCTGCATTATGAGGTCACTCAAATGAGGTTGACATTTTGCCTGCCTTGGATTGCCTGCGCCCCTGTCGCTTTGTGTTTGTGATACCACAGTCTATGTAAATAAGGTATAGCTTTGCTCTTCTGTTCCACCTCCGCCTCAGAATTTGTTTAGGATTAGAAATCTCATTTTGCCCCCGAGCCCTGCTTGCTTTAGATCAGTCAGCTCATCTGCAAGATCTCGGCGCCAGATAAACACGCCGCCGGTTCTCCAGGCCTCAGCGTTTCTTTTAACCCTTTAAGACCGGGAATGCATCTGTGTGTCATATTTAGATTTCTTTGGGCTATTCAAAAATAGCAGATTTACAAGTTCGTAGCGCGGCACCGAGTGCCGCGCTACGAGCTTGTAGATCTGCTATTTTTGAAAAATCTTGACCATTTGTGCAAATCTTTGAACGTATGTACATTTTTAAAGCGAACATTTTTAACTCAAATCATTGCTTCTGGGGGGATTCTACAATCTGTCTTTTAAATCCTAACAGTTTTTTTTAAAAACGTATGTTGTCATAATATCAGTGGTTCTCAAACTTTTTTTATGTCAAAGACCCCCAAAATGATACGTATTTGGCCGCCGACCCCATCTCAAAATATTGTTGTTCCAGGGACCGACCCCAGAAGCAAAAAAATAGCAGATATACAAGCTCATAGCGCGGCACCGAGTGCCGCGCTATGAGCTTGTATATCTGCTATTTTTGAATAGCCCCAAAGTATAAAGTATGGATTAAAGTGGTTACACACAGATGCGTTCCCCGGTCTAAACGGGTTAACATTCTGCAATTTGCAGAGAACCAAGTATATGCTCTGTTCCTGTCACATCATCGACCGTACAGGGGGGAGCGAGTCGGTGGGTGGGGGGGGGGGGCGGGGGACGATCGAGCCAGTGGCACACCTGCGGTTCGTGAGAGGTGTGCGTGCGAGGCACGGCGGGGAGTGTGCACTCAGGGGGGGGGGGGGGGGGTTATATCTACTGTACCTAATTTCAAATCCGTTCGGGGAGGAAGGAAAGCCCTGGCCCTGGTCCCAATCTTTACAGAGATTTTAAGAGTGAGTCAGTTGATGTGGAAAAAAAAAAGAAGAAAAAAAAAGGCAAGGACAAGCCTTTGTGTTGGGGAGACGAGTGACAAAAGTGAGGAGATTGTGAATGAGGAACAAAAGGGGACTGCAGGGCCCGTTAAAGTGTAGAGCTATTGGAGCAAATCTCATTCATCCTCTGAACATATTGCAGATCTGGTGAACAGCAGTGGAGGATCATATCTTATCAGTGGAGCTTTTAAATAGGAATGTCATCATTGTAAAACACAGTTACTGTACAGGGACTACAGCGCAGTTAAGAACTTGTTGTAGGCGACCTCATATTTATCTCCAGCAGGATGACAGACCAGGAGGCGGAGATTATGTTTTCACCCCTGTCCGTGTGTATTTGTGTGTCAGTGTGTCTGTGTACAGATAATCACGGACACTGCTGGACCAATCAGTGTCAGACTTTGCTTACACACCTCCCAGTAGGCCACGGAATTGTATTTTAAATCAGCCTCATGGTGGCGCTATAACAGGCTGCTTTACCTTTTGGGCCTATAACTCTTGAACTGTAGGTCGTACAATCAAAGTATTGCCCCCCCCCCCCCCTCCTGACATTAGTGGGAGGGGCTTATTTCTTACAAAAAACACCATATATCATGAACGCAACATCCAATCAACCTCAAATTTGAATCACATGTTGAGGGGCCTCTATATAGCGCACCTCCTGCCCATAGGAGGTGCCACAAATGCATACATTTGCACTGTCATTTGTAGAAATGCTATCCCCTAGCTTCCTCGCGCCCTGACCGCCGCAACCCCAGGACTTGCACAGCCCCAATCTGGGAACCATATCGGCCCCAAAAAATAATAATAATAATAATTTGCCCGTGTAGATGTCGGCCCCGTTTACTCTCCTTCAGCCCTCCTCTTCCGGCTGGTGCTCCTTTGTTTATCATTCCTAATAACAACAACTCTACACGTTGTAATGGGACTTGCCGACAGATTCGGCTGCGGAGCTCTGAATCTGTCTCGAGAGATTAACCCATTGAGACCTGTAGCCGATTCTACATGTCTCCTAAATCTCAACAGTTTTCTGAAAAACGTATGTTTCTATGTCAGTGGTGCTCAATCTTTTTCATGTCAAGGACCCCCAAAATTATATGTATTTGGCCGCGGACCCGCATCAAAATATTTTGTTCCAGGGACCCCCAGAAGCAAAGATTTAAAAATGTTCGCTTTAAAAATATATATATTCAAAGATTTGCACATATTTTCACGATTTTTCAAAAATAGCAGATATACAAGCTCGTAGCGCGGCACTCGGTGCCGCGCTATGAGCTTGTATATCTGCTATTTTTGAATAGCCAAAGTGTCAAATAATGCTTTTTAGCTCAAATCTAAAAATGACACAGTTCCAGGTATCAATGGGTTAAACACAGCCCTGGTTAGAGAACTCCACCTGCAGGTGGAGATATGCGCTCAGGAGGAGCACATGCTTTTGTAGTTATACAAGTGACAGACGTGCACGTGCAAACAACTCCTAAAATACCGATTTGGCTTACTTGCTGTGTCGAACATCACCATGGTGATTATAAAAAGAGGCTGGTGGTGGTGGGGGGGGGGGTGCAGAGGTGTAAAGATTTAACTCTTTAAGACCTGAGAACGCATCTGTGTGTCATTTTTAGATTTCGTTGGGCTATTGAAAAATAGCAGATATACAAGCTCATAGCGCGGCACCGAGTGCCGCGCTATGAGCTTGTAGATCTGCTATTTTTTTTAAATCGTGAATAATTTTGTGCAAATCTTTGAATATATATATATTTTTAAAGCGAGCATTTCTAGCTAAAATGTTATTGCTTCTGGGGATTCTACAAATGTCTTCTAAATCAGTTTAAAACAGTTTTCTGAAACACTTATGTTGCTATAATATTAATGTCAGTGTCAAGGAGCCCCACAACGATATGTATTTGGCTGCGGACCCCCATCTAAAAAAATAAATAATCCAGGGACCCCCAGAAGCAAAGATTTGAGTAAAAAACAATTGCTTTATAGATATATATTCAAAGATTTGCACAAAAAAAAACACGATTTAAAAAAAAATAGCAGATCTACAAGCTCATAGCGCGGCACTCGGTGCCGCGCTATGAGCTTGTATATCTGCTATTTTTTAATAGCCAAAAGTATAAAATATGGATAAAGTGGTTACACAGATGCGTCCCCCGGTCTTAAAGGGTTAAGCATTGTCAGTGACGGGTGCTGGAAGACAAAAAAAATTAATAGCAGAGATGTCTGCGCCGGGATTGAGTGACGTCTCCTGCTGTTTTTATTTTGTCACACGTCTTTGAGCGCTGTCATGTGCAGTGACCCGTCATTGTGCCAAGTGAAACGCTTGCTATTCCTAGAGACTCAAAAAGTATGGGTTATTATGTATCTTCCTTCGTCCTTCCTTCTGCACAATGAGGGTGTGTTCTCGCTGCGCTCCTTAACTCTTTAAGACCGGGAACGCATCTGTGTGTCATTTTTAGAGTTCTTTGGCTATTAAAAAATAGCAGATATACAAGCTATACAAGCTAAAATAGCAGCTTGTAGATCTGCTATTTTTGAAAAATCATGAAAATTTGTGCAAATATACTGTATGTATATATATATATATATATATATATATATATATATATATATATATATATATATATATATACATACATACATACATACATACATATATATAAAAAAAATTGCGGACATTTGTAACTCAAATCTTTGCTTCTGGGGGTTTCCTGGAACTATTTTTATTTATTTTTTTACAAATGTTCGCTTTAAGAAATATATAATCCCAAGATTTTGCCACGAATTTTCACGATTTTTTCCAAAAATAGCAGATCTACAAGCTCATAGCGCGGCACTCGGTGCCGCGCTACGAGCTTGTATATCTGCTATTTTTGAATAGCTGCAAATGCATCTTGAAATGAACACCGATGATGCTTTCCCCGGGTCTTAAAGGGTTAACCCTTTGCAGCCGTGTATTAAACGGAATCGGGAAGGTCAGGCCGGGGCACAGCGCACAGCGCCGCACAGTCCCCTGCCTCGTTGCGGCGGCGGCACGCCAATCTGCCCGCGTTTGCGTCAGGAACCGCAACCGACTATATCAACGCGAGCTGACCGCTTGCTGCGAGCCGCCAGCCCCCACCACCACCGCCGCTAATCTAGCGTAACGGTGGGGGGGGGCGAAAATGATGCAGACCCAGAGTGTATACGGAGGAGGTATTAGCATTTGAGCGTGTGGCGTTTGCAGGAGGAAAAGCTTTTTACCAGCTCACTGCACCCATATGGCATTAGCACATAAAATGCCTCTGTTGACATTTTGGAAGCTCGGCGCCTTTGTAAGTGCAGGGCATCGATATTAGCCCATTAAGACCGGGAAACGCGTCCGTCTGGGTGTCATTTTTAGATTTCTTTGGGCTATTCAAAAAATAGCAGATCTACAAGCTCATAGCGCGGCACCGAGTGCCGCGCTATGAGCTTGTAGATCTGCTATTTAAAAAAAAATCTTGAACATTTTTGCAAATCTTTCAATATATATATATATATATTTTTTAAAGCCAACATTTGTAACTCAAATCTTTGCTTCTGTGGGGATTCTACAAATGTCTTCTAAATCCTAACAGTTTTTTGAAAAAAAAAAACATATGTTGCTATATTCAGTGGTTCTCAAACTGTTTCATGTCAAGGACCCCCAAAATTATTATGTATTTGGCCGCCGACCCCCATCTCAAAATATCTAGTTCCAGGGACCCCCCAGAAGCAGTAAAAAAAAATCATTTTAAAAAATATATATATATTCAAAGATTTGCACAAATTTTCACAAAAAAAAAAAAAAAAAAAGCAGATCTACAAGCTCATAGCGCGGCAGTTAGTGCCGCGCTATGAGCTTGTATATCTGCTATTTTTGAATAGCCAAAGAAATGTAAAAATGACACACACAGATGCGTTCCCGGTCTTAATGGGTTAGAGTCATTAGCGAGGGTACTTGATCTCATATTGATGGTGAAACAGTTCAAGCGCCATCTAGCCAGCAGATCCTGAGGTCTCTGGCATTAGCCTTGCTGTGACCAGGCTGCTTCTCTCTGTCTGTGTGTGTGTGTGTGTGTGCGTGTGCGTGTGCGTGTGTGTGTGTGTGCGTCGGATGGTTGTTGACGGAGCTCTCATCGTGGTCAAGTAATCCTGAGCCTCGGAGAAATTAACTGACAAGCAAAGGTCTCCTTTCTGAAGCTAATAGCTTTCTCAAATCTCCTCCAACTTGAAGTGGCCTATTAATTCCACCAAGTTACAGAGTATTAACTTCATACTTTACGGCCCTATTCTGGGCGCCGTCTTGCCCATTATCCCTAAACTTCTTTGCCATTTTTTACTATTTTGAAAAACATTTTCAAATAGTTGAAATAGCAAATCTACAAGCTCACAATGTGTCGATGTAGATTGCCATGTTTTACTATTTTGAAAAACATTTTCAAGTAGTTCAAAATAGCCAAAGAAGTTTAGGGATAATGGGTAAGATGGCGCCCAGAATAGGGCCGTTAAGTGTTCTTTATAGATTACCAATTCTTACAGTTGGTTACTACTGGCTGCAGTATTTGATGCATGTTGTTAACCTGGTACAAATTATATTCTTGATAGTAGTGTTAAATCAAGACCAAAAAAACAGTTTTGTCCTCTCGGTTAGTATATCTAACAGGATCTGTGCTGTAAAGAAAGAAGACTGCTGTCCTGCACTTATAGTATTTTAGTTTTTAAATATATTTTACCATGTAAAGCTACGTTTCAAATCACTAACTGCATACTCATATAATAATATAGTATAATTGGATGAAGAATATCATAATGGCCATTATAGACCCTGTTTCTGTATTTTATATTCAGATCTGAATGGTTAACCACATAAACCCTAGCCTCCCAATTCTGGGCATGTCAGAATAGGTGAACATTACGCGAAAATGTACAAGTTGTGTTCAACAGTTACTTCAACAGGCCGCAACGCATTGTGAGCTTGTAGATCGACTATTTTCGGTGTAGAGATTTGGTGTAGGGGGAAAAAAGGGGGCGCCCAAGTACAGACCCGTGGGAGGCGCTGGTCAACAAAATATAGGGTTTAACCCTTTAAGACCTGAAGCCGATTCTACATGTCTCCTAAATCTCAACAGTTTTCAAAAAAACGTATGTTTCTATATCAGTGGTGCTCAATATTTTTCATGTCAAGGACCCCCAAAATTATATGTATTTGGCCGCGGACCCCCATCAAAATATGTTGTTCCAGGGACCCCCAGAAGCAAAGATTTGAGTTAAAAATGTTCGCTTTAAAAATATATATATTAAAAGATTTGCACACATTTTCACGATTTTTCAAAAATAGCAGATCTACAAGCTCGTAGCGCGGCACTCGGTGCCGCGCTATGAGCTTGTATATCTGCTATTTTTGAATAGCCCAAAGTGTAAAATAATGCTTTTTTGCTCAAATCTAAAAATGACACAGTTCCAGGTCTTAATGGGTTAAGTGGTTAAATGGATTCAACAGTCAGATACGTTTCATGATCCAGCGTGCAAATCCACCAAGTAAAGTGGTATTCCTGACCCTAAACCTACTTTAGAGTATATGGCATGTTTTCGCATGTCACGCTACAATCTATCACCAACCAATGACGTTTTACCCTATTCTGTCAAAGAGTGACAGCATTTTTACAGACCTGGGTAAGATTTATAAATGAATCCGTGATGTGATGTCGGTGACAGACAATCCGGTCTGATCACTGTCCCAGTTCTGCCAGGGCCTCCAAGCCCAGCTGTATAGGAAAACTACCTGCAGTTACGAGCAGACTAGCAAGACAAGAAGAAGAGGGCCTATTAAGTCTGATGCTGTCACAGTGTATTTTCACCCCCCGCCAACTCTATCTGTCACCGTCCAAAATATTGACTGGTGGATGCCATCGTTGATTTGGCTGTTCATTGGATGACATCGTCAAAAAAAGGGTGGGTGCCAGACTGCTGCATGATTTCTCTCTCACCTGGCTGTCACACATCCTGAACACACACACACACACACACACACACACACACACACACACACACACACATGTAAAAATAAACACATTTGCCTCTGGCTCTGCTGAACACTCCCCCATCACCTTAGCCCCGCCCCCCACCACACCGTAAAAACCCTCCTCCTCCTCCTCAGCTAAATAACCCTGTAATAAGAAATAAGGCTGCTTGAAGATTAATTATAGCTATTGTGCATGTGAGCTGATATGGTCCCTCCCCTCATCCATCTTCACCCCCCCACCACCCACCCATCACCACCACCTCCTCCGGCTCTCCTTCTCTCTCTCTCTCTCTCTCTCTCTCCGCTCGTCTAACTGTCTGTCGCTTATTTTTCACGTGACCAGTCGGCTCCGAGAGCGGCTCTCGGAGGCGCATAAAAGCTAGCCAGCTGTAAAGCTAAATGAAAGTCGTTTTACTTCTTCACACACTCGGCTAATGTAACATACAGCTCTAGGGACAATTGGTCTTTCTGTAGTTATAAAGTAACCCGGGCTCTTAAAGGCGGTCTTTGATAATTGAAAGTGATGGAAGGGAACAGAATTAGAATGGGGCGTAATTTACTGATTGAGAGCATTCGCTTCTCTCTCCGCTTCTTCTATCTCTTCTCTCTCTCTCTCTCACTCTCTCTCTCTCTTCTTCCGTTTCTTTCACTTCCCCCGCTCTGTTTCGTTTCTCTGTTACCCCCACCACCCTTTTCCATACTGAATTTCAAGTCGGCTAATCTAAAGTATTCACACAGCTGGTACAGTTTTGTGTGTATTTCCCCTTGTTTGTACCGTCGTCGATGTGTAATAGTTGACGCATTCTGGTGATTGAAGAAAAAAAAAGAGAAAAAAAGAGAGCATAAAAGCAGTAGTGGAAAAAGTACTCAACTGTTTTACTTAAGTAAAAGTATCAATACTGCAATGTAGAAGTACTCTGTTACAAGTAAAAGTCTGGTTTTCAAAATTTACTTGAGTAAAATTACAAAAGTATTGGTATCAAAATGTACTTAAAGTACCAAAAGTAAAAGTATACTGAAATGTTTGAAAATAGCAGATCTACAAGCTCACAAGGCTACGACGCGCTGTGAGCTTGTAG
This sequence comes from Gymnoscopelus braueri, assembly GCF_963280865.1. Lineage (NCBI taxonomy): Eukaryota > Metazoa > Chordata > Actinopteri > Myctophiformes > Myctophidae > Gymnoscopelus > Gymnoscopelus braueri. Next base: position 34,189,178 of record NC_137620.1, on the reverse strand, counting down.
ATCGGCTATTTTCAGTATGTATGAAATTAAATAGGACTAAAGTGGTTAATGTATGTTTTATATAATATAATAATGTATATATACAAAGTAACTAGTAACTAAAGTACAATATTTGCCTCTGAGATGTAGTGGAGTAGAAGTAAAAGTATTGGAAATTGGAAATACTCAAGTAAAGTACACATACCTCTTGAGATTGTACTTAAGTACAGTACTTGAGTAAATGTACTTAGTTACTTTCCACCACCACTGCATAAAAGAGAGATGTCGTCTCATGCGTTGTGACTGACTGTTTGCTCCAGAGATTGCAGAGTTATTACAAAGCGGTAGCCAGGACACTCGTGATGTATTGTGCTGGGCTTTGGGACAAGGCGAGGTTAGTGGGGGAACAAGGAGAAGGGGGATGGGCAGGTCGTACGGATGTGTGAGTGCGCTCGCCCGTGTGTGTGTGTGTGTGTGTGTGTGTGTGTGTGTGCACGTGTCTCATGTGTAAGAGTTAACCCTTTAAGACCTGAAGCCGATTCTACATGTCTCCTAAATCCCAACAGTTTTCTGAAAAACTTAAGTTTCTATATCAGCGGTGCTCAAACTTTTTCATGTCAAGGACCCCCAAAATGATATGTATTTGGCCGCGGACCCCCATCAAAATATGTTGTTCCAGGGACCCCCCAGAAGCAAACATTTGAGTTAAAAATATTCGCTTTAAAAATATATATATTCAAATATTTGCACACATTTTCACGATTTTTCAAAAATAGCAGATCTACAAGCTCGTAGCGCGGCACTCGGTGCCGCGCTATGAGCTTGTATATCTGCTATTTTTGAATAGCCAAAGTGTAAAATAAAGCTTTTTAGCTCAAATCAAAAAATGACACAGTTCCAGGTCTTAATGGGTTAAAGGACTGGAGGAACAAATACACAGTCGCAGACATACTGGCTTTATCACACGCTCCTCAAATGTGACTGCACGTCTTACAGTAGGTTTCACCCCTTCAATCACCTTTCCATCAAACCCCCACCACCTCCCTCTGCACACACGCACACACACACACACACACACACACACACACACACGCAGCCTTGTTAACAGGTTGTCATATCAGCAGCATATTGCTGTCAGTGTTGAGGAATCTCCAAACGTCTGGAGTGTGTGGAGTTAGATGGCTCGTCTTGTCATGTGACAACGTGCCGCCTGACTCGGTGCCGAAGGAAGGAGTACAGCGTCCTCAGCACAGTGGTGGACAAAGTACTCAACCCCCAGTACTCGAGTATAGAAGTATAGAGATACTCCTGGTCAAATATTAGGCCTACTCAACTGGAAGTGAAAGTTGCTCAGTAAAATGAGTTAAAGCACTGGAGTACTTGCTTTTAAAAATACTTAAGTATTCAAAAGTGCAAATTACAAAGTACATTTTCTTTTTTTAATGGCAATGCATAGCTGTATTGAAATGTAGACAGTTTTACAAAATAATTGGTTCATAGAGTGAAAATAGCATCTGCTATTTTCAATCAAATTGAAATGGGTATGATTGAAAAGTGGTACCTTTTCCCCCTTCCTAGAAATGTAGAGGAGTCAAAAGTATGATACTTTTAGTCACCCTGATGAAGGCATTGTTGCTGAATCGTGTCGGTATATATTTTTATTCTTGCCATGCATTAGCCAGACTATTAAAGGCTTTTTAATTTTTTACACAAGAGCGCCTTGGTCTCTTCCCCTTTTTTTTGCAAATACATTCTGTCACCCAGTTTTACCAAAGAACACCTTGATGGGGATTTTTTACTCCAGCCAAACAGATGTATACGCCTTTCTCTCTTTTTTTCTACAATAGTTGTGAAGCCATACTGTAAGAATCCAAAAATGCAAATACCTCAAGTAAAGTACAGATACATACATAGGTACATATACATTTTCTTAACCCACAAGTAAGACGCGCGAACGCGGTAAGCGAACGCAGCTCGAAAACTAAGGCGTTTAAAAAAAATAAAATACCAAAAAAATCTGCGTTAAAAGGAGCATCTTAGAAAAATAAAATTCACCCCAAAAATGTTTTGAATGTTTTTGAACAATTCAACAAAGTGTTTGAAGTGCCTGTTTCACCCACTTCCGGGGGGCGGAGCTAAAATCCGAGGCCGAAGTATTTGTTGGTAGACCCCGACTTAGGGGGGGTAGAAAAAGTTTCGGAGCGATTCGGGCACTTTTCATTTAACATGGGGTTTCAATGGGGAGTTTTTAGGAGCCTTCTCCGGGGCGTGGCTTCCGGGGGAAAGGGCGGGCTTAAACGCAACCTTGACAGGTGTGTTCAGTTTTCAAAGACCTTTCATTTGATGTATGGTACGTCTATATTGGACATTTACTTGGCTGCACACAGCTGCACATAGGCAGTGCACACAGACACACAGAATCGCAGACACACACACAAGCCAAGCACGGTTTCATAGTAAGCTCCACTTGCGCGGAGGCAAGTGGAGGCAAGTGGAAGTGGAAGCAAGTGGAAGGAGGCGCGCCTTCGGCGCGCCTCCTTCCGCTGCGTTCGCAATTAAGACCTGGAACGCATCTGTGTCACTTTAGATTTCTTTGGCTATTCAAAAATAGCAGATATACAAGCTCATAGCGCGGCACCGAGTGCCGCACTATGAGCTTGTATATCTGCTATTTTTGAAAAATCGTGAAAACATTTTTTTTTTTTTTTTTTTAACTGTTAATACTAATCATTGCAGTCATGCAGCGGTAATGATTTTGATATTGTTCTTCCTTTGTTGAGCTCTATCTCTGTCTGTCTGTCTGTCTGTCTGTCTGGTCTGTGTGTGTCTCTCTCTCTCTGTGTCTCTCTCTCTCTCTTTGTCTCTCTCTCTCTCTTTGTCTCTCTCGCCTCTCCAGTTTGATACTGCATTTCTGAAAAAGGAGCATGCAGTATCATATTGCTTATGATGCACTCTCATGTACAAGATGTAACTATACACATCTTGAAAGCGCACTAACTGCAAATGTCACTTTCTCAAGTGTAATTGAATTGACATTCTGTCCAGTTGTCGGATACAACCTGCCGGATGCTGTGGCATTTTAGAGGTAAAGTGAAGGCTTTCGCGATGCTTTCATGATGGCCAGCAGTGGTGTAAAGTAACTAAGTACATTTACTCAAGTACTGTACTTTACTGGAGTATTTCCAATTTTCAATACTTTTACTTCTACTCCACTACACCTCAGAGGCAAATATTGTACTTTTACTCCACTACAATTATTTGAAAACTTTAGTTACTAGTTACTTTGCAGATATAAATTATTATATTATAAAACATACATTAACCACTTTAACCCTATTGTATCCCAAGGCTATTTGAAAATAGCCGATCTACAAGCTCACAACGCGTCGCATCGCGACGCGTTGTGAGCTTGTAGATCTGCTATTTTCAAACATTTTAGTACTTTTACTTTTGGTACTTTAAGTACATTTTGTATCCAATACTTTTATACTTTTACTCAAGTATGTTTTGAATTCGGGACTTTTACTTGTAACAGAGTACTTCTACATTGCAGTAGTGATACTTTTACTTAAGTAAAACATTTGAGTACTTTTTCCACCACTGATGGCCAGTCACTTCACATTTGCTTTCAGCAGATGATATTGTTCTGTTTTCGAATATTTTCCGGAATGAGTTCAGTGTCTATTTATGTCGTACCTCATTGAAATGCACATGGATGGCCATCCAGTAAATCATGTTACTGTGGTGTGAGAAAATAATTATTGCCTGTTATGCCAGCGCGTTATCATTGTATTCAACAAAGCGTCACGTTCATTGTGATCAATTAAAATGTATCGTGAATGTAACAGTTACTCTAGTCTAAAACGTTTTTCACCCCTTAGCTGAGAGAGAGATGAAGCAGGGACCCCCACTACATATTGTATAACATTGTGTTGCAGATTAAACGTTTTCATAGATTTAATAGATAGCTTCATAGACTTGTTTGACAGCACTGTCATTGTGTAGCGTTGTATTCATGTTAATGTGTATTTTCAGACAGTTAACCTACCTTAACTTAACCTTAACTTAGACTACTTGTACTTGGTCTGTTTTCTCCCCCTATACCTAACCTCTTTGAGATCTACAACTAGATCTACAACTATCGCGAGGCGTTGTGGGGCTTGTAGATCTTCAGCTAATGTTCCCCTCAGAGTAGAGATGCTATAGGGTTCAAGTGGTTAAAGTAAAAAAAAAGATACACAAACAAAGATTTGCCCCCTTGTAGTAACTCTGAGGACCCCCTGGGGGTCCCGGACCCCCTGTTGACGACCCCTGCCTAAAAGGCAGAATCTGCATACCTTCCCCCAAAAATACTTTACACTGACATCACAACACTTTTTTTCCCCTCCTCGGCAGTGCCTGCACTAGACTCATAGGATGTTCAATGAATCGATGCATTAATGCAATCATATAAAGCAGTGGTTTTCAACCTTTTTCATGCCAAGGACCCTTAAATTGATATACATTTGGCCGTGGACCCCCATCTGAAAATGTTTTGTGTCAGAGACCCCCAGAAGAGAAGATTTCTCCTCTGAAACACTTTCAAGATTTTTTTAAAAAATGTTCAAAAATAGCCGATCTACAAGCACGCAGAGCGGCACGAAGCGACGCGCTGTGAGCTTGTACATCTGCTATTTTTGAATAGCCAACGTATACAATATGGGGTGAAAATGTATCGACACCTTTTTGCTGTACCAGTGGTGGTCCCCGGACCACTGGTTGAGAACCACTTGATATAAAGCATTTCTTTGGATTAATTTGTGAGTCTCCAAACTCCAAAAAATTCCACTTCCATTGAGAAGGGAATTCCTTCTCATCATAATATATCTCTTCAGAATTTGCATCTCTTCAAAGGCTGGAGGACAAACAATTGTGGTTGAATGCTTGTAAAAAATGCAGTTTCGTTAATTTTATGGTATGGGAATTTGCAAGCCCACGTTATATTGCATCGGACCAAAAAGTCAGGTCTTTGAGGATATTGAACTAATTATGTATTTTCCCCCCCTCTCTCTCCTTTTTATTGTTGTTGTTATAGGAGTCATTACAGATTCATGGGAACCCTGCAGTCGCTTGCAACTTCTTTACTGTACTTTGCCAGTTATGATTTCCTTCAACCCGCCGTTTGAAAATAGATAAACCAGTGCATAATCCCACAGCGCGGCATTTCATGTCTCTCCTTATTGTCTCATGTCGTATGTGAAAATCAGCATGTTGCTGTCAGAGCATCTCTGAGCGCGGCAATCATCTCCTGTGATTTAGATCTGTTGTTTGTTTCCGGCATCTCATGCATTTTAAAGATGTTGTTTTGAATAAACGACTCCTTCACGAGCTGAGGCTTTACCGTCTGTCATCTCATCGTCGGAGCATATGGGAAAATATAGTAATAAGCATGTTTTATTTTTCTTTCTCTCAGAAATACTAATTGACGAACACCAACACGTATCTCAGGGCAATGATGGGCAGCACAGTGGTGCTTTGCAGATGGGTTTATACCGAAGTTACGTTAGCCCTGATGTGGATCTGGGGGGAAAGACGTTTCTACACAGGTCCCCAGACCGAGTCGAACTGAGGATGTTTGCGAATAAGGTTGACGCACTATTCAGTGGTGTAAAGTATACAATATTGTCTAAAGATTTCCACAAAAAAATCACACATTTGCATTAGTTGAAAACCAATTCAAAACATTTTTAAAAATCATGTCATAAATAAAAGATAATCAAAGAAAGTCCCTAAATTAGAATACAAATGTTTAAGAAAAATAGCAGATCTGCAAGCTCGCGAAGTTTGGGTCCCGGGCAAATAACTGATTCCTTTTTTGCATCTTGAGCTAAAAAGTTTGGGAACCTCTGCTCTAGAACACTGGTTGTTTTAAGTGTGCTATATATATAAGCTTAACTTGATTTTTCACCATTAACTAGAAGCAAGTCTCCCAAAGAGATTGCTCATCATCTACAAAATGGAATGAAGCGTGGCCATAATTAGTCCTCTCTGCACTGAGCTTTGAAGCCTAGAGAAAGTCAGGGGAAAGTCCAACAGCACTTTGATAAATGTCAAAACAAACGCCATAGATCTACACCAGAGTGGGTGTCCCTGGGCATGATCCTGCATACAAGTTTATAGCAGGGTAGAGACACTTAAAATACAGACACGTGCCCACGTGCACACACACGTGCACACACACATACACAAACACGCCTCCCGCGCCGCCCCCCCTCTCGAGCCCTCCCCTCCCACACCTTCAGCCCCCTGAATTAGCTCCACAGCGACAGATCCCTCAAATGGCTCCCTGTGTGAACGAAGCTCAAAAATCAATACCTAGACTAGCCTCTAGTTAATATCAAGGTGATCCGAGTTGATTTCCATACAAGGGTACATTAGTGCGACAGTTCCTGCTCTATACCGTCGGCCCTCATTGTCATTCTGCAAAGGGTGGCTTGGCTTGTCTTTGAGATTCAAAACAGCGCTTCCTTATGTAATAACCGGGATGACTAATACGGTGATATAAACATACTGCAGGAGAGCAGCGTAAGGGTTCAGGGAAACCAATAGAGCTCTGGTCCGAAAGACTCTACAGTCGACAGATTATGAGAGCACTTGCGGTAATACGTCAATTAAACAAAAGTCCAAGTGAAATGTTTTGGGTTCTGTTGGATTGGCGCAGAATGAATGCATAAAGCAGAGGGTCTGGGCTGGCTGGCTGGCAGACTGAATGTGCTGCCAAGGTTATAGCCAGGGTGGAACGTGTGGTGCGGTATAACAGTGACCATACAGCCTTTCACAGGGAGGAGGTTGCCAAAAAAAAAAACGACTTTTCCCCTATGCCTCCACCCAGCGATGAGCACTGACCCAGGAGGCCTGCAGGCATTAGCATATTTATTGTTAAGAGTAGAACAGTTGATTGATTTAAAATAAATTGTGGGGGACAAAATCTCTTTATATAGAAGAGAGGGGAGACACGTTGAATTCAGCCTGGGGGATATACGACACATCCTGATTATGTAAGAACCGTCCATGTTCCTTCGTTTTCCCAAAACCCAAGGTTGAAAGTTGTGCGACAATGAGCTAATGCAATCACACACTACTTTTGCATATAAAAAAAAGGCATCCGAGGGTCAGCTAAGTCTTCTCTGTATAACATTCTTCCGGCTCTCGCCCGTAATCAAAAGCCAATTCAAGAAATTGAACTGTCACATGGCAGCTTATGCATGCCGCCCATCTCTGAACCGCTTAAGTTATACATAAACATTGCTGCCATGGACCCAGATAAGCTATAGGCATGCCTGGGAAAGATAGCGGAGGTCAGTCCCCCTGTCCATTCATATTCCCCTGTCTCTCGCTGGCCTTTCATGCTAATTATAAGATTTAGCTGTAATCCCGCTCAAAGCCACAATCTGCTATATAGGAAATATTTATAGGCTCGCAAACGGGGGGGGAGATAGTCTCATACATACATTCCCCACGCTTAACCCATTAAGACCGGGAACGTATCTGTGTCATTTTAAGATTTCTTTGGGCTATTCAAAAATAGCAGATATACAAGCTCATAGCGTGGCACCGAGTGCCGCGCTATGAGCTTGTAGATCTGCTATTTTTTTTTAAATCGTGAAAATGGTAGCAAATATTTGAATATATACGTATTTTTAAAGCAACATTTTTAACTCAAATCTTTGCTTCTGGGGGAATTCTACAAATGTCTTCTGAATCTTAGTATTTTTTATTTTTTTTAATGTTGCTATAATCAGTGGTTCTCAAACTTTTTCATTAAGGACCACCCAAAATTATGTGAATTTTGGCCGCGGACCCCCATCTCAAAATATTTTGTTCTAGGGACCCCCCAGAAGTTGTAACAGAGTTAAAAATGTGCACTACAGGAAAAAAAAGATATTCAAAGATTTGCACACATTTTCACGATTAAAAAAAAAATAGCAGATCTACAAGCTCGTAGCGCGGCACTCGGTGCCGCGCTATGAACTTGTAGGTCTGCTATTTTTTTGAATAGCCCAAAGGAATCTTAAAAATGACACAGATGCGTTCTCGGTCTGAATGGGTTAATGGTTTGGCGGTATCCTTTTTCACTCCTGCTTGCTAGGGGTCGCGCACCTACGCGCTTACACAGACTTATGCAAATATACTGCCAGGCTCACCTGCTGGTGTTTGCGTTGTGAGGGGGGGAGGGCATGCAGCGTTGCATCGCCGGCCTGGCAGGGGGGGCAGGGGGGTTGTCCCAGGAACCACAGTGGAAGAGGTTTAACTCCCAGCAGGACAGGTTAACAATGTATAACGCAGCCTTGAAGGTCAATGATTCAGACTTGTTTTGTTTTGTTAAGGGTTGAGTCATGGTGTGGTGTGTGTATTGAGTTCAGCCTTGACATACTTGGATCTTCGCCCTTTCGATAGCCAGCAGTAGACGCTGATTAACGGGAAAAAATGAGGCCTCCCCTTAACACATTAACCGCCAAGAACGTAGTCCTACGGTCCGTTAAATCCAACTGTTAAGCGCCGAGACCGTAGCCCTACGGGCTGCGGTCTTTTCGCGCATGCGCGTTCCGGGTGCACTTTCGGAATTTTTTTGATCCACTTCCGTTTCCGGTTTGATGACCGGAAACGGAATTATTTGGGATCCGGTTTTGACGATCACGTCCGCCCTCGTTCTACAGACGAAACTGAAACTCAATTCTCTTCCTGTAGTTTTTTCTCCTCGCATTTCACTGTTTAACGTAATCCGCTCTAACTACAACATGGATGCCCCGTTTGACACGCGATCTTCACTGGGAGATACAGGGAGATCTCGCGGATGTAAACAGACCGGCTCAATCTCAATCTTAAGGATTTTAACAAGATCTATGGCGACATGAAAAAAACAAAAAAACAACAAAAACACCTTGGCACTGGTGAGTACATTATGAGATTAACCTCTGGCGGTCGATGTGTTAATGTCAGAAGAAGACTGGCGGACATGTGCACACACACACACACACACACACACACACACACACACACACACACACACACACACACACACACACACACACACACACACACACACGTGTGTGATCATTCATCAGAAGGGCTTCCATTGTCTTTCTCACCCAGAGGGTAAAAGCCCAGTTTTCCTGCCAGCCAAGGTCGGGGTCCACCAGCTAATGGCGTGGGGCTCCAATTAGAGGTTACAGAGAGGAAGGTCCTGACCCCCCCATAAACCTTGTCAGCAGAGAGCTGTCAATCAGACAGCGGTGCAAGGGGGCGGGACCCGTGGCGTGGCAGTTATTGGCCTGATGGGCACATCTAAGGTCCGTGGTGATGAGGTTCGACATTGACCCAACGACGCGCTTATCTCCGATCAAACATCTGCTGCTGATAGGGGGAGGGGGAGGGGGAGGGGGAGGGGGAGGGAGGGAGGGAGGTGTCGCCGGGCCCGTTGTCGTCGAATGACAGTCACATCACTTATCCCATTAACCCATTAAGACCTGAGAAGATTCTAGAAATGTCTTCTAAATCCTAACAATTTTTTGGAAAAAAAAACACTTTTTTTTCTCCTCGATTTTTCAAAAATAGCAGATATACAAGCTCGTAGCGCGGCACTCGGTGCCGCGCTATGAGCTTGTATATCTGCTATTTTTGAATAGCCGAAGAAATCTAAAGTGACACAGATGCGTTCCAGGTATCAATGGGTTAAGACCGGGAACTCGTCCGTGTCATTTTAAGATTTCTTTGGCCATTCAAAAAATAGCAGATCTACAAGCTCATAGCGCGGCACCGAGTGCCGCGCTATGAGCTTGTAGATCTATTTTTTGAAAATTTCGTGAGAATTCGTGCAAATCTTTGAATATACATATATTTCTTTAAGTGAACATTTGTAACTCAAATCTTTGCTTCTGAGGATTCTACAAAATGTCTTCTAAATCTCTAACATTTTTTTTTTATAAAACGTATGTTGCTATATATCAGTGGTGCTTAAAACCTTTTTCATGTCAAGGACCACCCAAAATGATATGTATTTGGCCGCGGACCCTCATCTCAAAACATGTTGTTCCAGGGACCCCCAGAAGCAAAGATTTTAGTTGAAAATGTTTGCTTTAAAAAAATATATATATTCAAAATGTGCACAAATCTTCCACGATTAAAAAAAAAATGCAGATCTACAAGCTCATAGCGCGGCACTCGTTGCCACGCTATGAGCTTGTATATCTGCTATTTTTTGAATAGCCCAAAGACATCTTAAAATGACAGAGATTCATTCCCGGTCTTTAATGGGTTAAACGACTTGAGGACGACGCGGCGAGAGGCTGAATGGTTTCGCCCGTTCAATTAGGGGTCACCTGGACACTTCCCATTGTCATGCACACGCGAGATTCAATTTCCTGATTGCCGTCATCTGCTCATCACGCTACCCCCAGAGCAGTACTAACATAGCACCATCTGTTTCTGGGACCGAGCAAAAGTTCATCATTTGGTCTTTTGCACAAAGATCCGTGCCAAAACATAGGAATGGTGGCATCCCATGAGTATTAGCAAAGTGGGCACATCCATAGACATAATATATATGTAGACGCCACATTGGCCACTGGATCGCACATCGATGTCACAGCCATATTGGCGTGGGGCAACTTGCCATAACTCCACTGCAAGAGATACAGCTGAGCTGTATAGAAGGACCTGAGACAAACACTTTTTTTCTGTTTTATGACCACTTATGCCATGCCCGTCGGAACGCATGCCCCTTCAGTTGTGCAATACTCATTTTATCCGTTTAAAAAAAAGTGGTGTAAAAAGTACTCACATATTTTACTTAAGTAAAAGTATCAATACTGCAATTTAAAAATACTCTGTTACAAGTAAAAGTCAATAATTACAAATGTACTTGAGTAAAAGTACAAAAGTATTAGTATCAAAATGAACTTAAAGTACCAAAAGTAGAAAGTACTCATTGTGCAGAATGTCTCATTTCAAATGTTTTCAAAATGTATAAAAATGTGACGCATTATGAGCTTGTAGATCGGCTATTTCCGAAAGGCAAAATGTATATAAATGTATCAAATAATTGCAGTGAAGTAAAAGTACAATATTTGCCTCTGAGATGTAGTGGAGTAGAACTAAAAGTACTGAAAATTGGAAAAGTAAAAAAATACCTCAAAATTGTACAGTGCTTGAGTAAATGTACTTATAATAATAATAATAATAATAATAATAATTAATAACAGAATTTAGGGAACAAAGAAATGAAGGAATATTTACTCGCGACCCACGAAAATGGATCCCGACCCACTGTTTGGGAATCAGTGCTTTAGAGTATAAAAATAAAAAGTAAACAAAGTGCTACAACATCGATAGAAAGCATGTGTCGGACAGATATCAGTAGGACCTTAGTCTCAAATGCAAGGGATTACACATGAATGTTTAAAGTCGTTTTGATGTTTAAATGGAGTCGAGACATTTTTATTCATTGAAAAACTCCTTTTAAACCCTTTTTAGGTCACATTATTTAACAATATATGCCAGAAAGATAGATAAATAAAAAAAATCCAATCATGTTTTCTTCCTGTGAAACAAAATGACGTGCTTACTGCTTACGTAGAATTGAACAAACCAATTTCAACCAATAATATCATGACCTCCTCCATCAATCAATCTTCTGTGATTCCCCGTGTTTGGTTCGACGTACCCACTTTTCAACGTTCAAATCAAATCCCCCCCAACGTTATGTCTGTCTGTCCCTTTTTCACTCGGTAATATGTCACGACACTGAGGTCGGGTACTCTCGAAATGCTGTTTCATCTAGACTTTAACCCAGTAAGACCGGGAACGCATCGCAGCGCGGCACCGAGTGCCGCGCTATGAGCTTGTAGATCTGCTATTTTTTTTAAAATCGTGAAAACGTGCAAATCTTTTTTAACTAAAATCTTTGCTTCTGGGGATTCCAGAAGTTTTTTGAAAAAAAAAAATCATTTTTGCTATAATATCAGTGGTCCTCAAACTTTTTTCATGTCAAGGACCCCCAAAATGATATGTTTTTGGCCCCCATCTCAAAATATGATGTTCCAGGGACCCCCAGAAGCAAAGATTTGAGTAAAAAAAAATCGCTTTAAATATATTTTTTTATATTCAAAGATTTGCACACATTTTCAAGATTTGAAAAAAAAAAAAAACAGATCTACAAGCTTGTATATCTGCTATTTTTGAATAGCACAGAAAATGACACAGATGCGTTCCCGGTCTTAATGGGTTAAAAGTGTCAGAGAGTTTGCAGGTTGTTCCACCACCTCGGAATGGAACGTTCTGCTTCAACAGAGACCCCGTGGAACAGACAATAACGCTTGTCTGGAGGAGTAGAAAAGGTTGTTTTGTAAATATGTGTATGACCCCAATAGAATAGCGAATAGTCTTCTTCGGTGATGTCATTTTCAGAGCCAAGCCAATACAAGCGCAATGACAACTTTATCATTTAAAAAATGGACTCGGCTAGTTTGATTAATATTTATGCACCCGTGTTCGGTCGTATCAAAGTTTTGCAGACTTACGATAAACCTCGAGGTGCAAATTAGCCATGGAATCACAAATGGATTATGCAAATTGAAGATCAATTGCTTTTTTTGCTGTGTTTCACCCCCCCCCCCCCCCCCCTCCTGTAAAAAATACTATAGACATTGTTTTCCCAAAGCATTTGGCCATCATGTGTAGTTTGTTGGAGGGAGCCAGCGGGTGTTCCTCATCCCCCTCCAGCTGGTAACAAGCTTACTTTCCATACGTGGCCAGGTGCATGTTTTAACCCATTAAGACCTGAAGCCCATTCTACAAATGTTTTCTAAATGTAATAGTTTTTTTTTTTTTTTTTACCATAAGTAATATAAAAATATAAAAATACAAAAATACAAAAATACAAAAATAAAAAAATCTATAAAATATAAAAAAATCTAAAATATCTCAAAATATGTTGTTCCTGAGATCCCCAGAAGCAAAGATTTGAGTTACAAATGTTAGCTTTAAAAATATAGATATTCAAAGATTTGCACAAAATGTTCACGACTTTTCAAAAAATAGCAGATCTACAAGCTCATAGCGCGGCACTCGGTGCCGCGCTATGAGCTTGTATATCTGCTATTTTTTGAATAGCCCAAATAAATCTTATAAGGACACACACACACACAGCTGCGTTGTTCCCCGGTCTCAATGGATTAAGATAGAGCTTTAACGGCATGCTGTGGTGGTGAATTCCAATGGAGTCATGCTCAGGTACGATAATGCTGTTATGAATGCAGCCCGTGAAGTTGATGCCATCCATATCACACTCACAGGGAAAAAAGGAAGGGGCGGGTGGGTGGGACCTGACATCTGTTTCAAGTGGGGGGGGGGGACGGGACCTGACATCTGTTTCAAGCGTACTCCAGCTTTTACATCTACCCACAAAGTCATGGGTTGTGGAGGCACACGTCTGGCGTTCGTAGATTAAATGTGTCGACAAGCTTAACCGCTGGCTTTTTTTAAACTTGCCTCCCGTCTCTCTTGTGTTTGAAATTCCCCCGATGCTTGGCTAATTTTGTTTTTTCTTTATGAGCACATGGTTAAAACATTCATACATGCGCGCACCTTACGTGCATGATAATTCTGGCCACCTCCCAAAGTCTAGCTTCGGTGAACAGTTCTTTTTTTAAACTGTACCCTCAACAATGTGTTTTGAGAAATGGTATATGTAATTATTTTGATATAAAAAAAAGGAAACTTAACCCATTTAGACCTTAGCTAATGTCTTCCAAATCCCAACAGTTTTCTGAAATACCTATGTTTGTTTATCAGTGGTTCTCGAACGTTTTCATGTCTGGGACCCCCAAAAATGATATATATTTGGCCACGGACCCCCATCTCAAAATATTTCGTTCAAAAATAGCAGATCTACAAGCTCGTAGTGCCGCGCTATGAGCTTTTATATCTGCTATTTTTGAATTGCCAAAGTGTAAAATAATGCTTTTTAGCTCAAATCAAAAAATGACACAGATGCGTCCCAGGTCTTAACACATTGATTGCCAAGATATTAAACATAGTTTTCTATCCCCTTGCCAGCGTATAATTACCTCATTCCGATGATATTTGAAACGCTGTGGAACCGACATTGTGTCCCAAAAACACAAACAAAATAGTCCCCGTGGGTTAGCGGAGGGATCTGTGTATCCATAGGAACGACAACGTTCCAACCGCGATCCGGCATTTTGGGGCTTTGGCCCGCTGAAAACTAGTGGTTTTCAATGCAAAAAAAAAGAAACTGAGTTACAGCTGTTTTTCTGAAAATCCCAAACAGGAAGCGGATGGCTTCCTGTTTTTTTTTGGAACGACGTCACATCCACATTCTACTTCTCTTGAGTGACGATCGATCATTCCAAAGCTGTGTTAGGTCGCCCCTTGTGGAATTTCCCCCCAAAAATGAAAGAATGCATCAATGTGATCTTGGCCATCAAGTGATGCATTTGAAAGAACGCATCAATGCGATCTTGGCAATCAATGTGTTAATGTGTTAATTCATTTAGACCTGAGGCCGATTCCAGAAACGCCTTCTAAATCCTGACCTAAGTTTTCTGGAAAACTTCAAATATGTATTCATATGTATGTAAAAATGGATGTTGCTATATACTGTAGCAACAACTACCCCAAAAGTGGTTCCCGGATTTGGTAGGTTGGAAGGTATTGTTACGTATAGGGGTACCCGGTCTAAATGGGTAAATATGTGCAAGGATCAAAGTTTTCAGTGCACACATAATATTACGGATGGCTACATATTGTAATGTAGGATTGTTGATAGCCAAAAATGATATGCAACACTGATTGACGTTACCACTCACACATACAGAAAGTCAGTGGTGGAAAGTAACTAAATACATGTACTCAAGTACTGTACTTAAGTACAATTTTGAGGTATCTGTACTTTACTTGAGTATTTCCAATTTCCAATACTTTTACCTCTACTCCACTACATCTCGGAGGCAAATATTGTACTTTTACTCCACTACAACTATTTGAAAACTTTAGTTCCTAGTTACTTTGCAGATATAAATTATTATATTATAAAACATACATTAACCAGTTCAGCCCTATTTTATACCTAGGCTATTTGAAAATAGCCGATCTACAAGCTCACAACGCGTCGCAAGCTTGTAGATCGGCTATTTTCAAACATTTTAGTACTTTTACTTTTGGTACTTTAAGTACATTTTATACCAATACTTTTGTACTTCTACTCAAGTTAATTTTGAATTCCAGACTTTTACTCGTAACAGAGTACTTCTACATTGCAGTATTGATACATTTACTTAAGTAAAACATTTGAGTACTTTTTCCACCACTGCAGAAAGTCCACCTGGCTGGCATCCTGGCTGGTCTGAAAGAGGATGAAGCCAGGGTTTTGGCTACCGCATCTGGTGCAATGTTTAGGAGTAATTCTGGGGATTACCATTCCATAGCAGCTTTAAAGGCCACAATGGGCAGAAGGCGAAGAAGAGATAGTCAAGCTTAAGGATTGGATAGAACAGGGGACAGGTGGTGATGAAGATGAGAGCGACGGAAAAGAGAGGGTTTTGCTGCTGCGAAGGAAAACGTCCCTTTTCTCTGTCACCGCCCTGCTCCTCCTCCTTTCACACGGCTGAAGGTCAGGATAAATAATCGATAGCATTAGAAAGAGCTCCCAGTGGCCGGCTCTATTGTGCCCGAGACTCTATCCCTGTTGGCAATTAAAGGCCCCCGAGTCATTAATGTTCAAGTAGGGCCAGAAACCCTTTAAGCATTGTTCTCTCCTTGAATGAGAGGAAATCCAATGCAGGCTTGAGGTCTGCCATGCGGCGGGGTCATGACATTGACTGTGTGTGAAGGGGAAGTCGGGCTGGTTTTGGTGCCACGGGGCACAATTCACACACAAAACACGTGGCGAGGTGGAGGAGGGATGCAAAAGCAAAATGCGACCCCAAGTTCCCCCCCCCCCCCCCGTTTTACTGACGCGCCATCCCACTATCAATATTGACAGTTCTGAGCAGTGCTGTCAGTGATATTTAAAGTGCCGTGCGCCTGTGTGACACACTCCTAGCCCAGTTAGCCGGCTCCCCCGGTGGCAGGTCATGGAATAAAAAGCACACGTCTTTGATGGAACTAATTTCATCTGGCCTTTTATGCCTCGCCGATCCCTCCCTTCGCTCACTCACTCATCCATACAACCCCTTTAAAGCGCACTTGTTTACCAGCCCTCTGTAATATCAATCCCTTACCTTTCTCTCTCTGTTCTCCTTCTCCGTCTCTCTTTCTCTCTCCCCCCCTCGGCTTGTATACCTCTCTCGCCTCATCTCATCTCCGCACTCGTTTGTCCTCCTTAAGCCCGATTTATATTTCGTAGTACAACGGTGTCTCACGTATTAACACATTCCCTGCCATTGACGGACAAAATCCACCCGTTCACCGCCATTGACGGAGATTTATTTATTTTTTGTTCGTTTTTTCACACCAGAACCAGGAGATAACGTGATCCAAAGATTTTTACTGCTCCATTCACTTCCTGGTTAAAGTATTTTGGGAAAGATTCCTCCTGTGTTTTACTATGCATTTTTAGGCGAAACATGCTATTTTCAACTGGGTATAACAAGCGAACGGGGGAGGTCGCAATGACAGTGAAAACCCTCCGTGATTAGCAACCATCATACAGGGGATCGATCATACTGGAGATGAATATTCTGTGGTTTTTGAAAGATCAGTCAGAATGCTTAAGGTCTGCTATTTTCACGGCACGCGACGACACCATCGTAAGACGTATAGCAGAAGTTAGGCGTTATAGGCTTGCCTTTTTTTTTTATACCTTTTGGTTTGCAGTCACGTTTCATTTCCGTGCATGACTCATTCTGCTCAATAAGCCCCAAAGTAAGCAGATTTGTCCACCACCCCCCCCCCCCCCCCCTCACCAACCCCCCTCTCCTCTCCCTCCTCTAAGAAGGCTATTGTGATTCATGGAGGAAACCCTTCAGAGCAAATATTCTCTGGGCATTTCATGTATAAACATGCCTGACTTTCTTTCTATCACCAGGGGAGGGCGGGTGGGAAAAAAAAAATGCAGAAAAGCTTTTCTGTATAACGTTGGTGGTTCAATACGTACTGTATATAAGTGACCAAACAAATGTTTTGGATTCATCGGTCTGAGCCCCATGTGGTCAAGTTTAATCCATTAAGACCGGGAAAGTGTCTGTCATTTTTTCGATTTCTTTCGGCTATTCAAAAATAGCAGATCTACAAGCTCATAGCGCGGCACCGAGTGCCGCGCTATGAGCTTGTAGATCTGCTTTTTTTTTTGTATTCACATTTTTTTTGCAAATCTTTGAATATATGTTTTTTTAAAGCGAACATTTGTAACTCAGATCTTTGCCTCTGGGGGATTCTACAAATGTCTAAATCCAAACGGTTTTCTGAAAAACTTATGTCGCTATAATATCAGTGGTTCTCAAACGTTTTTCATGTCAAGGACCACCCAAAATTATATGTATTTGGCCGCGGACCCCCATCTCAAAATATTTTGTTCCAGGGACCCCCCCCCCTCCCTGAAGCAAAGATTTGAGTTAAAAATGTTCGCTTGAAAAAGTATATGTATTCAAAGATTTGCACAAATTTTCACGATTTTTCCAAAATAGCTGATCTATTGTAAGCTCATAGCGCGGCACTGAGTGAAAAATATCTGCTATTTTTTTAACAGCCAAAGACTGAAAATGACACAGACGCGATACCGGATTGAATGGGTTAATGCCAACTGTGATTTAATAGATTAGTCCCTAGATGACGGCCTCAAATGAGTTCAGCCCAATACTTTCAACACGGTTGTCAGTCTAGCTAATTTGTTGAGATTTCGCCGCAGAGAGAGAATCCCGACTAGTGATGAAAATGAGTCGGCCCCCTTTAGCGTTTAGTCCAAAAATAAACAAACTCATACTCCTCTATTAATATATATATGTATTTTAACTGGCTTTGAAATCCTCTTCTCAGAATGCCATCCTCGGGATTAAGGGTCAGAAAATTCAATCTGAGTCGTATTAAGGGGAGCAACCTCGGTGTCAGTACACTGTGGAAAGAAATAGGCATTAGCATTCTCATATTTGCATATACCATTGCTATATATAAATTAAGTGTTGGTGGAGTGCTTTTGGAGAGACACCGGGGTCGGGAGAAGTGCCTCGGAATAAGTGGGTTTTTTTTTCCCCACAGCAATGGGGATATACAGTTCGTTTCTGGAATAATCCAGTAACACGAGTGACGGGGGAAACGCTGGTATGAACTTTCTGTTCTTCTCCCATCCCTCTTCAACTGCTTGGTCCTTAACCCTTTAAGGCCGGGAAAGAATCGGTGTCGTTTTTTAGATTTCTTTGGGCTATTCAAAAACAGCAGATCTACAAGCTCGTAGCGCAGCACTGAGTGCCGCACTACGAGCTTGTAGATCTGCTATTTTTTTGAGAAATCGTGAAAATTTGTGCAAATCTTTGAATATATATATGAATTTTTAACTCAAATCTTTGCTTCTGGGGGTCCCTGGAACAAAACATTTTCAGATGGGGGTCTGTGGCCAAATACATATCATTTTGGAGGTCCTTGACATGAAAAAGTTTGAGAACCACTGATATATAGCAACATACGTTTTTTCAACAAAAAGATTTGTAGAATCCTCAGAAGCAAAGATTTGAGTTACAAATGTTCGCTTTAAAATATATATATTCAAAGATTTGCACACATTTTCATGATTTTTCGAAAATAGCAGATCCCAAAGCTCATAGCGCGGAACTCGGTGCCGCGCTATGAGCTTGTATATCTGCTATTTTTTAATACACAAATGTATCTTAAATATGACACATATGCGTTCCCGGTCTTAACACATTAACTGCCAAGACCGTAGTCCTACGGGCCGTTAAATCCAACTGTTAAGTGCCGAGACCGTAGCCCTACGGGCTGCGGTCTTTTCGCGCATGCGCGGTCCGGGTGCACTTTCGGAATTTTTTTGATCCACTTCCGTTTCCGGTTTGATGACAGGAAATAGAATTATTTGGGATCCGGTTTTCACGATCACGCCCGCCCTCGTTCTACAGACGAAACTGAAACTCAATTCTCTTCCTGTAGTTTTTTCTCCTCGCATTTCACTGTTTAACGTAATCCGCTCTAACTCAAACATGGATGCCCCGTTTGACACGTGGTTTTCACTGGGAGATACAGGGAGATCGCGCGGATGTAAACAGACTGTGTAGCGCTCAATCTTAAGGATTTTAACAAGATCTATGGCGACATGAAAAAAACAAAAAAACAACAAAAACACCTTGGCACTGGTGAGTACATTATGAGATTAGCCCTTGGCAGTGGATGTGTTAATGGGTTAAATGATGGGGCCAACTCATTAGGACCGTTGACAACACGCTATATAACACGACTCTGGCAGCGCTCAGCAAAACAGTGCCTCACCGAGCAATGCAAACAACAACTTCAATTAGCCCCCCCCCCTCCCTCTGTCAGACGGCCATATTTATTGCCTCAGATGATGTACCGTACAGTATGCTTGCACTATATAACATACATATGGAACGGCTTGAGGGACTTGAGATTAAAATTGATTTTCCTCCCCTTGGGAAGTGGAAAAAGTCAAAAATGGTTACTCGTACATTTATGAAACGGATTTAGTCTGTTGACATTGAAGGCCATTTTGATAAGTAATTAAATCGCCTTCGCCCAACGCAAGGTGACATGTAAACTCTTTTCTCAATCGCCCACCGTGTGGAGTAGCTATAGCACGATAATGATGATATACTGTTGGTGGAGTTGTTGTTTTGCGCTCTGCTGTACATGTAAGGGAAGGGAATAGATCAAATATGATTTTATGATCGGAGCCGAGGGGAACGGAATGAGACTTGGTCAATAGCATCGACTTCATAGAAGAGTTTTGATGTGAGAAGGGTTGAGAGAGAAAAAACGACTGGGAATACATTTAAATATTTTCAGCAGTGGTGTAAAGTAACTAAGTACATTTACTCAAATACTGTACTTTATGGGAGTATTTCCAATTGTCTATATTTTTACTCCACTACATCTCAGAGGCAAATATTGTACTTTTACTCAACTACAATTATTTGAAAACTTTAGTTACTAGTTACTTTGCAGATATAAATTATTACACTATAAAAACGTACATTAACCACTTTAGCCCCATTTTATACCTAGGCATCAACATAGCCGATCTACAATCCGCGTTGTGAGCTTGTAGATCGGCTATTTTCAAACGTTTTAGTACTTTTACTTTTGGTACTTTAAGTACATTTTGATGCCAATACTTTTGTACTCTTACTCAAGTAAAATTAGAATTATGGACTTTTACAACAGTTAAACAGTTGCAGTATTGATACTTTTACTTAAGTTAAACATTTGAGTACTTTTCCCACCACTGATTTTCAGTATATGTAGAGTATATATTATATACAGTGCATAAGCATAATATTGTATATTATGATCCGCTGGTCGCAGTGGCATGTGTGAGCCGGAAGCAGGGGTACAGTGGAGCAGTTGGCGCGGTGGCACCCTCTGGCTGGCAGGGTCCTCTGATTAATGACTTCTCCCAGGCTCGGAGAACGGTGCAGTCGAGAGGCCACGCATCTGTGTGTCACTCAGGACTGACACCTCCTCCCCAAGCCCGGCTTCCGGGCCACTCAGCAAGGGATTTCCCAGATGTTCCAAGGTTTCCGTACCCAAACAAACCACCATGACATTGTGTTGTTGACACTCCAGCGTGTTAGAGATGAGTTTCATTTAAAGTATAGAGTCTATATCCCTCTTGTATCCATTTGGCCATATACTGTATAATTCAATCTTTCCATTACGAAAGCCACTGAATAAAGGCCTTTTAAACTGTATTGCCAGAAGATGTTCTTTTTTTAAAACCACTTACGACCTTTTTACTTCATAGACAGGGGTCCCAAGGGTCTATCTTTGCCCCCCATGCTTTTTTCCTTGTACACCAAGGACTCTATCTTGCGCGCCGTATGTCTAAGCTATTTTTGCATTTTTTACTATTTTGAAAAACATTTTTAAATAGTTCAAATAGCCGATCTACAAGCTCACAACATGTTGATGTAGATCGGCTATTTTCACTATTTTAAAATGTTTTTCAAAATAGTAAAAATTGCCCAAAACGTTTAGGCATAAAGGGGTATAAGGCAAGATAGGGACCCAAATCTCTTTGGTGTACGGATCACATTGCGACACATTGTGAGCTTGTAGATCGGCTATTTTTGCAGAACCTATTATGACCCAGAATGGGGATGCTACGGTTCTTAAAGGTTTTCATGACAACAAAACATTAAAAGTCTTTATCATGGTCCTTCAAACATGTATTAAAACGTTTTAACTGAAAAATCCACTCCAGTGAGCCATGTCAGCTTTTTTTCTGTCTGTGTTCTGGGGCCTTTTCGGCTGAAATGAAAAAAAAAAGACCTGCGGGTGTCGCTGTTGAGGGATTTTGCCTGTCAATCATCGTCTCTGCTCCCCACCCCCCCCAAGGGGGAGGGGCGGGTTGGAAGTCCAAGGGGCCAATCACAGCACTTCTCTGAGCCTAATTATTCAGAAAACCCCAGACCACAGAAAATCCACTGAATGCTCAAAGTTCTGTTTTTCTGGGGTGTAAATTGAGGTCAGAAAACCAAAAAGAAAAAAAACTAAAAATGAAAAAGATAAGAAACTTGATGTCATGAAACCTTTAAAGCGTGACCCTTGGCCAGTGCATTATCATGTCTCGCTTGAAACGCTGTCTCGGCCATTATGACGCAACTTGCACGCAACTACTACTACCCCTATGTGTGATTAAGGCGGGTGATCACAGGCTGGCTTTGACACGGACTTGCATTAATTTCTCCTGTGTGTGTGTGTGAGGCTCTTTCATTTAAAAAATGTGAAAAGGGAATTTCACCCAGTAAGCTTCAATTCTTCCGCGCCACGGCCTCACTGAGTCTCATTAAGCAGAGCGCCGTTCACAATGCGAGTCCCGGGCCTTGTGTGTGTGGGTATCTAGCGTGGAGCCGGTGATAAAAGTTCAGTAGGGTATAGCTGATGTATAGTCGCTCTCCCCCAAAGGGAGGATCATTTATAAAAAGGTGTCTCCGGACTACCTTTTGTGCAACCCGCACAAGCTTTGTGATGGAGCCATCCCCTACCTACCGCCCTGCAAAATGTATGTTGATGGTGTTTTCATAATCTCCCCGTTTTCCCTTATTTCCCCCCGAATAAAAGGGGGTGAGGAGGAGGCGCGGCGGGGGGGGGTCGTAATGGAATTCAGCCAAGGCATTGGATTATAAATGAGGTCTGCGGCAGGCTTCATAACATTATTTAGATTTCCTGTGTACAGAGACTCCGTGTTCCAACTCCCATCAGCATTGCAACTGAATCAAATGTGAATATAAGCTGATATAGGGAAATTGGTTTGTAATGTGCTGATGCTTTGGAGACCCTGTGCAAAGGTAAAAAAAGAAAAGAAAGAAAAAAAAAACACCCAGAGAAATTCCATGGCACGCTCAGAGTGATGTTTTAATTACTCGAATTGAATGATAACAACCAGCCATCACCCTACCAGAATGAAACAAATTAATAGGGTTACAGTGCAAGCCACCTTGGTTTTGTGTGTGTGTGTGTGTGTGTGTGTGTATGTGTGTGTGTGCGCGTGTGTGTGTGTGTGCGCGTGCGTGTGTTTTAGTTCTCAGTAAAGCTTCATTTTATTTCCACATTGTGTGGAATGTACCTGTGTTTCCCCTGTGGTACAGAATGTGTTCCACATTCATATTATGCGAGGTGTGAAATTTCAAGACATGCGGCTGTTTTGCGGAGTTGGGGGGCGGGGGTGGGGGTTGGGTGGGGGGGGGGGGCAGTGTTTCCTGTGGCATTTACCGACACAGGTCAGAGTGGCATCTCTTCCTTACTGCCATCGCCATGACAACCCTCTTGACAGCAACAAGAGCGATGGGCGAAGATGTGAGTAATGTGTGTGTGCTCAATCTATTTCCGGACAGGAGACCTTTTAGCATGTCATCGGGCATGTCTCTCTCCTCTCTGTGCGCCACACCAGTCATTCTCAACCTTTTTCACTTCCAGGACCCCCCCAGTTTGATATGCATCTAGCCACGGACCCCCCATTTGATGCAAATGTGTATCAAATAAAAGGCCACTGAGGCCTTTCTGTGTGGAGTTTGCATGTTCTCCCCGTGTTTCCTAGGGTAGGTACCCTCACAAAAACACATGCAGTAATCCTGGTCTCTATACTGCCTCCCCCTGGTCAGCCGGGGCGCCTGATGGAGGGGAAAGGAACTAGTTGGAATAACGTGTTCCTTCCACGCACTGCGTCCAACCGGGGAAACTCCCCCCTGTCAGGTGATAAGAAGTGGCCTGCTCACTCCTCATGCACTGAAGGCAGCATGAGCTCGGTTCGGGAATCTCCCCAGGCTGGCAGAGGGAGAGTAGAGCCCAGGATTACATGCTTAGGCAATTGGCACTGGGTGAACAAATTGGTTGCAAAATTGTGGGATAAAAAATTAAGTAGAAAAAAAAAGGCCACCGAGTTCAAATAAATAACTTGCTCTGCTCAACACTCGCAAAGTTGGGGCCATTAGTTAAGAAACGAGGTGATTAGCAGACAGATTGAGATTTGTCCACATTCTTTCCCTGCCTTCAGATGACTGAGCGTCGGGGCATTTTGTCACACCTGGTTATAGCAACTGCCACTCACTTGTGCAAAGATGTCACGCATATTGTCCAGCCGCGGGGAGACACTCCGAGGCTACATTGACACGCAACACACAAGATGCGTTGAGTAATGATAAACAACAGTTAATGGTGAGCGCTTCATCGGTTTCGCACAGCCAAAGAGCTGGAGTGCGAGCTGAGTATCTTTATAAGAGAAATTACTCATTGCGGTCAATGACGGGCCATGATGAAAGCTGATGGCAAAGCACAAAATGAAGCGTGTGAAGAGTTATAAGTCATGAGAGTTCTCTTCACTCACAGCTCTAATCACGTGTGATTGGGTTTAGCGTTTGCGTCTGAAATACAGATTTGGTAAATGCCCTAGCTAGCAAAATGTGAGGCTACAAACGCCAATATCTGAAAATAATGGAGCATGTCTATCCAAGATTTGTTAACCCATTCAATCCGGGAAAGCATCTACAAATGTCTTCTAAATCCTAACAGTTTTCTGAAAACCGTACAGTATGTTGCTATAATATCAGTGGTTCTCAATTTTTTTCATGTCAAGGACCCCCCTGTATTTGGTCGCGGACCCCCATCTCAAAATATTTTCTTCCAGGGAACCAAAGATTTGCACAAATTTTCACAATAAAATAAATAAATAGCAGATCTACAAGCTCGTAGTGCGGCACTTGGTGCCGCACTATGAGCTTGTAGATCTGCTATTTTTTAATAGCCAAAGAAATCTTAAAATGACAGATGTTCCCGGTCTTAATGGGTTAAGTGCAGAGTTTGCATGTTCTCCCTGTGTCCCCTAGGGTAGGTACCCTCACAAAAAACATGCAGTTATCCTGCTCTCTATACTGCCTCCCCCTGGTCAGCCGGGGCGCCTGATGGAGGGGAAAGGAACTGGTTGGAAAAACGTGTTCCTTCCACGCGCTACGTTCTACCGGGGGAAACTCCCCCCCCCTGTCAGGTGACAAGAAGCGGCCTGCTCACTCCTCATGCATTGAAGGAAGGATGAGCTCAGTTCGGGGCTCTCCCCAGGCTGGCAGAGGGAGAGTAGTGCCCAAAAAAAAGGGTTAAGGATGGGTAAACCTTAGGCTTTATCGTTGATTTTGGACAATAGGTTCATAGGTTTGGTATTTGTAGTGCGCCCCCCCATCCCATCCAGACACTGCGGCCCCGGGGCGCATGCCAAGGAGAGAATTAACATGAGGACCATTATGGCCTTTGATACTGTGTCACTGTTGTCCCACATTGTCCCGTCTTTTGACATGATGTGCCATTTGACTCCACATCAATGACAAGAAGCTAAAAACTCATTTATTTACTTTCCGCTTCTACCTTTTTACAGCACAGCTCTGCAAGAGGCTACCCTTCTCAGTGGTGTAAAGTAACTAAGTACATTTACTTAAGTACTGTACTTAAGTACAATTTTGAGATATTTGTACTTTGTATTTCCAATTTCCAATACTTTTACTTCTACTCCACTACATCTCAGAGGCAAATATTGTACTTTTACTCCACTACAATTATTTGAAAACTTTAGTTACTAGTTAATTTGCAGATGTAAATTATGATGTTATAAAACATACATTAACCAATTTAGCCCTATTTTATACAGGCTATTTGAAAATAGCAGATCTACAAGCTCACAACGCGTCGCGACGCGTTGTGAGCTTGTAGATCTGCTATTTTCAAACATGTTAATACTTTTACTTTTGGTACTTTAAGTACATTTCGATGCCAATACTTCTGTACTTTTACTCAAGTACATTTTTAATTGTGGACTTTTACTTGTAACAGGGTGTTTTTATATTGCAGTATTGGTACTTTTACTTAAGTCAAGAATTTGAGTACTTTTTCCACCACTGACCCTTCTATGACAGTGTCTGTTTGGCCGAGTGTGTGTCTTGTCTTTTTGTCCAGAGCTAATCTTGCAAACCACTGGAGCGATCAGTGCCAAACTTTGTACTCTGCCGGTAAAGGCCACAGAAGTGTACCTCAACTTTTTGTGTTATTATGGAAGTCAATGGGGGCTGTGTTCAGGGTTCATGTGGTTAAACTGCAGAGTGAATACATGGCGAATACATGGCCGTAGATGTCTAATCCATCCATTACATGTAATTGAGATTGAAACGCTGCATTAACCCTTTAAGACCGGGAACGCATCTGTGTCATTTTTTGATTTCTTTGGCTATTCAAAAATAGCAGATATACAAGCTCATAGCGCGGCACTGAGTGCCGCTCTATGAGCTTGAGTGCCGCGCTATGAGCTTGTAGATCTGCTTTTTTTTTTTTTATCGTGAAAATTCATGGCAAAATCTTGGATTATATCTTTTTTTAAAGCGAACATTTGTAAAATATTTAGTTCCAGGAACCCCCAGAAGCAAAGATTTGATTTACAAATGTCCGCAATTTTTTTTGAAAAAACATCAAATATTTACACAACTTTTCATGATTTTTCAAAAAATAGCAGATCTACAAGCTCATAGCGCGGCACCGAGTGCCGCGCTATGTATATCTGCTATTTTTGAATAGCCAAAGAAATCTAAAAATGACACACAGATGCGTTCCCGGTCTTAAAGAGTTAAAGTCGAACTCTGTAGGATTGAGCTCGGAGGGGAAATTGCAAGGATTAGAACGAATATCAAATAAATATATATATATACGTATATGTACTGTACACTCACTCTCCCGCCGTCAAGCTCAGCAGCTAGAAAATGCCACAGAAAAGCCCCTTCGCAGAACATGTAAAATTACCTTGTCAATCTTTGCCCGGCTGCGTACTACTTTTTCTACTCCTCTTTCTGGCGTATAGGAAGAAACAGGGATGTAAAAGGGGTCAAAATGAGCTCCGTTTGGATGGATTTTCTTGGCCATGTGTCTAATGGTTGCTTTTTAATGAGAAGAGGCTACAGTGCCGGATTTAGAGCTGTAGTGACAGCCAGTCACAGGGAGGCAGTCACCCCACCGTGCACATGTACACGCACACGCACACACACACGCACACGCACACGCACACGCACACGCGCACACGCACAGAGCACCTCCACAACCACCAAAAAAGTGCACAATCATTTGTTGTCTTGATGCCGGGGTGCACACACAGGGGGGACCAACTAAAGTAGCAACAGACACATACTGTAGAAAAAAAAGAAAAATCTAAATCCCCTCTGTTTGTCCTTGCTAAAGATAACATATTTCTGTCAATAATACATGTATTATTAAAGCACAAGCAAATGGGAACAAATATGAATTTCCATGAATTTTCCCATTTCCAATAAAGCATAGGAGCGGGATGATAAACACAAAGAATTTGACTGAGGCACACCTGCCCTATTTATTTGA
Source organism: Gymnoscopelus braueri (assembly GCF_963280865.1). Lineage (NCBI taxonomy): Eukaryota > Metazoa > Chordata > Actinopteri > Myctophiformes > Myctophidae > Gymnoscopelus > Gymnoscopelus braueri. The sequence continues at coordinate 34,162,100 of NC_137620.1, read as the reverse complement.
ACATGGCAGGGTTATCACTGCGCTCCGCGAGACGCGAGAGAAAACGTGTTGAATGCAAAAGGCAAAGGTAGAATGATGAATTGCACGGTAAAGTGACCAAAATGAGATGCAGTAAAATGAAACAACACATCGAGGTTACTGTTGATATAAAAGGGTGACATACATTGCAAATGTATGGCCCACTTTGATGTGTTCATCAATCTGCCCCACAGCCAGAGCGGCGCGACTTGAATGTGCCCAATACACTTACACTGGGATCTATCCCGATGCATCAACATCGTGTTAGCCAGCTTGCACATACGTGTGTGTGTGTGTGTGTGTGTGTGTGTGTGTGTGTGTACCTGTGCGCTTGTGGGGGGAGGTAGTGTTGACAGCAAATTTTGATTCAGTTTTAGTCATAGTCTTTTGAATCAAATTCCATTTAGTTTTAGTCACATTTTAGTCATCTGAAATGTTTTACTGTTAGTCTAGTTTTAGTCGACTAAATATCATAAGATTTTAGTCGACTAAATCTACAGATGACTTAGTCGACTAAAAAAGCAGATCTACAAGCAACGCGTCGCATCGCGACGCGTTGTGAGCTTGTAGATCTGCTATTTTCAAACATTTTAGTACTTTTACTTTTGGTACTTTAAGTACATTTTGATACCAATACTTTTGTACTTTTACTCAAGTAAATTCTGAATTCCGGACTTTTACTTGTAACAGAGTACTTCTACATTGTGGTATTGATACTTTTACTTAAGTAAATAATGTCAGTACTTTTTCCACCACTGAATTCTTACATATAGATAATGGTTATAAAACAGAAAAAGGGCTTTAGTCTCCCTAGGTACTTGGATACAGCTCAGGCATATTTTTCTTGTAGTGAAGTTATGCCAATTTGCCCCGGGCAATATGGCAGTAATGTTGATGGGCCAATGCGGCGCCCACGTACAGTATATTATGTCTGTGGTATAGTACCAGCTGTAGCCCACCCACCCAATCCAAGGTGGGTTTGGATGTCCAGCCTCTCTGCCAACATAACAGTATGTCACCGTGCTTAAGTTCTTCGTTCAGGACTAATGGGGATTTCTCAATGTCTGTTCTAAATCAAAACAGCACAGCCTCTCTGTTCCACATCAAATGGTTTTTTACAACTATAATGCTTTGCTTTTTACATCACTTGAAAACAAGGCAGGCACGCTGACAGAAACGGCCTGAGGGGAGTGTCCATACAGACAGAGCGTGGTGCGATGTGGCCGCGCTGTCAAATTCAGCGCCGGGCCGAGTTAGCATACCGATAGCTTGCGAATCCGTTATAATCTATTTTAGTACTGCACTTGCCAATGAAACTATTATGACGCTACATTGAGCTGACAACATCCACATCTTGTACCACATTTTGTCGTACTACGCAGGTGAGATAGAGCAGTGGTTCTCAACCTGGGGGTCGGGACCCCCAGAGGGGTCCCCCAGATGATTTTGACAGTAAGTGACAATTTAAGGTAATACCTAACAAAAAATTAAAATAGAATTGAAACTAGAAAAAGTGCTCCTCGGAGCACAGGTCTCCGCCAGGTCAGGTAGGCTATTGTGGGCTCCTGGTGGCGCTTTAATGGCTAATGTCGAAAGGGTTGGCATTTCTTCCTCGGCCTAGTGGGGATGTGCGTGCACATGATTAGATTTTTTTTTGGACTGGGATTTGTTTGGGTGAAATTGTTCTGGGGATTTTCATCAAATGACTCATAGGTTACAATAACAGCATTGCATTGGCCTATAAACTGATTTTCAGAAATCAACAAAGACAGTAGCATGTACATCTTTTTCATTATTGTAACTAAACTATTATAGACGGGGTGAAATAAACAATATAGCCTTTGCAACAGAACTTTTTTTTTTAAATTTTATATTTTTTTAATATTCAATTTTTATCCTACAAACGACTATTCGACTATTCGAATAGTCGGACTCATCCCTATTACAGAGTGGGGTGAGGTCATGCCCGGATTGGACATTGGTATATTCAGGGGGGATTCCCGATGGACTGTCCTGCCTGGTTTGGCCAGCAGCTTATGGTGATTACAATGCAAAGGAAAATGATGCTCTTATATAGGCCACTCATAGAGCTCATAGACTGGATGCCCCGCTGCTATCAGTATTTGACAGGTAATGTACGATGGATAGGTAGGTTTTGCCTCAGCGATTGCCTGTGGTGAAATAACGTCGGCAATCTGCTCACCTGGCTATGTGATTGGTCAAAAAAAATCATTAATCCACTCATCTTGCTAAGCTTCTGATACATGAGTAAACTGTAGTCTGACTTCTCTTTTATCTATTTAGAGCAAAACAAATATTAACCATATGTGACTGAAATCTTAGGTTCTACTCAGTTGTAAAGTTGTTTCAAAGTTGCTTTCAGAGAAAAGAAAAAAGATGAATGAGTAGAAAAAGTGGAGGCCAAGTTAAATGAAAAAGAAGGGTAAGAATGCTGAAAGATGACAAATAGAAGAGAGGAAAAAGGAGACAGACATGTCTAAATGCTTTGTCTGGAGGTCTTAAAAGTCGTGCATTCCCAGTCCATCCTTGGATGAGATAACAAAAGCAGAGAGCTAGAGAAGCCAGAGAAGGCAAAGAGCACTTTGTGCAAGAGAGAAACGTTAAGTTTATCGCATGCAATAAACAGGTGCACAGCCAATTATGTACCTTTTCACCGATGGTTGGGCATGACATCAAGCAAATTGCACACAAGCCATTTTCAAGTATTGCACCACTCGTTAAATTAAACCAAGCTTTTTTTTCTCCTCCTGTGCAGGACAATTACTATAGGGCCAAAAAAAAACAAAAAAACAAATAATGCTATGTTGTACATTCATTACACAAGTGCATCTAGTACATACGCTGTAGTTGTCACTGAAATGGAAAACATGCAAAGGTACACAATATGCATATGTCTCCAATAGTTTGCATCAGGAGCAAAATTGTGCAGTACTGTGCATAACCAGGATGCATAACAGTGTGCATAATTGCTGTTTTTCTTTTTTTTCCTCCTTTCTTCTTCTTCTTTTTTTAAGGGCTGTTGTGGCCCCTGTTAGTGCACTCAATTTCACATCTCTAAACACTGACTGAAACACTGTCTGTGGCCTACATCTAAAACTGTTTCTTCATGGCAAAAAGGAACAGCAGCGCAGTCTCCAAATGTTTCCACACAGGGGGTCGTGGTGTGTCTCTACATCAGCCTACTGCACATGCAAGCCCTCCTCGCAAGCAAGCAGGGAATTCCCCCATTCAGCCAGGAGGGCCGCGTCTGTCGCACGGCGGGCCATGATGACACACAAACAAACACAGAGTCAATTCGACCATATGAATATAACATCCTGCCTGCATGCAGCCATGCAGGTGAAAACTGCATGTAGAATGACAACCGATATGCTAACACGAACACAAATACACGCAAAGCCACGCACGGAGGACCAGGCAATAGAGACTTCTAACAGACACTCGACATGAACAGGGGGCCACATACAGCACAGTACAGAGGGATGTACTGTATACTCGGACGGGGGCATGGCAGTCCATCAATAATGAATTAACACCAACACACAGCTGTTAGAGGAGGAGGGCGATCGCACTGTGTTTCCGCACGTACCCACAGGATCACATATATAATCACAAACAGTGCCCCCCCCCCCCGCCCCCCCGGCCCTCCCCCCCCCCGCAGGCAAACTAGGAAAACAGACAAACACGAACGCGGCGTGTGTGTGTGTGACTGGAATCACAGAGAACGTTATGAATAAGAAAGTTATCCCTAGTTGATTATGCATTTTCAGAAGAGCACAAATACAATTTACAGCTATCAGGTCCTGCGATGATTGAACGCAATCCCGTTTTCCCCTCCCTGTCGGCGAACGTGGAGGTAGAGATGGAGAGTGGCATGCCAGCAGAAGGGGGGGGGGGGGGGGGGGGGTTGGAGGGGTTGACTGGGTGGATGCGTACGTATATACGCCAGACTCTCATTTCTAGTCTTTGTTTACATCCCGGCGTTGTCTATCAATCAAGGCGCCCGACTAATCCCGCGTGAGTAGATTACACAGTAGGCCCGGGCTTTGTTGGAACGTATAATATTTATAGTTCCATTAGGATCGGTGCCGTTGCGTTCAGATTACGTGCTGAAGATGTGCCGCGCTCTGCTGAGGGGGTATTGCAGGAGGAAAAAAATAAGTGCCTTGTGTATTACATGACTATTGTGGAAAGAGAATGAGGTTTTGAAAAGTGAACAATAGCCCCACTTCAAGGCAGTCTGGAGCAGGAGAAAAGTACATAGAGTTTCCATTTCAAAGGCATTGCGGACTCATAAAGCGGCGTAACAAAATAACATACTGTAAGAATGGAGCCCGGCCCCTGTTCTTGGGGAGATAGACAATGGAGAGAGAGAGAGTATATGGATGTGTCTCATGCATGTACACACAACATGCGTTCACACTCTTATCTGTTCTGCACACCACATCTGCTCAAAACAACAGTATATGGAAGTGCACGATTTGAGGAATGCAATCAGAGATGTTTAACCCATTAAGACCTGAGAAGATTCTAGAAATGTCTTCTAAATCCTAAAAAAAGATTGGAAAAAAACCCATTTTTTTTCCCCTCGATTTTTCAAAAATAGCAGATCTACAAGTTCATAGCGCGGCACTCGGTGCCGCGCTATGAGCTTGTATATCTGCTATTTTTGAATAGCCTAAAGAAATCTAAAGTGACACAGATGCGTTCCAGGTATCAATGGGTTAATCCATTAAGACCGTGAACGCATCTGTGTCATTTTAGATTTTTAGCTATAGCCTACAGTATATAACCATTACTTTAAACGTTGGCTATTCAGAAATAGCAGATCTACAAGCTCATAGCGCGGCACCGAGTGCCATAGTATGAGCTTGTAGATCTGACTTTTTTTTAATTCTTTTTTTTAAATGTTTGCAAATCTTTGAATATGTATTTTTTTAAACACAATTTTTAACTAAAATCTTTGCTTCTGGGGGTCGCTGGAACAAAACGTTTTCATGTCAAGGACCCCCAAAATTATATGTATTTGGCCGCGGACCCCCATCACAAAATCTGTTCCCTTTAAAAAAAAAATATATATATTCAAATGTTCATGATTTTTTTTAAAATAGCAGATCTACAAGCGCGGCACTCGGTGCCGCGCTACGAGCTTGTAGATCTGCTATTTTTGAATAGCCCCAAAGTATAAAAATAATGGTTAAAGTGGTTACACAAATGCGTTGACAGTAGCGCAGGGCGCGTCTCATCTCTCCCCCCCTGTGCAAACAGAATCCCTCTTCCGTGTGGCAGGACGCCGGAGGCGGCGGCGGCGACAGCGAGCAGCTGCGCTACGGCAAAAAAAAAAAAAAAAGGCCCCCCGCCGCGACGAGACGCCCCCCATGCTTTGTGGAGTTCACAATTATTGGCGCCCATGTGTGAAAATATGATGTTTGTCGAGAGCTAGCTACAAATGTCCCAGGTAATAAGTTGCCGCGCCGTAAGAAGAGAGAGTGGCGCCTTGCTTGAGCAAGCAGGCAAACTTCATCTCTGATGAAAATACGAGAACAAGCCAGCCAGGCAGGAAGCAGCTCGGAGACAAAAAAAATCTATTCATCTCAGATGTACGGCCCTTTTTTTGATGTACTGTATGCGTTGCTTTTTTGGACAATTTGAATTTCATACAACAGCATTCGGAGAGAGTTAAGGGTTAGGGTCCCAGTGAACGCCATTTCATTCTTCTAAATCAAAAAATGTCACTTCAGCTTTTATTTCGAGACATCTCTAAGATGCACGTCGGCCACATATAGCACCATATATTCTGGGGGATATTATACAGTAGCCCTACAGAAACAGTATGAAACAGTCATGTTTTCTAACTGGCAGGGATATGACGATGGAAAACGTACTTCCCATTTTGAGCTTTTGCGGACGCATTCACGTTCTACTGCAGGGGTAAATCTCTATGGAGATGCACAGGCTTCCTAAATGATTTCGTTGTAACATATACCATTCGATGGCCATTTTTATCCGAGGCGTCTCACGGTGTATCATGACGCTGTACCATTTTAAGCATAAATGACCCAAGTGGGAAAACAAACACCTAATCATGGCACTTTTAGTGCCATGCTCCACCCACAAAGATATGTGGAACCATATGTCTAAATCATCACTCCACAAGCTACCTTATTATTGATGGAGGGCCAGGGGAACGCATACGAGGACTTTAAATAGCCTAGGTTTGCATGTATTTGTGCTCGCAGAAGAGGCATGGCACGATAAAATACTGTATCTGTAGTCTCAGGAAAGCAGTATAATGTAAGTTTACCACTGGTGGTTTTCAAACTGTTTGTGCACACTGGGCACACCAAAGGGCAAGTCAAAGTCTCAAGGCATGCACACCTGTATTCATATACATCCATAATGACCACTCTTATCATTCTGTAAACGTTTATTTGTATTTACTAATGGATTCTAATTCTAAAATTTTCATGGCATATTTTGTAATAAAATAATCCAAGAATTGATTTGAAACGTACATCAAAGCAACAACAAAGCCCAAGCAGACAGGTCACACATTTAAAAATGAGGCAATCTGGGAACCCATTCGGTCTTGAGAGATTAAAAAATGGGCAATGAAAAGAGGGAGGGACTGTGTGTGTGTGTGTGTGTGTGTGTGTGTGTGTGTGTGTGTGTGTGTGTGTGTGTGTGTGTGTGTGTGTGTGTGTGTGTGTGTGTGTGTGTGTGTGTGTGTGTGTGTGTGTGTGTGTGTGTGTGTGTGTGTGTGTGTGTGTGTGTGTGTGTGTGTGTGTGTGTGTGTGCGTGCGCGCGAACATGAGCAAGAGAGAGACAGAGAGAGAAGAAAGAAAGGTGCACTGACAATGAACTTTTGAATAGTTGAATGTATTGCAATCACAAACTCCTGACAGCACACATGCTACAATTATTCTGTCCACATAGTAACAGTGAGATATACAGTAGGTTTAATTAACTTAATCATTTAACCCATTGAGACCTGAAGCCGATTCTACATGTCTCCTAAATCTCAACAGTTTTCTGAAAAACCTATGTTTCTATGTCAGTGGTGCTCAATCTTTTTTATGTCCAGGATCCCCAAAATGATGTGTATTTGGCCGCGGACCCCCATCAAAATATTTTGTTCCAGGGACCCCCCAGAAGCAAAGATTTGAGTTAAAAATGTTCGCTTTAAAAATATACATATTCAAAGATTTGCACACATTTTCACGATTTTTCAAAAATAGCAGATCTACAAGCTCGTAGCGCGGCACTCGGTGCCGCGCTATGAGCTTGTATATCTGCTATTTTTGAATAGCCCAAAGTGTAAAATAATGCTTTTTAGCTCAAATCTAAAAATGACACAGTTCCAGGTCTTAATGGGTTAACTTAATCATTTAAGCAGTAGCCATATCAGACGTTGAGTTTTTATGTCATTGGCTGTGTGATTGGATTTATTTAGCAGTTTAGCAGTAGCAGAAGTAACTGTTGCTGACAATTGTGAGAGGCGAGTTCCAAATGTTCCGCACAATAAGATCGAACGACCGTTTAGAACCATTCTGTGTTGGAGGCAATGTAAGTGGGTCAGTCGGTCCTACAATTTTGGTCCAAAAACTAGAACTTGAAAACCACTGGCTGGGATTGCCATGCAATTTGCTGTGCACATTCATGCTCCCCGGAGGATGAACCCAACAGATTTTGGTGACCCCATGTCATGACGTTTCCTCTCCAGCACCATTATGCCAAAAGTTCTGCTTGCACATGAGACATTGCAAAATGAAATGGGCAGATTGCCATAACGCTTACTGAGCCATGCATCGTGAAGGATAAACTATTACCATTTGAATGACCTCATAACTTTTTTTTGTTTTGTTTTTTTGTTTTGCTTTTTTATCCGTTTTCCTCCCCAAATTATTCACTATTCCAATGGCAATAATGTTAACTCTTTGACTGCCAGAGTATTTTCATAAAGTACTCCCCCAGTGCCAGCAATTTTCGTGTTTTTTTATTTTTATATTTTGAATTTTTCTCATGAAAATAATTTAAGGGCACATAATATAAAGACCCAGCACAAATCCGCCACTAGAGAGCAGCACATGACTGCTTGATCAGGTCGTTGGGACTCTCTCATCCTTCTTGATAGATTAGACAGGGAAAAACATGAAAACGGATGTGACGTCCTCCCAGATTGTTTTGATCGCCAAAATTACGATGTGATACACGACGGCGATGACTGATCGTCACCCAGACCATAGATTATAGAAGAGAAACTGTCCGTTTGTCCGTCATACCGTGTGAAAGACCGTTTATTTACCTATTTTGGACGAAAATGACTGGGGAAAAGAATCAAAAACCGGAAACGGAATCCAGGTCATGAAACCGGATGCAGATGTCCGTGAAGTAAGTGGAACTCGAGAATAACATTGAATATTAAGCAGCATAGCGCAATCAGAGATTAAACAATGAACGCGCGTCCAGCGCGTCGAACGCGTCGACGGCCAACTGGACAAAGTAGCACTTGGCGCGTTATCGCGTCGTCCGCAGTCAAAGAGTTAATACCACTTTGGAGCAGTCGTTCTTCTAGTGGAGCATTTAGATTTGATTATCCCTTATACTCAACTATGCAGTAGGATCCTGAGTAGGTGTGTGTGTGTGTGTGTGTGTGTGTGTGTGTATAAAAATGGTCCATTTAGCAATATTAACACTCAGGATTTTGCTATGTATAGTCGTGTCAATCCAGATTATGTTTCACATTCCTTTTCCCCTTAGCTGTTGGCTAATGAGGGCATGCTTTTATTAAGCTTATTAACCAGCGCGAACTAACCGGTGTGACCAACTAATGAACTTGATGATTTCAAAATAGATTCATTTTTTTTCTAAAATACATTAAATTCAAATTATTCAATCTTGTTATTGAAAATGCTCTTGCTTAGATTTTGTTATTGTTTGTGTGGTGATGGGGTGATGCCACCTCGACATTACAGTCACAGCCAATCACAAAGCTTCTAGTTGCTCTGAATATGATGAGGACTAGATGAAGTTGGCGTTCAGGATAGCCGTGGACAAATTTCACGCAAGGTTAATAGTGGCCAATTGTATGTCACTTCCAATTAAGTTCATTTTCTCTTCATAAAAGCCAACAATGGAGATATTTGGATGGGCTTTAAAGCTAACCATGCAGCGACTTTCATGTCTTAATTCAGAGTGCGTTGTGACAGGAGAGGTTAGTCCACTCCAAAAACCCAGCGGCATGATGATTGATATTAAATTAGTTATTTGCTTACACAGAGACTCGGCACAGATTGCATGTTTAGCATTCAATCAATATTTGGTGCGCTGGTGCAATATCTTTTTTTTTTAACCCATTAAGGCCTGAAGCTGATTCTACAAAAATGTCTTCTAAATCCCAACAGTATTCTGAAAAACGTATGTTTCTATGTCAGTGGTGCTCAAACCTTTTCATGTCAAGGACCCCCAAAACGACATGAATTTGGCCGCGGACCCCCATCTCAAAATATTTTGTTCCAGGGCCCCCCAGAAGCAAAGATTTGAGTTAATCGTTAGCTTTAAATTAATATGTATTCAAAGATTTTATTTTTCACACATTTTTACAATTTTTCAAAAATAGCCAAAGTGTAAAATAATGCTTTTTTAAAGCTCAAATCAAAAAGTGACACAGATGCGTTCCCGGTCTTAAAAGGTTAAATGTAATTAGCTCCCGTGGCATGGGTAGATGTATGTAAAGTGTTTCGGTGTGTGAATGGACGTGATTCAGGTTGTCCTGTGCAATTATCTGCTGTGGGGAGAAAGAAAGCAGGCAAACCAAGTGGCCCCGGCTCGCACATACTGCATAGTTATGATTACCTTTATGTTCCCCATAGATTCCCTGATGACATTATTACTAGTAATTTTCACAAGCAATATTCAGAAGGAAGAAGCTCCGCTCGCTTGTTCATTTGAAAGTCATGATTTCAGCTCTCTCCTATCAGACATATACTGTACCGTATAGTGTTCTTTCTACAGTGTGTGTGTGCCCCCCCCTACACCTCCCGCCCCTCTTTCCAATCCCCATACACATATGCGCAAACAGATGGGAATTTCCAAGAAATTAAAATCCCACTTCTGGCCCGAGTTCAGTCCTTTTTTTCTTTCTTATTCCGAGCCTGCTGGCACAGAAATTGGCAATTCATGACAGCAAAGCTGAGCGAGCGCACTAGTGCACACATTTACCCTCGGCAATTTCTTCTAACAAGATGAAGAAGTGTTTTTTTTTCTGTGTCTCATGTATGATGTGATACAGGTATGGATGTTACCTTTCAAAGCCCCTGACAAGAGCCCCTGTAATGGCCCTCCAGGGTTAAATGCTCTGGCTGATGATCGCTCTCGGGGAAGGAGGAGTATTTACCGTCGGTCCTTATTCAAAATATTATTCTGCTTATCTCATGTTAACCCATTAAGGCCCCGCGGAACGCCATCTGTGTCATTTTAAGATTTCTTTGGCTATTCAAAAATGGCAGCTATACAAGCCCATGAGTTTGTAGATCTGCTATTTTTTGAAGAATCGTGAAAATGTGTGCAAATCTTTGAATATATATCTTTTTTAAAGCGAACATTTTTAACTCTAATACCATACAATATTTGCTTCTGGGGGTCCCTGGAACAACATATTTTGAGATGGGGGTCCTCGGCCAAATACATATAATTTTGGGGGTCCTTGACATGAAAAGGTTTGAGAACCACTGATATTATATTAACATATGTTTTTTTCTTTTTTTTTTAAACTGCTAAGATTTAGAAGACTTTAACTCTTTGACTGCGGACGACGCGATAACGCGTCAAGTGCTACTTTGTCCAGTTGGCCGTCGACGCGCTCGACGCGCTGGACGCGCGTTCATTGTTTAATCTCTGATTGCGCTATGCTGCTTAATATTCAATGTTATTCTCGAGTTCCACTTACTTCACGGACATCTGCATCCGGTTCCATGACCTGGATTCCGTTTCCGGTTTTTGATTCTTTTCCCCAGTCATTTTCGTCCAAAATAGGTAAATAAACGGGTTTTCACACGGTATAACGGACAAACGGAACGGTTCTCTTCTATAATCTATGGTCTGGGTGACGATCAGTCATCGCCGTCGTATATCACAACGTAATTTTCGCCGATCAAAACAATGGGGGGGACGTCACATCCGTTTTCATGTTTTTCCTTGTCTAATCTATGAAGAAGGGTGAGAGAGACCCAACGACATGGATCAAGCTGTCATGTGCTGCGCTCTAGTGGCGGATTTGTGCTGGGTCTTTACATTATGTGTCCTTAAATTATTTTCATGAGAAAAATTCAAAATATAAAAATAAAAAAACACGAAAATTGCTGGCACTGGGGGAGTACTTTATGAAAATACTCTGGCAGTCAAAGAGTTAAGTAGAATCCCCAGAAGCAAAGATTTGAGTTAAAAATGTTTCCTTTTAAAAACATATAATATATGTTTTTAAAAGGAAAATGTTTAACTCAAATCTTTGTATATATATATATGATATTATATATCATATTCAAAGATTTAAAAAAAAGAAAAAGAAAAAGCAGATATACCACGCTATGAGCTTGTAGGTCTGCCATTTTTGAATAGCCCCAAAGTATACTGTGTCGAAAATGACACAGTATGCGTTCCCGGTCTTAATGGGTTAAATAGCCAGCGTTGTTCAAGGTATGCAAGATATGAGAATGGGGGTGTGTGTGTGTGTGGGGGGGGGGGAGGGGAGGGTGAGGAGAAGATAACCTCTGTTTCTCACCCCTTCGCGTCTAATCAAAGTGGCTCGCCTCCGCGTTGCATCTCCGCCGCCGCCGCGATGTGCCTCTCGATAGCCCACTGTCCCTCCAGCAATTACAGTTCTGACAGCGGCGCCAAGACATGCTTCCCGCTATAATTACCCGTGGCGTATTTATCCAAGAGTGCGAGGAGTTGTCTGTGTGTGTGTGTGTGTGTGCAAGTGTGTGTGCCGGGCCAGTGGGTTTGGACTTCATGATCACGTCTATTAATGGGGGGCCTAATCATCTATTGGGATGGCGTGTTTGCATTAACCCATTAAAACCGGGAACGCATCTGTGTGTAAACCCCTTAAAACCATTATTTTATACTTATTGGCTATTCAAAAATAGCATGAGCTTGCAGTTCTGCTATTTTTTTTTTTTTATCATGGAAATTTGAGTATATCTTTGAATATATATATTTTTAAAGAAAACAACTCAAATCTTTGCTTCTGGGGGGTCCCTGGAACAAAAAATATTCCGATGGGGGGGCAATACTTATCATTTTGGAGGTCCTTGACATGACAAAGTTTGAGAATCACTGATACAGCAACATACGTTTTTTTTTCCAGAAAACTGATTTAGAAGACATTTTGTAGAACGGGAACCTCGGGCCTTAACGGGTTAAAGAGGGAGGAAGATCGTCACCATGTTCTCTTCACTTCTGCTAACGGCGGGGGCCTCTGTACCCTGTTATTATGAAAGAGATGCTAAGTACCGTGTCAGCACATACTGTATTCATGTGGGAAAATGCATAGGCTATACTGCTTTTTAAGTTCTCTCTCTCATCTCCACCCTGATGGTCCAGCCCCCCGCTCACACCAAGGACCTCTCTATCCATCTATCATCCATTTCAATGGTTCTCAACCTTTTCAGGCCGCGACCCCCCCAAAATAATTGTATTTGAACTGGGGACCCCCCACCCTGACAAGCACTTGGAATTGCAGGCATTTACATTTAGTTTGACTCGGTTCCACAGATAAATATTGTGAAAATAGCAGATCTACAAAGCCTCGCGTTGCGAGCTTGTAGATAGACAATTTTCAAAAATGTTGCCTCTTTCTTATATTATTTGACGATTTCGCCAATGTCTGACGGTCGCTGTGAAACTGTGCACACACACTCCCTGGATGCCAATTCTGCCACAAATTTTTCACATGGGCCTATTATAGCGCCACCAGGAGACCGATTTGTGCAAAACCCATTTTGAGCGGTGCAACCGCTCCTATAAGAGGGTTTAGGACCCATCCGTGGTGAAAGTTTTTCTTTCCGTCGTGAAAATGTGTCTTTCGCTGTGACGCCATGCTGTGGAAAACACGTCCATAGGCTAACCTTTGCAGGACGTGCTGTGATTGGCTAGCGAGACACATGATGAAATTAACTTCAAACTTCGCAGACGCGCTGTGATTGGCTAGCGAGACGCATGATGAAATTAATAATAATGTAAAAAATGTAAGCACGTCACTTCGCAGGACGTGCTGTGATTGGCTACCGAGATGCATGATGAAATTAATAACTCATAAATAGCACCGCTCACTTCACACTGGGTGTGATTTTTGCCAGACCCAGGGGGTCGGCCTACAGGAGGCTTTGTCGGTCGGTCGGTCTGTCCCTCTTTTCCTACCCAGCCATTCAGGAAAAGAGGGACGTCATCGCGAATGCGCGATGACGTCATTTCAACCACTAGGGGTCTGTCTGGCAGAACCAGGTCTCCTGGTTTCACTAGTTTTTGGGCGGTGTAGCCGCCCCTATAAGTGGGGTTGGGACACCTCATTAGTATTAGTTTCCTGCACTGTGATTGGCCCATTAGTAGACCCCTAGCTGTACTGTGATTGGCTGACTCTATTGGCTGACTCTATTCAGCACTGTGATTGGCTAGCGAGACACATGATGACATTAATAACCTATAAATAGGATTATGCACTTCCAAAAAAATTATTTTTTTTGGAAGTGAGCTTCCATCACTATGATGACCACTGTGATGACCACACCGCCCACTTCACACTGGGTATGATTTTTGCCAGACCCAAGGGGTCGGGCTTACATGAGGCTTTGTATCTGTTTTCTCCATACATGGGCATGGTCACTTTGTCCCCCGGCCCCAGCGATTGACAGCATGTGCGAAGATGGCAATCAGTTGAACACACAAATGAACAGAGTCCCGGCCAGGGTTGCCAGATCTGCTTATTATAATTTCCCCGCAAGATTTTATTTGAAAATAGCCGATCTACAAGCTCACAACGCGTCGCATCGCGACTGCTATTTTCAAATAGCTGATGTATGTTAAAGTGCTCATAGTCGCTTCTTTTGGGCTGGTTTTTCCTAGACCTGTTTGCTTGTTTCTCTCACAGAATCTGGCAACACTGGTCCCGGCGCAACACCCAGCAACCGAAATGACGCGATTCAAGCTACTTAGAAAGATATTTCCGCGTCCAATGTGAACACGGTTTAAGGCAAGTTTTAGACTCTTGTTAAAGAATGGACACAAGCAGAGCAGAGCAGTTCTTATGACCGAAACACTGTGTCCATTTTGACTTCATTTGAGCCACGGTGTGTCTGGTAAGAAACCGGAGATAACAACAAACACAGAACCATCCATCCCACCATCAGCAAAACCAGTGGGATTTATGAGACGGATGCCCTCCATAGTGGATGAGAGAGATGTCTCTCTGTGTGTGTGTGTGTGTGTGTGTGTGTGTGTGTCTGTGTGTGTGTGTCTTATGTGAGCCTCAGAGTTCATTCATAGCCTTTGCACACCTTTCCTTCAGTGTCTGTCTTTTATCTTCCGTCTTGTCCTTTTTTTTAACTTCTCCCTGGTATCATTTATCTTGTTTCCTCTCCCTCCGCTTGACCGTGTTCTCCTTCTCCCCTTCACACCTTCCTTCCCTCTCCTCTCCTCTCCCGCTGCTGCTCCTGGTCTCCTTCTCCCACATCACACCTTCTTTCCCTCTCCTCTCCTCTCCCGCTGCTGCTCCTGGTCTCCTTCTCCCACATCACTCCTTCCTTTCCCCTCTCCTCTCCTCTCCTCTACCGCTGCTCCTGGGAGAGACGAGCTCTTTGCCAGGCATCCACTCCTGAGATTACCTCTTCATTTACACCCCCCATGCAGACACCCCGACACACACACACACACACACACACACACACACACACACACACACACACACACACACACACACACACACACCCACACCCACACCCACACCCCCACCCACACACACACACACACACACACACTAGTGGTGGGTAAAAAAGGTTCATTTCAGTGAACGAACGATTTCGTTCGCGTTCACGGCAATGATTCGTTCAAATGATTCGTTCACGTTCTCGTTCAGTAGCGCTATTTTCTATAGCGTTCAAAATTTACTTGAGTAAAAGTACAAAAGTATTGGCATCAAAATATACTTAAAGTACCAAAAGTAAAAGTGCTAACATATTTGAAAATAGCCGATCTACAAGATCACAACGCTGCGACGCGTTGTGAGCTTGTAGGTCTGCTATTTTCAAATAGCCTACTGTAGGTATAAAATAGGGCTAAAGTGGTTAATGTATGTTTTATAATGTGTGTAAAACACCTTTGCGGGAGCTTTTTTTTTTTACGTCGTGCGTGAACGTAACAGTTTCAGAAAGTGAACGAGCTCGTTCACGTTCGCGGCAAATGAACTAGTTCTTTTGAAAGAATCGATCATGAACGACACATCACTAACGCACACACACGCACACGCGTACACCAGGGGTCACCACTCCCTAGAGCTCCACTCGCTCTTCTGTCCTTCAAAACCAGCATCTCACATTTCAGGTTGACTCAGTCAGCCAGCCATGCTAAAACAGTATACCTCGCATTTGACTGCCGGTCATGCTCCGAGGTTGATAGCCCCCCCCACCCCACACCCCCTCTCCCCCCCCAGTTCCGCCACAACAACCCCCATGTTTATAAACTCGGTGCATGCTTTGACTCTGATTTGTCTTAGACGCCAAGCAGCAACGTGCCTTGGAAATACAGACTTGGGAGACAAAGGTTTCGACTGCAGTTTTGTCAAAAATCTTTTATGTCTGCCATATGAATAGCAGAAACGGTATCAGCCCTGCGTGTGCGCTCGCTCGCTTTGCTTGCTTGCGCGCCCGGGCTGGAAATGTTCTTGGTCAGGTCAATATATCATGCCTCCAGAGATAGGTCAGAGCTGGGTGTTTTTTATCTCTGCAGTCTGGCCAAGAGCAGATTGTGCCCGCCGCACGCTATATATTTATATGTTAGAATTCTGGAAGTACTCCCATCCGGAAGAAAAAGGCATCGTATAAGAGACTGAAGTTGCAAAGAAAGAGATGAACTAGTTTAGGGTCTACTAATGCATGTTTATGATGGATGAACATGCTAAAGAGCTGTCTAGGTGACCTCCAAACCAGCTGTTTTGCCCACGCCGTAAACTACACAAGCACAAAATGGAACGGCGGTAATTACTATCCCAGCGTCACCTCATTGAGCCACACTGCGCCGCGTGGTAACATGTCGCTAATGTAATCACACTATGCTATGCACTCCCATGGACCGAGCGTAATGTCGAGTGTGTGTCATTTGAGAACACGCCCGGCCCCAGCGAGAGGTTCCGGTTGGTTCATAAAGGCCCATATTTATTGTGTGGTGCATTAGGGCCATTAGCCACAGCACGAGCTGAACCCAGCTAGTTCCCAGGGTCATCCTGCTCAATGTGAAATCGAACTGCCTGGCATGACGAAGATCGACTCCTCTCTCTCAGAACAGTCAGCAGCTTAATGGCCGCCCTCCGTAATTGACATCGTTCCCTCAGATTGGGCTTAGTTACGCAGTAGATGCTGTTATAGTGCACAGGTTTTTTAACCCATTAAGACCTGAAGCCGATTCTACATGTCTCCTAAATCCCAACAGTTTTCTGAAAAACCTATGTTTCTATGTCAGTGGTGCTCAATCTTTTTCATGTCAAAGACCCCCAAAATGATATGTATCTGGCCGCGGACCCCCATCAAAATATTTTGTTCCAGGGACCCCCAGAAGCAAAGATTTGAGTTAAAAATGTTCGCTTTAAAAATATATTATGTTCAAAGATTTGCACACATTTTCATGATTTTTCAAAAATAGCAGATATGCAAGCTCGTAGCGCGGCACTCGGTGCCGCGCTACGAGCTTGTATATCTGCTATTTTTGAATAGCCTAAAGTGTAAAATAATGCTTTTTAGCTCAAATCTAAAAATGACACAGTTCCAGGTATTAATGGGTTAAAGTGGGGGACCGCCAGAACTGCACAGGGGCCAATTGTAAAGAAGAGGAAAATGATAAAGATGAAATTAAAATATGTATAGTTGCAAATCAGAGTCAACAGAGTTTATAAACTGTTGGGTCAGAACTCACATACTGCCAAAAAGTAAATGCATACACTAAATTGCAACAATTACTTGAATTAAACAATATCCAGTGGCATCGTATGCCTCTTTGGGATGACTTCACACTGAAAAACCTTTGAATTTTTTTTTCATGTGAGCTGAATCGAGTTAAATAAGCTGAAAACACACATTGAAAAATGAGCGTTTTACCCAGAGGGACGTGAGAGCCCTGAAGAGAGGAGGCAAGACACCCAGCTCAGTGATGTAGCATGATATTAATGCTTACGGAGCCCATCAAGTCCAATTATACCAGCATCACTCCAATGCACCGGGGCGGTGGTGCTGCTGAATATTAATGTTAAGACGGTTCTTAAACCGAAACGTCACTTCCATCAGCGGAGTAACGTCATTAACAGTCATGCGTCGGAGGATAGCGATGCATCTTGGGATTTGGGGGCGCAGGTTCATCAGGGGTACGCTGAATAGGCACATTTTAGGATGCCAATCCTTTGTTAACCCTTTAAGACCTGAGGCCATTCTTAAAAATGTTTTCTAAATCCAAACAGATTTTTGAAAAAAATCCTCAAAATATTTTTTCCACGATTTTTCAAAAATAGCAGATCTACAAGCTCATATCGCGGCACTCGGTGCCGCGATATGAGCTTGTATATCTGCTATTTTTGAATAGCCAAAGACATCTAAAGTGACACAGATGCGTTCCAGGTATCAATGGGTTAAATTAGATCACTAGATTGTTTGTCTAGTGTGTGTGTGTGTGTGTGTGTGTGTAGTTGGGTGGGGTGGTGGGTGTCGGGGGTTTCACCGTGCAGAAGGTGGGCATAGCCGTCACCCCAATTCCTCTTACACGAAATACAATCCTGCGTGTTAATTTAACTCTTAAATCAGATCTTAGAATGTGCAAATAGACCCAAAAGGGTCCATCCGGTTAAATTAACATCCATGATTTAGCAGTGTTACTGATGGACCAAATTTAATCAAGACTTGTGTGTTTCCCTTAATTTACCCACTCAGAGGAGGCTGCTCGCCATTATCATGCAGTGAAACATTTGCCGTCGCTTGATTACGCTAATGGGAACGCACACACGAATATGAAATGTTGAACGTTAGTGAAATTAGTCTTAATTGCCGATGGCATCTCAGGTTAATTTGTATTCCCTCGGTATGAAAAGTGCTGTGTTTTTTGTATTACATTTTCTGCTCGCTGTGGATGTGATTGTACCGTGTGTGTGTGTGTGTGTGTGTGTGTGTGTGTGTGTGAAAAGAGTGGCAGTTATTTTCACTTCCTTTTTAGAAAAGGAGAATCGCTGCAATGGACTTTGCTGAACAACAGGAAACGTGTGTGTGTGTGTGCACGTGTGTGTGTGTGTGTGTGTGTGTGCGTGCGTGGAGGCATCAGGGATGTAGTATGGGTACAGAAGGTTATTAGTGATGAGTACAGAGTTCTCCTCTCCCGACTCTTCTCGTCTCAACCTGTCAGTCTCCTCCTGACGCCCAGGAGCAGTAGGAGTCGGAGAGGAAGTGCTCTCGACTCCTAAACAGGAGAACAGTGTTCTAGAAAGCATACCAGCTCAGAAAGTCATGCACGCAATTCAGATGAGGCTTTTCTGCAGACACAGACTGCAAATATCTTATGTGGCCTCTTCATCATATCGCTGTTATGCTTCTTTTTTTTTTTTTTTTCTTCTTTATTATTG
Source organism: Gymnoscopelus braueri (assembly GCF_963280865.1). Lineage (NCBI taxonomy): Eukaryota > Metazoa > Chordata > Actinopteri > Myctophiformes > Myctophidae > Gymnoscopelus > Gymnoscopelus braueri. Next base: position 34,143,196 of record NC_137620.1, on the reverse strand, counting down.
ATGTGGATTCTTTTCTATTTCCACCATGTCCCCCCATCATAGAAAAGACCTTTTTTTCGCTAAGGAGAATAAAGAAAAAAATGCTTTTTATTCCATGCTTCCATGTTGAAGAGAGGGAGACCTTGACTAGTTTTAAAAGACCATACAGGTGTCAATACATATCATTGTCTATTCAAAGATTCAACTATTCAAAGGGGTGCATTTGTCACTCACTCATAAAAGTACAAGCAGTGAAATGTTGGTGTGACATTCTCTGCAGGCTGTGCTAACAATAACAATCATCAATGTATAACAACAAGCTAGTGGATATAAAATATAATACAGGCAAAGAAAAGGCAAGTAACGGTATAACCTTTAGCAGCAATGGAGTAGTGTACAGAAATTCAATCGGGATATACAGAATATGCAGTAATAGTAGTGTTGTATTCACAGTTTCGGCCTTATATCATACATAAACATGATTTGTATAAATTGCATTTGTTTACATTTTCTTCAAAGTCATTAAAACGATACTGAATTTACCTGAATAACTGAGCCAGTGTTGGCTAAACACCGTTGTTGTTTATAAAATAGATGTTTGATTTACGTTTGTGAATCAGTCTTTTCTCCTGGGACAATTTTCATCCAGCCTTTCAAACGAGTCTGTGCTTAAAATGTAATAAAATGCAACAATAACATGACCTGACATGACAAATAATAACTGCGCAGATATATTTATTACGTGGTTTACGTATCTCAAACAAGTTTGGAGTCTCTGCCAATAGATTTTCATACAGTACTGAAATGATGCTTTATGAAATGGTTGAGAGTAAAGTACAGTACTGGAGTCATAGTCGGTGGACTAAACATGCCAGGCCACCAGTATCATCCCTTAAGAATGGCAAAAGGAAGATAAGGAAATACACATACAGTAACACACATAACAAGCATGGCACTGCACAGATATCTTTTATCTGCGTTTCCCACACATAATGGCAGCAACTATGATCATCAATTCACATTTCCTCCAAACTAGGAGTTAGCCACACCAATTATGCAGAAAATATAGGTCTGTCCATCCATGCGCAAGAGAATCCTGTGCGACAGTATTCAGAATGTGGGGAAATTAGCCTATCTATGGCAATTACCCAATGTGGGATAGGTCAAGGGAGTGATCGCGGTTAAATGTTGTCATGCAGAACAAAGATATAAATGTGTGAATCAATGCAGTGCACATGGAAAACCCGGCCTCCGATTGAGATCATAAAAGGCATGTATTTTTGATGGTGCACACACGCACGTGCGCGTACACACACACACACACACACACACACACACACACACACACACACACACACACACACACACACACACACACACACGCCATGCACATACAACAAAGCATACCAATGCTGTATGCAACCAAAGTGACCTGGTAATATTTATTTATCATCCGAGATGCTGCCGAGGTCACACCGCTAAATAATTCTCTGCATGTGAAATGGAATTGTGCTTAAAAAAAAAAAAAAAATGTCAGTCATAATAAATACATTAGTTTCAGAGTATAGCTTGGAAACACATTGATGCGCCGCTTCTTCCTTCTGCAAAAAGCCCTCCCCCACCCCCACCTCCACCAAACCCTGATTTCCCTATAGGGATGTTGGAGATGAAACATTCGTTCTTACCCTCCTTCTCCTTTTTAAATGTTCTTCTTTGTGTTGTTTGGAAAGCCGAGAGACCTTGGAACAAATGCATCACTCGTTCGGGTGTGTGTGTGTGTGTGTGTGTGCGTGTGTGCGTGTGTGTGTGTGTGTGTGTGTGTGCTGGGGGGCGTACTTAACTGTAGATGTTGACTTTTTATTTTCTGCTGACCCATTTCTCAAACGTGATATTAGTATCGTCGGCCTATCCCTTGTTGAACCTAGCAGGAACCCCCCCCCCACACACACACACACACACACACACACACACACACACACACACACACACACACACACACACACACACACACACACACACACACACACACACACACACACATACTCTCTCTCTTGTTCTCTTTCCCTTGGCTGGTCCCAGATGAGTGCCTTCATCATCTGCAGAAGGAAGGGTCTCTGAGAAGAGGTTTTACACACTGAGGCTGTGTGTACACAGTCCTTGGTGATGCTTTTCAGCTTCTTCTGTTTTTTCTCAAGGGCTTCCCTTCCTTTCCCAGGTTGCACTGGGTGTTGGTTGGCTGTTGGAAGGCTGACAGCTAGGCCTGTGTGGGGCAGCCAGTGTGACCCATCTGGTCCTCTGAAGCAGTGGTTCTCAAAACGTTTTCATGTCAAGGACCCCCAAAATGATATGCATTTGGCCGCGGACCCCCGTCTCAAAATATTTTGTTCCAGGGACCCCCAGAAGCAAAGATTTGAGTAACAAATGTTCGCTTTTTAAAATATATATTCAAAGATTTGCAAAAATGTACTCGATTTTTCAATAATAGCAGATCTACAAGCTCATAGCGCGGCACTCGGTGCCGTGCTATGCTATTTTTGAATAGTCAAAGTATAAATACCCCCCAAGGACCCCTGGGGGTCCCCGGACCAAACTTTGAGAACCAATGCTCTGAAGAGCCTGGAGCATGGACTTCATGGCAAAAAGGAGGAGGGGGACGAGGCACAATGATACATTCAAGCATTTGTAAATCTTTTCGGACGTTGCTCAGAGTCAGTGGACACCCATTCAAACCCGGGAACGCATTTGCGTGTAACCACTTTAACTATTATTTTATATACTTTGGCTCTTCAAAAATAGCAGATATACAAGCTTGTGAGCTTGTAGATCTGCTATTTTTGAGAAATCGTGCAAATCTTTGAATATATATATATTTTTAAAGCGAACATTTGTAACTCAAATCTTTGCTTCTGGGGGGGTCCCTGTAACAACATATTTTGAGATGGGGGGCGGGGTCTGCGGCCAAATACGTATAATTTTGGGCGTTCCTGACATGAAATAGTCTGAGAACCACTGATATTTTGTAGAATCGGCCTCAGTTTGGTGCGGGAACCCCTATCTGTAACTATACCTTTCAGGACGGGAACGTCTTTTGGGGTATTCTTGTTGCTATGTACAGTGTATATAGCAACATACATCTGTTGTAATTCTTTAAAGGTAGGGTAAGTGATATTTTTTGGTTAAAACAAAAAGTATTTTTTTAAAAGGTTAAAATACTATATTCTGATAGTAATCATTGCTATAGAGTGTTTTTTCAGTAACAGATGTCTCCCTGTCTCTCCAGCTCTTTAATAAACAGAAAATACATTTTTCGGTAGGTGTCAAAATCTCAGCCAATCAGGAGAAAGTACCCATTTTTAAGCTTAATTTGTATAGTTTTCAGTTCAAATTTTGCATGCTCATTTCTTAGTGTCATCACTTCCAATTTCACTTGTTTAATCTGTATCCTGATTGAGTTCTCTGTCCTGGTTGGATAAAATTGGAAATGAAACTACCAAAAAAAAACAAAAAACTACAAAATACATTTTCTGTTTTATAAAGAGCTGGAGAGACATGGAGACTCCTTACATGGACAGGACACCCTATAGTAACGAGTACTATCAGAACATATACCCATTTTGCAATTATTTGAAACTTTGCAAATCACTTACACTACCTTTAATAAATATTTATAATCAGGATTTAGAAGGCGTTTTTAGAATCGGCCTCAGGTCTAAAGGGGTTAATGGGTTAAGGAGAATGTAGGGAGAGAGAGACAGACAGAAAGGCAGACAGACGGGCGCGTGGGGGATGGGGGGGTGTGTGCAACAGACAGGTGCGCTCGGAGCAGTGGTGGAAAAAGTACTCAAATGTTTTACTTAAGTAAAAGTATCAATACTGCAAATGCAGAAGTACTCTGTTACAAGTAAAAGTCCGGAATTCTAAATTTACTTGAGTAAAAGTACGAAAGTGTTGGTATCAAAATGTATTTAAAAGTACCAAAAGTAAAAGCACTAAAATGTTTGAAAATAGCAGATCTACAAGCTCACAACGCGTTGTGAGCTTGTAGATCGGCTATTTTCAAATAGCCTGGTTATAAAATAAGGCCTAAGTGGTTAATGTATGTTTTATAATATAATAATAAATATCTGCAAAGTAACTAGTAAAACTAAAGAGTAAAAGTAATATAATAATAAATATCTGCAAAGTAACTAGTAAAACTAAAGAGTAAAAGTACAATATTTGCCTCTGAGATGTAGTGGAGTGGAAGTAAAAGTATAGAAAATTGGGAAATACTCCAGTAAAGTAAAAGTACCTCAAAATTGTACTTAGGCACAGTACTTGAGTAAATGTACTTAGTTACTTTACACCACTGGCTCGGAGCACCTACTACTACATGCGTCTGTGCCGTTTTCTTGTCCGGGGGAGACTGGAAGACGACGACGGCGACCTCAGAATAATTCATTTCACACCTCCTCCTCAGTATATAGCGGTCTGCTCCTCCACTCCCTGTCTTTTTAGCTCTCATTTGTACGGGAGGCATCGTTAACTCTGCCTGCCAGGCGATCACTTTGAACGTGGAGTTAACCCATTAAGATCTGTACGCATCGAGTAATTTTTTTGATTTCTTTGGTTATTCAAAAATAGCAGATCTACAAGCTCATAGTGCGGCACTATGAGCTTGTAGATCTGCTATTTTTTGAAAAATCTTAAAAAATGTGTGCAAATCTTTTTTTGAATCTATATTTTTAAGTGAACATTTTTAACTCAAATCTTTGCTTCTGGGGATTCTACAAATGTCTTCTAAAAACATTTTTAAAAAAAACACGTTGTTTCTATAACATATAGTGGTTCTCCAACTTTATAATTTCAAGGACCCCCAAAATGATATTTATATGTATTTGGCCACGGACCCCCATCTCAAAATATGTTTTTCCAAGGACACCCCAGAAGCAAAGATTTGAGTTAAAAATGTTCGCTTTAAAAAACTACTTATATTCAAAGAGTTGCACACATTTTCAAGATTTTTCTAAAATAGCAGATCTACAAGCTCATAGCTGTCGCGCTGTGAGCTTGTAGATCTGCTATTTTTTTAATAGCCAAAGTATAAAATAATGGTTTAAGTGGTTACACTGATGCGTTCCCGTTCTTAATGAGTTAACACTCTGAACTGTCAACAGCCATTCCCTTCACGGTGACTCCGGGCCCTTCTTATAGCAGCCGACTCCAAACCGGATCCAAACCTAACCGCACGAGACACCTTCTCTATATCGTCCCAATTTTGATACAAAAAAAGGGCGGGAGCACATAGTTGATTTTAGTGAATCTTTGATATATTCACTTGTTATATATTCACAGAAGCAAAGATTTGAGTTACAAATGTACGGTCTTAAAGAGATTTTTTTTAAAATAGCACATAGTTGATTTTAGTGAATCTTTGAAATATTCACTTGTTTACTAAGAGCAGGTCGTTGGATATCTAAATAAACTAGGCGTACGGTGTATTGTTTACATTTCGAGCAAGCTCAGAGTTCCTGTGGGTGTCTTGAACATTTTAGCTGACTTTTTTGGCAATGGAATGGACCTGGGGCCTGAACACCATTCTCTCCATTATGATAAGAAAGAGAGAGAGAGAGAGAGTGTGTTCAACAATGACTCCGCTGCTTTTTGCACCTCTCTTCCAAGGAGACCAGTGCATTACCTAGCTATGTTCTTCCCTGGTGGTTTTGATGGATTCTTTCCAACACAAGAGGCAATGACTCCTTGGCTTTAAGGCAGGCAGCACGCGCCAAACTAAGGCCTAGCAACATGCAAACAGGGTTGAGCATGTGAAATAGGCTACTGAAGCTATAACACGTTCAGCATATACTGTGTGTGTGTGTGTGTGTGTGTGTGTGTGTGTGTGTGTGTGTGGCGCTACACAAGATCACTTAAGGTTGCAGAATACTACTTGGCACTTTCGGCACCTCCAAGATTTTCTAACTTGCCAATCAAAGTTTTTAGCCAAAGATCGTGTGTGATTGGTCAGAAGTTCATGATGGGCGTGGTTTATTTTGTTTTTGTTTCATTGAAGCCATTCTGACCAAGGCTTGATTCTGCCAGCAGCGAAAGCGGCGATAGTTTTGGCTGAGCAGTTTAGGAGGTACTAGTCTCGCGAGCCACCTCTGTAATACCTCTCTAAAGTGACCATGAACACAACCTGTCGCAAGAAATGGCAAAGCCTCCATAACAAATTAGCCACAGTGCGAGGGAGTGGAGGGAGATCCAGGTGGTAAAAACCACTGGTTCCACTGCTGGAACCGCAGTGGTTCGAGCGACGGAGCAATCTGCGGTGTTGTTAGAATCTGCCTAGCAACACTGCGGCTAAGTCTTCACATGAGCATTAGTGAGGACCAATTATATGAAGATAGGCTGAAAATGGGTGAAGTTGTCTGGCTCCTTCCCACGTGTCCCTATAGCCAAACATAGACACTGCTGTTTTCATATTTACAAGATAATTTCAGTCTTGACTTTCAGGTAAATGGTACATTAGCACTTGAAGCACTTCACTAGTAGTTTCAGTCTTTTACCAAAATCAGATCAGATTTATTTTAGCTGTCCTGTAAAGTGGACTACCATGCAGTGGTGTGAAGTAACTAAGTACATTTACTCAAGTACTGTACTTATAGTAATATTTTGAGGTACTTTTACTTTACTGGAGTATTTCCAATTGTCTATACTTTTACTTCTACTCCACTACATCTCAGAGGCAAATATTGTACTTTTACTCCACTACAAAACTTTAGTTACTAGTTACTTTGCAGATATAAATGATTACATTATAAAACATACATTAACCACCTTAGCCCTATTTTATACCCAGGCTATTTGAAAATAGCAGATCTACAAGCTCACAACGGGTCGCATCGCGACGCGTTGTGAGCTCGACGCATTTACAAGCTCACAAGCTCGACGCGTTTACAAGCTCACAACACGTCACGAGCTTGTAGATCTGCTATTTAAAAAAATGTTAGTACTTTTAATTTTGGTGCTTTAACACATTCCATGCCAGAGTTTAATCATAATGTGCTCACCACTGCCAGCGATGTATTTTTTTTTTTTTTTTTTCACCTCACCACAGACCTCGCTAAATACCTTATGATCGCGTGTTCAACTGTTTGTAGACACACAGGGTAGTTGTGTGAGTGGCCCAGAGAAGACATTTTCAATCAGCGACATTCCATTTTGCAGTAGTCGCAGTTTCTAAAACCCGTTTCAAACAGCGTTCAGCGCGGAAAAAAACAACAAGGAGATAATGGCGATTTAGCGGAAGCTTTAGAGCGGCGGCAGATGGGAACGAAAATCTTCGATTGACGTCATTTCCGTATCCGGGTGTGCTACAATGAAATGTGTCACTGCGAGAGAGTGCTACAATGAAATGTGTCACTTCGAGAAAAAAAAAAAAAGACCACTTCACGTAGGCTACGCGATTGGCACGCTGCGGCTTTATTTAGGTTTGCGTAGAACTATGCGATTGGCATGCAATGTGTTAAGTACATTTTGATGCCAATACTTTTGTACTTTTACTCAAGTACATTTTTAATTCCGGACTTTTACTTAACAGAGTACTTCTACATTTTAGTATTGATACTTTTACTTAAGTAAAACATTTGAGTACTTTTTCCACCACTGCTACCATACAATGGTACGCCTGTTCTCGCGCTGGATTCCACAACTTTGTCCACTAGAGGCTCGACTATCACAGCTAGTTTGAAATAGTTGATGTATTGAATCTCCTTCTCTTAGTAAAATAGAAAGGCTTGAGCCATGAATATAACATTTTTGGGCTACTGTAGGAAGAAGTGTCATTGACCTTGGCAAGGATTCTCACTGTTCTTGACTTGGGTTGAAATTTAACTAGAGATGTAACTTCACTCCGCTGACAAATCCCTTACGAAGTGCCTGCTAAAATATTTATCTTGAAGTCCACACATCAAAATGAGAAACATCACAATATCCAGTCAGCCTCATCATACCAGGAGACAAAATTAGGCCAAGTGCTCAGACCCCAGCTGCTTTAATTTTGACGTCTGTTTTTCCCTGACATTATTTGCCTGTCAACCAACCCGGCTGATAACTTTTCAGAAATATACTGGTGGTATATTCCTTTTTGGAGTTTTGTTGCCCAGACAAAGGAAAGAAAATGGTTGAATTATTGAAAGCTACATTTGTAATATTGTAGTGGATTTTGTGTAATTCAAAGGAAGATGTTGGGGCAGACCACAGCATTCCTCTGAAGGAACTCCCAAGCACTGTTGAATAATGTATGCTGTTACAGCAGGAGATGCAGACTGCAGGCAGAAACCCATTTTTTTACGGGGTAGGCGCTGAGACTCGAGGTTACTGTTGACCATATGACCTTACCTTTCATAAATAATTGACTCGTCTGATATTGAGCAGATGAGTTTTGATTCATGGCTTATTCATAATGGCATTGGCACAATGCTTTTTTGTTTGGTTGAGGAAACAAAACAACAGTGTATATACAGTATAAACCTACAAATAAGAATGTGTCTCAGTACTGTAGCTTAAAGACATCACAATTCTCTATGTATTTGTTGAAGGGCTAATGTTCTATAGAGCAGCCATTGAAATGAGCTGTCTGCTATTTGTCTCTGAGGCACAGCAGACGTTGTGCTGAAAAGTTTACCAGACTTTATAGTCACCGGACTAAAGTCTGGTAAAGTGAAAACTACAACTATGGTGCAATGACCGCAGTCAGTGGTGTAGAGTAACTATGTACATTTACTTGATTACTGTACTCAAGTAAAATCTTTGAGTATCTGTATATTGCTTGAGTATTTGTATTTTTGTCTGATACAAAAATCATGTTTTTCTTTTTGTATACAGTATATATTTTTGAATTGAGAGCATCATCAATGAATGTGTTCTGTGTGGCATTGCCCTTTCAGCTGGATGAACTCTGTTGTCTCCATCGAGGACTCCTCCATACTGTTAAAAAAAGAGTTTGGAAGTTTTAACACTCTGCCGTGTCAGCTAGTTTGATGTTGGAAAACGTTAAGACCCTACACTACCTCTCTGCTCACAACATACACAATTTGGCCTAAAGGAAGGTGGAAAAATTACACCGGTAAAACGTCTCAATCACTTTTCACATCATTGCAGGGGGCTGATCATTGCACTTTCACCTCATGAAAAGTTTGTCATTTTTGCCACCACCCCAAATGAGTCACAGATGAGAAACAACCACATTATACAGGCAGTGCCGTCAAGCTGTCACCTAGGTAATGAAGTTGGTCCAGACCATTTGTCTTATTTTGTCATGCTTTTTACCCATTAGTCATACCGTGCTCACCATTAACTCCTTGGGAACCCCCTTCACCCAAGGACACTTAGGCTCTCTCTCCAAGTGCGACTGAGGTTCTTCGATGCACCATGGGACAATACTTGAGGGGGGGTCGTGGAGGGGGAAGGGCGGGTTCGAAAAGAGTGAAGACTGATACTGACACCACGGGGAGACGTGGAGAGAGACATTTTGAAGCTTGTCCAAAAGCAACTCCTTATAGACTGCAGGGTAAAAATGGAAACAGGTTGATTAATGTGTCAGATTTTATGGTGTTTAGGAGAGTCTCCTTGTTCCATTATGGGGGTTTTCCAGCAAGTCTTACAGCAAGCCTCCTGCCCTTTACTGAAGCACTAAAGGGCCCCGTCCTCTCCAAGCACTATAACTGTAACAATTGCTATATTGTTCACAACTGTCGTCGTTTTTTGTTGTGTTGTGGACCCTGCAATCCACTTGAGTTAGAACGATTTTTAAAACGATAATTTACAGTTATAGTGCTCGGTGTGGATGGCCCTTAAGTCCTGTACCTGGACGTCTGCCCGGAGACTCACTGAAAGGGAAAAGCAGCCTGAGCAAGAAGGATAAGAATTGTTATGGGTTGAAAGTGAAGAAAGGATAGCCGGGCAGATTGATAGAGATGGGGGGGTATAAAGGGGGGGAATGATGGATGAATAGACACGACTGGAGTGAGTTGAGACGGGTAATACACTGAAGCCTATACTTTTGGAATGGGAATGAACTGAAAAAGGATTGAGAGAGAGAAGAGTAGAGGAGAGGCACTGCAGTGAAGAGAATTGACCGGCGAAAAAAGTTTTTGAGAGTTATATCTCCAGGGTTCTGTTTAGTTTGCCCCACAACAGGGTTATTACTCAGCCAAGTGTGGCAAATACTAACCGCTTCATGAAAAAACGGGAGGCTTGGACCAGCAGGAAAGTGCCGTAAAAAAGTGTGCAGTCTTATATGGCATGCTTTACTGCATTATCCAAACGGAGGTATTGATGGTGCGTATCATCCTTTTCATTTCTTACAGCTCCCAGACAGATATTATGTACACCAGGGGAAAGCTTCAGTCTTTTCCTTTTTTGTGTTTAATGTTGTGGCTGGAAAGGGGAACCGCAAACGCCGCCAGCAAAGTTGTACGGGGGCAGTCCAGTATAGTGCAATGGGGCACACACACACACAGGACCTTTTTATATTACAATTAGCCTACAACATATAGGGCGAGGGGTGCAATTTCATATTTATACTAAATAGGCCCTGGTTGGTGATTTTCATGGAGTGGCAGTATAAAGTGGTAGTATAAAAGTTCACCATTTTCCATTCGGCCAAAAATAATACCGTCATAGTAGAACATGCACACACAGCCATTCTTTTATAGTGCTGAACATCGCATCGTGAGTTGTGCGTCTTCATTCACCAATTGCACACAGAGCAGTGGTGAAAAAAGTACTGCCATTTTTTACTTAAGTAAAAGTATTAATACCACAATGTAGTCTGTTACAAGTAAAAGACCTGTGTTCAAAATGTTAATTGAGTAAAAGTACAAAAGTATTGGCATCAACATATAATTAAAGTACCAAAAGTAAGTACTAAAATGTTTGAAAATAACAGATCTACAAGCTCAGAACGCGTCGCGATGAGACACGTTGTGAGCTTTTAGATATGCTATTTTCAAATAGCCAATGTATGATATAGGGCTAACGTGGTTAAAGGTAGGGTAAGTGATTTGCAATTATTCAAATAATTGCAAAATGGGTCTATGTTCTGATAGTGCTCGTTACTATAGAGTTTCCTGTCCATATAAAGAGTCTCCATGTCTCTCCAGCTCTTTATAAAACAGAAAATGTATTTTGTAGTTTTTTTTTTTTTGTAGTTTGTTTCATTTCCAATTTTATCCAACCAGGACAGAGAACTCAATCAGGATATAGATTAAACAAGTGAAATTGGAAGTGATGACACTAAGAAATGAGCAGACAACATTTTAACTGGAACACTATACAAATTAAGCTTTAAAATGGGTACTTTCTCCTGATTGGCTGAGATTTTGACACCTACCGAAAAATGTATTTTCTGTTTATTAAAGAGCTGGAGAGACAGGGAGACTCCTGTTACTGAACAAACACTCTATAGCAATGATTACTATCAGAATATAGTATTTTAACCTTTTAACAAAATACTTTTTGTTTTAACCAAAAAATATCACTTACCCTACCTTTAATGTATATTTTATAATATACTAATTTATATCTGCAAAGTAACTGGTAACTGAAGTTTTCAAATAATTGTAGTGGAGTAAAAGTACAATATTTGCCTCTGAGATGTAGTGGAGTACAAGTAAAAGTACTGAAAATGGGAAATACTCCATTTAAAGTAAAAAATCCTCAAAAGTATACTTAAGTACAGTACATGAGTAAATGTATTTAGTTACTTTACACCACCACTGACATAGAGTAGATCAAGCAATTGATAAACAGATTGAATAGGGAGGCCATGCTCTGTTATTAGACTCTTCTCCTGGTGGTAGTTTACCTACGAGGAGCTGGGGGTGGGCCAAAAGGATACCCCCCCCCCCCCAGTCCCCAGCATCATCCACAGGGAGGTCTGTGGAGGTTGTGGACACATACAAGTTCCTACATTAGGTGTACTACGCCTGAACAAGACGCTGAGCTGGTCTGACTGCTCTCTATATTAAGGGACAGAGCAAGCTGCTCTTCCTGAGGAGGCATACAGCATACTATAGATACGGTATCTGTCTGTCTTGTCAAAACTGGCTGTGTCTATCAAATTTTAATCTGGAAAATCAGCACTCAAGCAAGGGGACCCCTGTTGTAAGCCTTCACAGCTGTTGTTTTAGTACACGCAACCTTGTCAGTTCGACTGTTGGTGCCTTTCGATGGACATCGCCCAATTTGACTAGACTGTGTGCACACATACTCACTGCATACGTGTGATGAGTCGAACTGCTGGTGGACGTGATTAAATAACACCCAGTGATTCTCACTGAAGTGAAGTGTTGTATTGAGTGCTGGAGGAGGGCCACCACGTGCACTGTTAGCTGCTGCTGCTCCAACAGATGCCAGGGGGCAAGCACCGGGGAGGGGACTAATTACCGGACAGCTGCCCAGCAGATCCTCAACCCTGCCCTGGGGAACACAAGTCGGGCAATCTCACTCCCCCTGTCCTTCCTCCAAGCCCCAGATCAAAAAAAAACCTTAGCCTCTCATCCTCCTCTCCAAGTCGTCCAGTCTGCCTTCATCAAACGAGGCTGACAGGGGGGGGGGGAACCTCGAGGGGGGGAGGACGGACGGATATAGTTTTGTACCCCCCCAAACATCAACTGGGGGCCGGGCCTACAAGGCCCACTTGTTTACAACACTGACACCCCAACTACTCCCGTGGGAAATATAATGGACTTGACAGTTTTGGCTGAACCAAATGGCCTCTTCAAGGACATGCTGTGTGCACAGTTAATTTATGGATGAAATTGTTTTCTCCCGTCTACAGGTTTAAAACAACAGGTGAATTAGCTGCTGGCCACAAACGGCTACGAGAGTCTACGAGACTTGCTTAACACAGTAACAACAGCCTCTAAAGGCTGTGCTGCTGCACCCAAGCAGAAATTCTGGCCTAAATTGAGGTTGTCACTGAGAGAGGGTCTGGCTGTACTGTAGACCCCAAAAAATATTCCTGTTCAGCTCTGCTGTGGGGACTTTCGTGTCATGTTGGAAAAGAGCAAAACCTGATAATAAGAGAATAACTGAGCGTCTGGACAATATAACTTGCAAATAAATAAATAAATGAATAAATACATAAATAGAGCGGGAGAGAGATGGGGGAGGAAGAGAGAGAGAGAGAGAAAGCGAGCGCTAATCTTGCTGTCGGCATAAGCATGAGAAGAGGAGCTAAAGGTTGAAATTATGCACCCAGAAAGCATTTGGCTCGGGTGAGCAAAAAGTGCAATGCAATAATTAAGCGGCACAATAAAAATGATTAGGACTGCTTTTGACATTCTCGTTGCGAAATAACTCGTGTTTAATTGCAATCACAAATTTTAATGCCAGTTTTTATGTTCCATGGCTATAAGCTGTTTAAAGTTCAATAGCTATACTCTTTAAATCTCTTTCCAATTTCAGCTTGGAGGCAGCGATGGGGAGATGTAGCCTACACAGAGTGGGGGAAAGAACATAATGTGGCGGAGAGAGACAAAGGTAAGGGGAAGTTGGAGAGACCCCAAACGAACGGAGGGAGAGAGAGAAAGTATCAAAGAGTGAGAGAGAAAGAATTAGACCGAGAGAGAGGCTTTACGAATCCCTTTCGCCATTAACCCATTAATACCTGGAACGCATCTGTGTCACTTTAGATGTCTTTGGCTATTCAAAAATAGCAGATATACAAGCTCATAGCGCGGCACCGAGTGCCGCGCTATGAACTTGTAGATCTGCTATTTTTGAAAAATCGTGAAAAAAAATATTTTTTGATTTTTTTTCCAAAAACTGTTCTGGTCTTAAAGGGTTAAGGGCCGGACAGTGTCTCTGGCCAGCCTGGAGGACGGCCCATGTGGCTCGGCTTGCGGGGCTAGTTAGCTATTCCGCCACAGCATCTGTTGCGGGCTAATGGATGTTATAACCTCATAAACGTCATGAAATTGGACATTATCCCTTAACCCGTTAAGGCCCGGGAACGCATCCGCGTGTAATTTTTTTCGATGTCTTTGGGCTATTCAAAAATAGCAGATCTACATGCTTGTAGATCTGCTATTTTAGAAAAATCCCGAAAATGTGTGTAAATCTTTGAATATATATTTTTAAAGTGAACATTTTTTACTCAAATCTTTGCTTCTGGTGATTCTACAAATGTCTTGGTGGTTCTCAAAGTGGTTCTCAAACTTTTTTCATGTCAAGGACCCCCAAAATTATTTGTATTTGGCCGTGGACCCTCATCTAATTTTTTTTTGTTCCAGGGACCCCCTAAAAGCAAAGATCTCAGTTAAAAACGTTCGCTTTTAAAATAAATATATTCAATGATTTGGCACACATTTTCACGATTTTTCAAAAATAGCAGATCTACAAGCTCATAGCGCGGCACTCGGTGCCGCGCTATGAGCTTGTAGATCTGCTATTTTTGAAAAATGGAATAGCCAAATAAAATAATGGTTAAAGTGGTCACACAGATGCGTTCCCGGTCGTAATGGGTTAATTAAAAGAACAGAGATGCATTACAATGATTAGAGTGGCACTCCGGCGGACCCGCCACGCGCTTTCCTCTAATGCTTCTAGAGGACGCTGGGCAGCTGAAGCAGGGTATTGGGGAGGGAGGGGGGGGGGGGGGGGGGGGTGATCGCATTGGGTGACATTTTTACTTAGACAACTGCAGCTATCAGCCACGAAACTTCTGAGATATGCCGCGACTTTGAGCGCTGTACACAAAAAAACTTCTTCAACTCAGCCTCCTCTTGAACTTAGACCCCTCGTATTTTTTCACGCCTCGACGACAAATAAAATCACCCAGATGTGTGCGTGTGCTGCTGTTGTTGTTTTTTTTTCCCCTCCTCCACCCTGCATTTTGTTGTTTATTTCATTCGGGGAGCCTTTTGATGATGATTTGAGTGTCTCCCCGCACTCAGCCAGTGATTATGGCAGCAGTGTGAGCCCAGCCGAAACAGCTGTGCAATAAACTACGTGTAAAAACAAAGCGCGCCGCTTGTGTTCCAGAAGCACCTGGGCCATCCGTGCCCAATAAATACCCAACAGCCAATCAATCTGTGCCACCGCCAACGCCCCTTCAAGCAACATAGTTAACCCTTTAAGACCGGGAAAGCATCTTTTTTAGATTTCTTTGGCTATTAAAAAAATAGCAGATATACAAGCTCATAGCGCGGCACCGCGCTATGAGCTTGTAGATTTTTTTTTTTTTAAATTGTGGAAAATTTCTGCAAATCTTTGAATATATACTTTTTTAAAGCGAATTTTTTTAACTCAAATCTTTGCTTCTGGGGATTCTACAAATGTCTTCTAAATCCTAACTTTTTGAAAAGTTTTTTGAAAGAACTTATGTTGCTATAAGCAGTGGTTCTCAAACTGTTTTCATGTCAAGGACCACCTAAAATTATATCTATTTGGCTGTGGACCCCCATCTCAAAATATGTTGTTCCAGGGACCCCCCAGAAGCAAAGATTTTAGTTAAAAATATTCGCTTTAAAAAAATATATATATATTCAATGATTTGAACACATTTTCACGATTTAAAAAAAAATAGCAGATATACAAGCTCAGAGTGCCGCGCTATGAGCTTGTATATCTGCTCATAGCAAAGAAATCTTAAAAATGACACAGATGCGTTCCCGGTCTTACTGGGTTAAACCATAGGAGAGGAACAGAGGGTCTGGGACGATATAACATGCATGCAAAAAGATGGAACAAATTAACCCGCAACCTGGCCTTTTGCTCGCAGTCAAACTCAAGGCCGCCACCATGGGGTTGGAATTCTTTGGAGCGAGTCTTGGAGTGCGCTGTAAAAGGTCACGGCCGGGAGGGGCCCGCATTCACATATCTGTCACCGCTTGTCAAGCGGGCTTTGCGTGAAAATGTCACATCGTCCGAGGAAGTCATGTGTCACGCAGGTGGGCGGTGACCTAGATCGTAGAACGCGGTGTCATACGGTTTCATGCTTATTTATTCTAACCATAGGTCAGTGTTGATTTTGACAGCAAATTTTGATTTAGTTTTGGTCATAGTCTTTTGAATTGCTTGTAGATCTGCTATTTTCAGAGCGCAACACCCGAGCGCAACCAAACATAAAATGACTTGTCTTTTAGTTCTACTGGATCTCTTCTCCACTAGTCCCTCACTAACATTTTACTCTAGTTTTTATTTGTTGACGAAATTGTCAATATATTTAGTCTACTTTTAGTCATCATAGCTTAGTTTTTATTTAGTTTTTATCTCGTTTTCGTCAGTCAAAAAAGGTAGTCAACGTTTTTGTCATAGTTTTAGTCGACAAAATCAACACTGCCATAGGCCATAGACACGAGAAGCTGCCCCCCCCCCAAAAAATAATAATTCCTTTTCCCGTTGTCTTACGATGGCCCAATCTCAATGTCCGCGCTCACCGACTTTGATGCCCATTTCCGATAAGTCTGTGAGGTCTCAGGGTTCTCCCATTGTAAAATGACAAGTGCATTATGGCAGTCTCGCTGAATTTCCTCTTGCGGAAAGTCCTTTATGCACGATACTGTAAATATTGCTGCAGACTTTGCTTGAGGCAATGGACCACAAGAGTGTTAAGACCAAGGTGAAGCCTGGTAGCATAAAGAAAGCAGTCGTGTAAAAAGTACTCAAATGTTTTAGTATCAATATTGCAATGTAGAAGTACTCTGTTACAAGTAAAAGTCCGCAATTCAACATTTGCTTGAGTAAAAGTACAAAAGTATTGGTATCAAAATTTAGGCTACTTAAAGTATCAAAAGTAAAAGTACCCCCCCCCCCCCCCCCAAAAAAAAAAAAAAAGATAAGCAGGCAGCATCGACAACAATTTACTCATGGAATATGACACTCACTTTTATCTCTAGTCAACACCAACCACTGCCCGTTGTCAAGGAACTGTATAATAACACCGTTTTTCAACGTCTGGTCTGGGGACCCAACCCGGGTCCAAATGGACCCTTACAGATCTGTAACTCTGAGAATGTACAAATGGAGCCAATTTTTTTTTATCTTCATTATTAAACTCTGAGAGTTACAGACCCGCAGGGGTCCGTACATTCGGACCCCCCTTGGTGGTCCCCGGACCCGACGCTGAGAACCAGTGCTAGTGTATAATATGATGTCACAAAATGCTGTCCATTTCCTCATGTTATTGCATTTAGAGCTCTTTCACGCTCTTGCAGTCATAGATTTGCGGGGAACAGCTCTGTGTCATTTTAGATTTCTTTGGGCTATTCAAAAATAGCTCATACAAGCTTGTAGATCTACAACTTTTGATTTTTTTTGGAAATTGGTGCAAATATATCTATCTATATATCTATATATATTTCTATATATCTATATATCTATATATCTATATATATATATATATTGTTTAAAGCAAAAAAAATTCTCAAATTGTTGCTTCTGGGGGGTCCCCGGAACAAAACGTTTTGAGATGTGGGTCGGCGGCCAAATACATATAATTTTGGGGGTTCTTGACACGAAAAAGTTTGAGAACCACTGATATAGAAATATGCGTTTTTTTTCAGGAAACTGTTAGGATTTAGAAGACATTTGTGGAATCCTCAGAAGCAAAGATTTGAGTTACAAATGTTCACTTTAAAAAATATATATTCAAAGATATGCAAAAAATGTTCACGATGAGCTTGTACAGTATATCTGCTATTTTTTGAATAGCCAAAGAAATCTAAAAATGACACAGATGCGTTCCCGGTCTTAATGGGTTGATTACAGTCTGTGAGGGTTCAGTGCTCGGGGCACTGAGATCAGGCCTATTTGGGAGGGTCAGTGACATACCGTGTCACTTGCTGTATCACCGTGTTGATGATGGACCACAACATTCACAAGACATGTCGTGACAATGCCAAGGCTATATCACCGGCACTCTCCACAGCCCCCCTGTAAGACAAAAAGTAACAGTGCATTTCTTATTTCTGGTGTTTTTTCCTCCTCTACAGTGTGTTTTATTTTCTAAGAGATCCAATAATGTAATGCCACAGCTTCACTGATAAAAAAAACCCTGTTTTTTTTTGGGTTGAATCTCTGCTGTCCTGTGAATGAAAATGAATGAAAGCGTGTTGCAGTGGTAATGTATCAACATAAAATATTGAAATAGCCCGACCAAGGGCAAACGGCATGTAATTGAAACGCTCTCGGTACTGAGAACAAGGCAGCCCGCGTTCCCGCATTTGAGATTTGGCAGAAGGGCTTTCAAAAGGCATTTGTTTCAGGTTTCCCCTCCTGTCCCCTCCCCCTCCCTGGAGTTAATTGCCTTTTTGAGAAATTCGCATGGCGAGTGTTTGGTTTCTGCTGGCGTATTATTTATAACCCTTAGTTTCTGACAGGAAGGGTACTTTTCCCCCTCCTTTTTGCCCAAGCTAAGATGATTGATTTATTCCGTTTAACCTTGATAAGGGAAGGCAATGGAAAAACAAATTGCGGTATTGACACTGCGCTGTGATGGCATGCTGTTCGCTCAGGTGACCGAGAGGTGAGTCAGAGGGCATTCTGGGAGGAGAGCTGGGGAGAGAGGCGACACTGACTGTACTTTGCCAAATGACTGCATTCCTCCATGTGTGTATCTCCGTTCCTGCATTTATTTGTTCATTTTCCGGGGCTGTGCCGTCTTCTCTGTTTTTATCGAGGCCAACTGTGAAAATTGGAGGGCTGTTCTTTCTTCTGTTTTGTTTGTTTTTTCGCGCAGGTATTCAGATCGTATGTCACGAAGCTTTAGAGAAGCCAGGTGTTGACTAGCTTTAACCCTTTAAGACCGGGAACGCATCTGTGTGTCATTTTTTGATTTCTTTGGGCTATTCAAAAATAGCAGATCTACAAGCTCTACGAGCTGCTGAACAGTTGTGCAAATATTAGATTTTTTTTCTCTTTTTTTTGGCGGACATTTGTAACTCAAATCTTTGCTTCTGGGGGTTCCTGGGACTAAATATTTTCAAATGTTTGCTTTAAAAAATATATTATCCAAGATTTTGCCACGAATTTTCAAAAAATAGCAGATCTACAAGCTCATAGCGCGGCACTCGGTGCCACGCTATGAGCTTGTAGATCTGCTATTTTTGAATAGCCAATAGAAATCTAAAAATGACACACGTGCTGCGTTCCCGGTCTTAATCGGTTAAGAAAGAAAGGGGGAAAAAACTGTGTTTTTATCAGGGAGGCTCTAATATACACTGTAGACAAGAGGGACCAATTATATATCTATGAAGTATGACTCTAAATGTCGGCAAGGTTTGAGCCCGATCAGAGCCCCACGGACTTCCATCATACAATTAAAGGTAGGGTAAAGTGATATTTTTGGGTTAAAACACAAAGTATTTTGTTAAAAGGTTAAAGCACTATATTCTGATAGTAATCATTGCTATAGAGTGTTTGTTCAGTAACAGGAGTCTCCCCGTCTCTCCAGCTCTTTAATAAACAGAAAATACATTTTCCGGTAGGTGTCAAAATCTCAGCCAATCAGGAGATAGTACCCATTTTTAAGCTTCATTTTTATAGTGTTCAGTTCCAATTATTTTTGCCTGCTCAGTTCTTTGTGTCATCACTTCCAATTTCACTTGTTTAATCTATATCCTGATTGAGTTCTCTATCCTGAAAACGAAAATGCATTTTCTGTTTTATAAAGAGCTGGAGAGACAAGGAGACTCCTTTTACTGAACACTATACACTCTATAGCAATGAGTACTATCAGAATATAGAGCTATTTAAAGTTATACAATGCAGGTCCACAAATAACGATTTTTAGCAGCATTACCGTCACTGCAGGCCGTTCGTTTATTCCTCTGTTACCCAGAATTCCATTTGTTTTCACCGGAAGCGTTTCAAAAAGCGTTCTTTTAATTGTTTTATACGATCTGTGGATCGTTTTTCTTAGCCAGTGGAGCTTTAGTTACCGTGAGCTGTGTTTTCTTTTTCTGTTGTTTTTCTATCTTCAATCATACAATCTCTTAAAAACAGCGTGAGTTTCCTTTTTGTTATTAGCGCGGTAGTTCCTGGCCAAACAGGAAACCGGTGCGGTAGTTCCTGGCCAAACAGGAAACCGGTGCATTTCCGGTTCCGTTTTGACGTCATTTTCACGGGAAAGGCTCACCGAGCCAGCGTTTCAATAGAAATTATAATAGAAAAGGCTTTCGGGGGTGAAATTCATGGAGTGGGTGTTGTGAAACATTTGCCACTCACAAAAGATATACAATTTAACTTTAGTTTTGTTGAAAAAGTTACCTAGTATTACTTTAACACTTATTAGAAAATCACTTACCCTACCTTTTAAAGTCCAATATTTCAAAAATTATAAAACGTAAAACAAATTAGCGGAGGCACTTCAGTGGCCTACTGGCAGCGTGCACAAGACATTTGGCGCTGATCGTTCCATCAGTTGACAAAATTAGCTACACGCACGCACACACACAAACACACACACACACACACACACACACACTGTTATATGGCTAGACTGTCCTGCCGAGCCATGCCCGTAAAAAGAGAAGCTATTGCTTTACTGGCAAGGTGCCTTGAATACAAGGTGATCTATTTTTTATTTTATTTTTCAGGAATCTTTTCATCACTTTCTCCCACATGTACAGAGAAATCCGTGAGGCCCAGCGTGCATGGGACTGCACTGTAAACTTTTGTTTTACAATCAAACATTTCCACTTGAAACCTAACCTCCCTATCCATCATATAGATCGGCTATTTTCTCAGAGGATAATTAGTGTAGAGCTAAAACAGAAGGGGGCCTAGTGCAGTATATATATAGCCCTGGGGGGACTCCGGTCAACTACGTTATAGGGTTCAAGTGGTTAAAGCCATCCGTATACCACAGCAAACATCGTGAACAAACACCATTTACATCTACACCCCCTCGTCCTGTCATTGCCGTGACAACTTTTTTTGCTCGTCGCCTTCCTCCGTGGCGCGTTATTCTCCGCGTGCGGTGATGGATCGAACCCCTTTAGTCGTGTCTATCCCACGCTATGCCTGATGGCCGCTTTGTCCTCTTCAACCGCGGTGAAGAGCATCGCAGGGCTGTGGTCACCCTCTCTCTCTCCGGAGCTTCATGCATCTGGCAGCGCCCATTAATCTTCTAGCAGCGTCCGCGTGCCCTGCCCTCAGTGTCTCCCCTCTCTTTGTGTAAGGGAGATGGAAAGTCATTTTTAGTCATTACCCCTCCCTCCCCCCAGCATATGTTCATTTCCACTTATCGCACTTAACCTGCACTTTGACGTCGAGACACCTTTTTCAATTCTCCGTTGAGTCACTCAAAGAGTCCGTCCGGGCACATGGACTGACTCGTCACTTATATCTGTTTGTTCTAGTCTTGGAAAGTTTATCTATGTACGATCATTCTCCATGCTGTAGCGGGGAATGTGTGTTTAAACCGTTAAGACCGGGAACGCATCTGTGTAATTTTTTTTGATTTGAGCAACAAAAAAAAGAGCCTTCTTTTACACTTTGGCTTTTCAAAAATAGCAGATCTACAAGCTCGTAGTGCGGCACCGAGTGCCGCGCTACGAGCTTGTAGATCTGCTATTTTTGAAAAGTTGTGAAAATGTGTGCAAATCTGTGAATATATATATTATATTAAAGCGAACATTTTTTACTCAAATCTTTGCTCCTGGGGGAACCAAATATTTTGAGATGGGGGGGGGGGGGGGGGTCCGCGGCCAAATACATTTAATTTTGGGGGTCCTTGACAATTACGAAAAAGTTTGAGCACCACTGATATAGCAACATACTTTTTTTTTTTAGAAAACTGTTGGGATTTAGAAGACATATTGTAAAATCGGTTTCAGGTCTGAATGGGTTAACAGAAAGACATACAGTAGAGACATAGAGAGAGAGTTAGGCTCATACTTTTTGACGATAAATCAAGCCTTTAGGAGCTGCCTGCTCACACCTCAGGAGGGCAGCAGGTCTTTAGGAATGCTGCAGGAGCCTATGACAGGGCCACGCCAGGGTCAATGGCAGCCCCCCGTGCCCTGATACAATATCGGGGTGGAAAAGTGGGGAGAAGCATGCAGAGGGGATGGAGGGATGAGCACACGGAGACCAAATTAGCCATCTCCTTGGGCTGCCCCTTTGATGTCCATTCATCTGTCTCCGGGCAGACTGTATGTTAACTGCTAATTAACTGCTGACACGAAGGACTGTGAGACATTAGCGGAGCCTAACGAGGTCTGAATCAAATTTGATGGAACGTGGGATTAAAGTTTTTTTTTTTCCTTTTTTAAGAATTAAAAACCAACTAGGTTTGGTGACTGAAGTTATGCTAGTTCCTCATTATTATGTTGATACCAAACGAACAAAAATCAGAATAAGGACGGTCTTCCTCTGCATCCGAGATGCTCACTCAGAACCCAAACGTCATCATCTGTTTGTTTTTTTTATTTTTTGATTCTTTAGCATGTGGAGGCAAACATTATTCCCTGATTAACGAGGATGTTTTGGGCCTTAATTGGCGCAGCGCTGCGGTGAGCCTTTGTACTGCTTACCGCGTCCCTCACTTCCCACGCTTTATGTAGCACAAGTGGTCAGGCCTGGCTTTGAGCGTTTAGCATATGCGATAAGCATGGGGTGGGGGGGGGGGGGAGGACTGAGAGTGAGGGGGGTACAGTGGAAGCTCAGCCTCAGCTCGATCCACCATGGAAATCCAGGGGGGATCATCTGTAATCAATGTACAAAGTTTAGATGGCAGCCCAGCCCTCCCTGGCCTTTGACTGGTTGGCTGCCAGTGGTGGCTCGCTAGTGTGGCCGGGGTTGGGGGGGGGGGGGGGGGCTGTGCCTTGAGTTAGCTTAGTCGGCAGCTAATTGGATCAGGGAAGCCAAGGTTCCCGTGCCTCCCTTCTCCCAGGTTGAAGGGTTATTGACATGGCCACAGCAGCAATATCTGCTAATGTCAATCCAATCTTTACTCTCTCCCAAACATGAACCCATGCAGCGGTTCTCTGGTCACAGGTGGTGCATGATAAATAAAGGCTATACTGGAAGAATTGTAGGCTTGGTGGTTGGAGTTTGATGACATAATAATAATAATATCCCCCAGTTATAGATTCATTATACATGTACGTATACTGACAAAGTTTTGGCAACTATAAATTGTGAATTATAAATTGTGACCCTCAATGTCATCTCATTAATTGAATTCCGTTGCAAAGTTATCTGCATGAGAGAAAATGTCTCTGTATCGCATTTCTTCATCAGTAGCCTTATCACAAAGTATAATACAAAGGAATATAAATAAACACAATAGTATAATTTTTTAGAATTCAGGAACACCTTGCTCCTGGCATTCAACAACGTACTTTCGCATAACACTTTCATGGAATGCCCTCATGCCATTTTTTGAGCACTTCAGCATTTTGGAATTGTTGTCCAGTACACACAAAAACCGCGATCGCCGGTCCTGATAGCGAACAAACTTCACCCACCCCCCCACCTCCCACGCCTCTACCTTCCACCTCACTATACGCGTTGAACTGAACTCGCCGGGGGCCGCCCGGCAGAACGTCTCCAGGGGACGGCCCCGGCCGAGACATCTGATAAAAAACATGCCCTCTGGGGGGCCACAGGGTTCAACCCTGCAGGGAAAACCATGGGAATTGGAGCCACCGGGGCTGGGCTTGTCTGTAAGGTTGCCGCGGGTCCTTTGCCTCCTATAGCTGCCCGTCAGCCTGATGCCACACGATAGCATAATGAAGCACAACAAACACCGTGGGTTGGCGTCTACCATCCAACCATGGCTCACGGAGCCGCCCCGGCAACGAGCGTGTGCAATCTGATGATGTCGTCTTAACCCATTGAGACCTGGAACGCATCTGTGTCACTTTAGATTTCTCTGGCTATTCAAAAATAGCAGATATACAAGCTCATAGCGCGGCACCGAGTGCCGCGCTATGAACTTGTAGATCTGCTATTTTTGAAAAATCGTGAAAAAATATTTTTCAGATTTTTTTTCAAAAAACATTTTTAAGAATCGCCTCAGGTCTTAATGGGTTAAACCTGCCTGATAGCGATGCCCCCCCCCCCCACCGTGCTTTGAATCAGAGCAGGCCAATCATCAGATAAGTCTCCTGTATGAGCTTCTGAAGATAGACGCCAGGGGATTTAGGGCTCCTGTCTTTTTTTAGCCGTAATGAGGAATAGGATTCTGATATGTGATAGTATTGTAGATCAGTATCAACGATGTGAAATACACGTTTGCGATATTCACAAAGGAACCCCGCCGCGAAGATCACAGATCACGAAGTACTCTTAAAAAAATATATATATATATATAAAAAATCTATATTTTTATGAGGGAATGCAACACAAAGGTCAGCGTTGTACTTTCCTGCTCCCAGAGATATGCTCACACATCCAGTAGACCAACAGAGGCTTTAGGAGCCTCATAATCCCCATCAATCCCCTTTCTTCCTCCAGCTTCCAAGTATAATCATACCCCTGACACAGATCAAGGCCGGGCCCAACTCGTTTTCTCTCTTCCAAGTCGATAAATCAGGCTATAGCCTTCCTTCTTGGCGAGTGGTCACTTAACCCGTTCAGTCCGGGAAACGCATCTGTGTCATTTTTAGATTTGAGCTGTAACCATTATTTTATACTTTGGGCTATTAAAAAATCGTGAAAATGTGTGCAAATCTTTGAATATATATATTTTTAATGCGACACTTTGTGACTCAAATCTTTGCATCTGGAGTTCCCTGGAACAAAATATTTTACAAAAATACTTAAAAAAAACGCAAGAAACATATAATTCAAAGATTTGCACACATTTTCATGAAGTGCCGCGCTACGAGTTTGTAGATCTGCAAAAAATAATTATCGTGAAAATGTGTGCAAATCTTTGAATTATATATATATATATATATTTTTTTTTTAAAGTATTTTTGTAAAATATTTTGTTCCAGAGACCTCCAGAAGCAAAGATTTGAGTAACAAATGTTCGCTTTAAAAAATAAGATTTGCACACATTTTCAGGATTTTTCAAAAATAGCAGATCTACAAGCTCGTAGCGCGGTTTTAATGGGTTAAAGGCTGCTTATTTTTTTTTCTGGAGGGAGGAGAGAAAAAGGAGCTTGGCTCGGTATAGCATCATGGCCCACAGACCGTTCAGTCAGAAGGCAGTGCCCGGGCTGTGAAGTGTAGCGCTCAGTGACACACTGGAAGAATTGGATGCCCCACCTTGCAAAAGGAAAGGGATCGCTGATGTGAACAGACACACCTACCTGGCAGAGGAAGTGAGCGAACAAGAGAAATTGGACTCATCTTATAGATAGCTGTAGAGATAGTGTTGTGTATTGGGAGAGACCATATAAAGTGAGATTGGGGAGGCAATATAAGACTGAGACAGAGCGGGAGGGAGGGAGACAGAGAGTCGAGACCAAAACCATAGTTGACTAAATCGATTGCTTTGATTAACCACTTAAGCCCTGTTTTATACTTTGTCTTACAACAAAAAATAGCTAAACATTGCAGATCTACAAGCTCACCACACATCACATAACGTGTTGTGAGCCTGCTACTTACATCTATTAGTTCGAATAACTGTTGCACCCCTAAAAATAGTATTTCAAAAGGAACAGTAAAAGCTTTTAAAAGAAAGCCAATACAAACCTCAAAGGTTAATGACGGGAAGGACAAAAAGGAAGGTCCAAATGTTCACAAAGGGATCTTTGATTTCAAATATCAAAGAAAGAGGGTCCCGCACACTGTCTGGAACTTGCATTATTAAGACAACGTTTTTGGTGATTTGGTGAATATATGTTACAGGGAAATTGGCATTCCAGGGAAATTGAAAAAGGAGTGCTTGTTTTTACCACCCACCCAGGCAATTCTGTATAACCAACACTAGAGGGCAATGAATGCAAGCCACACGCATGCACATGCGTGTGTGCATGCGCACACATGCACACGCACACACGCACACATGTGTGTCGTCGTGGACACTGGATAGTAACCATAGACTGTAACCCATGAAAAGATCTATTCTCCCCCTATCGGTTCACAACTCGGACGGCGCTGATTCGACTAGCAGACCTTCGGCCGGTCGGCGCGGGCACTCGCGCCTCCTCGGCCTCAAGCTCTGCTGAGTCGGCACGCCTCCGTCATGGACGATAACTATTATCACGTGTGCGTGTGAACGCGTGTTCAGCGTTCCCCTAACGTAGCTTCCTGGTTGCTATGTGGGGGGAACAACAAAAGCCAGGTCGGCCTCGCATCAAAGCCCCGCCTCGCGCCTCCTCCTCCTCCTCCTCGCGCCGCCTCGTATCAAAGCCCCGCTTCGCGCCTCCTCCTCGCGCCGCCTCGTATCAAAGCCCCGCCTCGCGCCTCCTCCTCCTCCTCGCGACCCTTGCGTAAAAAAACCTGTCTGGAAAAGCCCCGCCTCGTGCCGAAGCCCCACGCCTAAAAGCGAGCGCTCCTCTTTCAATTAACCTGGAATGCCAATTTCCCTGGAATGCCAATTTCCCTGTGACATATATATATACAATATACTGTACATTACACTCAAAGTTGATGGGGACACTTTGGTGTGTTGGGGGGGCTTCCACGTAGGAAGGGGCCAAATGTCTAAAGGGCGCTTTCTTCTAGAACTAGGAAAGAACAGAACTAGGACGATTGTGGCTCAGAAGGTAGAGCAGGTCGTCCAATGATCTGTGGGTCGGCGGTTCGAATCCCGGCTCCTCCTGTCCACCTGTCGAAGTGTCCTTGGGCAAGAGACTGTACCCTACATTGCCTCCAATGAGTCGGTTCGGCACTAGCTTGTCATCATTGGTGTGTGAATGTGGGAAGTGAGGACGCTGGTGTTGACTGTTCGCCCCTTCACCTCCCAATGTATGAATGAATGAACCATTGTGAAGCGTGTGTGAAGTGCAATTCATTATTAAAGAAGAGGGCCAATCACCTTACTTCTGCTACCAGTGCTAGGCTGGTAAAACTAGGCTTACTCTAATACTGTACAGTATATAAAGGCCTTACTTACAGGGATTTTCCTTTTGAAATATGCAAAATACTTCACACATAAATTATTCAAATATTTAAGTAATTAATTCATTATTTAATATACTTAATTTAATATTAAATGTGAGGATGAACCAAAACTAAAATAGCACTCTTATATTGACCTTAAATGCCTTAAATCTGCAATAGCCAAGGTGGAGAAATTTGCGTTTGAGTCCTTTGTTCCAAGACGGTCAACACCGAGTAACATTTCAGCTGAAGACCAAGACGCGATGGGGACCATTAAAATGTGAAAACTGTCCAAGTTGAATTGTTGATGGAATTGTGTTTAATGGTCACTTCACAGCAGGCCTGGCCACAGACTCCGCTGTGTTACACAACGCAAACTATACCTGTGTGCCGTCTTTGCTATTGCCTTGCCTTGCTATCGCTATGAAAAGAAAGCAAAAACATTTTGTCGGATCCTGCACCTTCGGTGGCTTTAAAAATGCTGAGAGATGAGCCTATTACACAGCGGTGCGTTTGTTTGGTCTACATTCAATCTCCTCGTGTGCCCAAATACCAAATGAAGTTGTTTTACGAGCTCACCTTGTATGAGACGCCCATTGTCTCCGCGTGAAGCTGATTCAAAATGGCTGCCCCTCGCCCATCAAATTGATCATAATTGCATTTCCCAAACTCCTGCTCAGTGGGGCATTACATTTCATGTTATTGACTTTAAAAACACATTCAGCGTTTTTTACCTACTATTTCATTACACCGCTGTCAATTACCACTCGGTGAACAAAGCGAGCCTGCGAATAAAATGTATGAGGTAATTTTCCAAATGCCACTTAGGGAGGCACCTCTGTCTGAGCGACTGGCACGCATAATTTGTGCACTTGTTTACCGCAAATCTGGTTATGCACAGGCGGGCCGTGCACATTTCATTAACTCTTTAAGACCGGGAACGCATGTCATTTTAAGATTTTTTGGGCTATTAAAAAATAGCAGATCTACAAGCTTGTAGATCTGCAATTTCAAAATCGTGAACATTTGTGCAAATCTTTCAATATCTTTTTTTCTGTAGCGTACATTTTTTTTAACTCTGGTACAACTTCTGGGGGGTCCCTGGAACAAAATATTTTGCGATGGGGGTCCGCGGCCAAAATTCATATCATTTTGGGGGTCCTTGACATGAAACATAACAGATAAAAAATTAGGATTTAGAAGACATTTATAGAATCCCCCCCAGAAGCAAAGATTTGAGTTAAAAATGTTTGCTTTAAAAAAATATATATATTCAAAGATTTGCTAAAATGTTCAAGATTTTTCAAAAATAGCAGATCTACAAGCTCCTAGCGCGGCACTCTGTGCCGCGCTATGAGCTTGTAGATCTGCTATTTTTGAATAGCCCAAAGAAATCTAAAAATGACACACAGATGCGTTCCCGGTCTTAATGGGTTAAAAGAGCTAGAGACTTGGGGGAGTGATTGCCCTGGTGTGCTAACATCAGTACGGCTAGGACCAAGGTAATTAAACATTAAAAAAAAGGGCAGATTCTGTATCCAATTTTCCCCCTCTTCTCCCGTTCAAAGGGAATGCTGGGAAAGCGGAGAATTTATGGTTCATAAATCATGCTAATGAGAACAATTACCTCACACATCCACTTTCCTCTCTCTTTCTTGTTTAAGTGCTGTTTGGTCTCTTCCTCTCCAGGGCCTCCTTTTTGCAGCCCCCTGTTTTAAAATGGGAAATAAACGGCGTCACAGTGGCTAATCTGGCAGCCCGGGTGTCATCGCTTTTCCCATTTAAAAACTTCTGACCCGCTAAGGGTTAAAACATGGTCAGCCGGAATTAACCCATTAAGACCGGGAACGCATCTTGTGTAACCACTTTAACCATTGTCTTATACTTTGGGCTATTCGAAAATAGCTGATGTATAAGCTCATAGCGCGGCACCGAGTGCCGCGCTATGAGCTTGTAAATCTGCTATTTTTGAAAAATAGTGAAAATTCGTGAAAATCTTTGAATATATATACGTTTTTAAAGCGAACATTTTTAACTCAAATCTTTTGCTTCTGGGGGGTCCCTGGAACAACATATTTTGAGTTGGGGGGGCCACGGCCAAATACAATTTTGGGGGTCCTTGACATGAAAAAAGTTTGAGAACCACTGATTATAGCAACATACGTTATTTTTTTCAAAAAACTGTTTTTGCACAAATGTTCACGATTTCTCTAAAATAGCCAAAATAAATCTAAAAATCACACACAGTGTGAAGAGAGTGGTGCCTTTGAATTAGTGTAACTGGCTGCATCCTTGTGTTGCAATCAGCTGCAGCTGTTGAGGCCGTGCTCAAACGGACGGACGGACGGACGGACGGACGGACGGACGGAGGGACGGACAGACCCACACACGTGGTCAAGTGTAGGAGTGGCTGGCACCACTCAAAAATGACACACACAGACGCGTTCCCGGTCTAAACGAGTTAATCCCCCTCCTCTCTTTTATGTTCCCTTCAAAAGTGGGGGACGGGCTGGTCGGTGGTATACTGTAGCACGATGATGGGACTCAAATCGTTGTTTTTTCTCCTCCCGGAGAGATATTTGCTTCATATCGTCTGACCGTTAGGCTGGAATGAAGAGGTCATGTGTGTGTGTTGGAATACAGGGTATAGAGGGCGTTACAGCTGCTGGGGGTCACTGATAAGAGAGAAATCAGCTGCCCACCACCACCACCACCACCACCACCACTATCCCTTAGTACAGCTCCGCTCCCTGCAGAAAGAAAATGCCCTGGAGACATGTATATACCACAAGCCTGGAGAACATCATGACCTATAGCGGCAAATAAACTGGCTGCCATTGCCTTTGAGTTTTTGATGACTACTGTGTGTGTGTGTGTGTGTGTGTGTGTGTGCGCTTCTATTACAGTACTAGCGGGGAGAAATAGACATTGTGAGGACAATTTCCTGTGTCCTCACATGATAATTGATTAGGCTTACAATTAGGAAAAGATTCCGGTTGGGGGTTAGGATTAGGCCTTTACGCAGAGGGGGTTAGGGTTGGGGGTGTGCCTGAATTATTCGTAGTTATATTACACCGAAAATAGCAGATCTACGAGCTCACAATGCGTCGCAGCGCGAATATGGCGTTAATAACATTGCCGTCCTAAAATGTTATCCTCACAAGTATAGTAATGTGTGTGTGTGTGTGTGTGTGTAGTGGTGCAAAGTAACTAAGTACATTTACTCAAGTACTGTACTTAAGTTCAATTTTGAGGTATTTTTACTTTAATAGAGTATTTCCAATTGTCAATACTTTTACTTCAACTCCACTACATCTCAGAGACAAATATTGTTCTTTTACTCCACTACAATTATTTGTAAACTTTAGTTACTAGTTACTTTGCAGATGTAAATTATTACATTATAAAACATACATTAACCACTTTAGCCACTTTTTTACTATTTTATACCTAGGCTATTTGAAAATAGCCTAGATCTACAAGCTCACAACGCGTGAGCTTGTAGATCTGCTATTTTCAAACATTTTAGTACTTTTACTTTTGGTACTTAAAGTACATTTTGATACCTTTGATACTTTAGTACTTTTACTCAAGTACATTTTGAATTCCGGACTTTTACTCTTAACGGAGTATGTCTACATGGCAGTATTGATACTTTTACTTAAGTAAAACATTTGAGTACTTTTTCCACCCGTGTGTGTGTGTGTGTGTGTGCGTGCGTGTGTGTGTGCGTGTGTGCGTGCGTGCGTGCGTGTGCTAGTTGTGCACACGATGACTTTGAAGGATACAATGCATTGAAAGAAGAACGCTGTTGCAGTGTTGTTGTGTTTTTTATCAGTGTTTTTTGAGCCGAGCCAAAAGTGCTGAAACGAGCTGTATTGATTGCCAGTGAGGGGGGAGTCAAAACAATCAACATGAATTAAACTCTTGAAGGTCTTAGGCAAAGGGGATTAACAAAATTATCTGGCCTCCGCTCCGGCCGTTCGCGGTCGGCGTTAAAACGTTGACAAAAGGCTTGCAGTCGGGGAAAAAAAAGAGAGAGCCGTGTCGGGCGGAGAGGGGAAGGATGGGGGGGAGCGTGATAATGAGGGAAGCGTTCCTTGATGAGAAAGTAACAACAATGTAAACACAGTAGATAAGTGCATTCTCGGCCCAGCAGTATTGATCATGAATAGGCGTGTTTGTTGCTCTACTTTACACAGCGGATTGTATTCTGTCCCACTGGGGTTTTGGATAGCCCGACACTGCTAACACTGTTAACCCATTCAATCCGGGAACACATCTGTGTCATTTTCTTTGGCTATTCAAAAATAGCAGATCTACAAGCTCATAGCGCGGCACCGAGTGCCGCGCTATGAGCTTGTAGATCTGCTACTTTTGAAAAATCGTGAACATTTTTGCAAATCTTTGAATATATATTTTTTGAATATTTGTAAAATATGTTGTTCCAGGGACCCCCTAGAAGCAAAGATTTGAGTTACAAATGTTCGCTTGAAAATATATATATTCAAAGATTTCCACACATTTTTACTATTTATTTTCAAAAATAGCAGACATACAAGCTCATAGCTAAAAATGACACAGTCGGATGCTTTCCCGGTCTAAATGGGTTAACAAACACTGCACAATTACTGGTTGTGTAGCACTTTTAGATTTTTAGCAAATGTGCAGCCTTTAGCGGGGGCTTGCCCCTAAATGTGCCTCATTATGAAACTCGTGTGGATATGTGTGAGGCACAATGAAATAACGGAGCAAAAAGCCTTTCGATACAAATCATCAGCAATGAAAACCGAAATTATCATTAGCGCTACGCGGGTTTGTTTGGGTGCAAAATGTTGTACAATTAAACGGATTGCCTTTGGTGATTTGGCCTTTCTCTAGAACCCCCCCCCCCCTCCCCCACCCCCTCATTTGCGCCCTCCGCCCCTTACCCATGGAATTGACTCTCGGGCTAATTATTTAGCAAATTTTATTCTCAAATAAAGTGCTTACAAAAAGATAATTGTGACTTTATTAATAGTTTCTTGGGCAGCAGATGGTGTTCTTGCAGGCCTGCCACGTTGAATTAGTGATGATGACGCTGTCGTTTTATGGGCTCTCTACTGTGGCAACCCATAAAACTCCTCATTAAGGCTACTAATTAATACTACCTCTTCTCAACATTATACCCGGCAATTTCACCCTAAATTAGAGTAAACAAATGCAAAATGGCTAGGAATAGGTAAGTCTACAATTAGTATGCACCTTCTCTCTATTTACGGCATTTGCATTTGTGCTAGGAATCCCTGTCATTACTATCATTTGTTCTATATTAAGAGCAATTAAATGCCTATTAAAGATGCCAGCGCATTTGTTGCCTTGTTTGTGCTCAGCGTTTACAGGACACGTTGCTCCTTGGAGCCAAATCTTGGCAAACTCCGACTTAATCCCTCCGATGTTTTATTAAAAACAAATTATGTCCGACGTTGCCGCCGGTAATCCAGCGCATCAAGTATTGGTAACCGCCTGAAGGAGAGGCGCTCGCATTTTAATTAAGAGCCCAAGTAACGAGGCAGCAAAGTGTGCGGATTAGTGTGTTTACTAAGAGCAGGAGAGAGACAGAGGAGACAGAGGGAGAGAGAATGAAATCATATTCATTCCATTTAATTTTTCAATCTGCTCTTGGATCGGCTCCAAGAGTGCAGTGATGATGTTTCAGCTATTGAGAGCCTGATCCCATGCAGGCTAGTAGGGAGACTGGATAGGTGTTGGAGCCTTCAGCCGGGCTTTCCGTTTTTGAGTGGTGCTAGCCACTCCAAGGAGTGACTTTGTCTGTGTGTCTGTCTGTCCGTCTGTGTGTCCGTCCGTCTGTGTGTCCGTCCGTATGAGCACGGCCTCTCTGTATGTTTGAGCACAGCCTCAACAGCTGCGGCTGATTGCAACACAAATATGCAACCGTACAGGTACAGTACAGTACAGTACAGTACAGACCGTACAGTATTTACAGTACAGTACAGTGTACAGTACAGTACAGTACAGTACAGTACAGTACAGTACAGTACAGACCGTACAGTACAGTACAGTACAGACCGTACAGTACAGCACAGTACAGTACAGACCGTACGGTACAGTACAGTACAGTACAGTACAGTACGTACAGTACAGTACAGTACAGTACGCACAGTACAGTACAGTACAGTACAGTACAGACCGTACAGTACAGTACAGTACAGACCGTACAGTACAGTACAGTACAGACCGTACAGTACAGTACAGTAAGTGCAGTGCAGTACAGGTACAGGTAGAGGTACAGTACAGTACAGTACAGTACAGACCGTACAGTACAGTACAGTACAGACCGTACAGTACAGTACAGTACAGTACAGTACAGTACAGACCGTACAGTACAGTACAGTACAGTACAGTACAGACACACACACACACACACACACACACACACACACACACACACACACACTTTTGAGTAAAAATACTTAAAATGAGTAAAAATACTTAAAATGAGTAAAAATACTTAAATATTAGTAAAGATACTTTAAAGTTCCTAAACTGAGTAAAAATACTTTAAATGAGTAAACATACTTAAAATGAGTACAAATACTTAAAAGATGTTAAAATGAGTAAAAACACGTACAAATCTGTACAAACATTTTAAAGTACTTAAAATGAGTAAAAATACTTTGAAGTCATCAAAGTCTGTAAAAAGTAACTAATGAAATGAACTCATGAAAGGCACCACTCTCTTCACACTGGGTGTGATTTTTAAATGGCCGATAGGAAAAGTATTAGATTTGGATGAATTGGGTTGTAGTTTTACTGTATCAAGTAACATGATGAGTTTTTTCTTTCATGTTGTTGCCGTGCCTCTCTAAACATAGACCCGAAGGTGAGTTCTATTTTGAGACACGGTGGATTCCACCGGTGGGGCCCTATACCCCTCCAAGGAGGTATTCATACATTCCTATATATAATAGATAATACTCAGAATTAATCCTTTATCGGAGCTCTCTCCCCACTGTTCCCAGACTTCAGTGGGAGATGGCTTTATCTTAAAGAAGTAATGACCACTGTTTGATCAAAGGGGGCCGTGCTCCCAACGCCCACTGATTTCTGCCAGTGCTTGATCTGGATCGATGCGAGGGGTTAGTATCCCATACGGAAGCCCCAGTTTCCTAGAGCTCTCCAAACCTAGCCTTTCCATGTGGAGGGAGGTGGAAGTCATGGTAAGTTCATGGCTTTTTTCATGTAATTTCTCATTTTATTTGGACCGCACTAATCTCTCAAGAACAGATTCTGCTCTGCGTTTGAATCTGTCGGTAGCCGTGTTGACAACCGTGCGCATTGGTTACAAGTGGGCGTGCTATCAGATCAGGAAGCAGGCCGCGCTTTACCCAATCAAATGTAGTGGGCGGGATTAAGTGTGTGC
The DNA here is from genome assembly GCF_963280865.1 of Gymnoscopelus braueri. Taxonomy (NCBI): domain Eukaryota; kingdom Metazoa; phylum Chordata; class Actinopteri; order Myctophiformes; family Myctophidae; genus Gymnoscopelus; species Gymnoscopelus braueri. The sequence continues at coordinate 34,108,797 of NC_137620.1, read as the reverse complement.
CGTTCCTTCCCCACTAGAAACAAACCGAAACTCATTTAACAATAGCGTCCTCGAAGCCGACAAGACCACGGAAAGTTAGTAACATTTTAAATTGCTCTTTCATCATAGAAACAAGTGGGCTTATAACCAAAACGATCCATGTTCTTTGGGATAATTGGTGTTCCGTGGAGAAATATTGTTAGTGGGAATTAAAACATAGTCGCACCACCGGAAGTGAAAGGCTGAAGGCAGACCAAAAACCCCGGTTTCCTTGCGCACGGGTGCTTCGTTGAGCTTCGTTATTCACTTGGCTCCTCCCAGAGCCAAGTGAATAAGTAAAAAACAGCAGAGGGCGCTGTTTTTCCTTTTTATTTGGCGATGAGTTCCCAGACTGGGACCACACTGATAATAAATAGAGGGTAGGTGATATGGCACCCTTGACCCTAACGCAGATTAGCGAAATTAAGAGCTATTCAGTGTATCGTCAGATGTTTTTGAGAAATATTTGAATATTTTTTATTTTACTCTGAATACATTTATTTTGCCATCAACCGAGAATGATTTGATATCACCACTATATAGCTTTCTATACTTGCATTTATGATCCTAAGGCCTTTTTATTGCTTGTCTTTAACTTGTCTAATAACAGGCGCAATGGCAGCGTTAGAGGCCATATAAATGCATCCTATTACTGTTAAAAATCTTTCTTTAGCCCAAGAACGCCAAACCAGCACGGCTCGCTCCTTTATCAGCTTACACCCAGAGTTCTCTGGATGCTTATAAATCGAGTGAATATCGTCCATTGTGAGTTTCCAGTTACTCTCCCGCCCAAATAAGAATAACAAGAAAAGACCCATAATTATAGCTTTTACTGCGGTTTGAGAACTTTCCCCCCCAAAACTATCTCTCCCCATTAATGGAAAATATGGTAATTAGCTTTTCATATACCCTCATATATTGGGGTGTAGGGGGGTCGATATAACTTATTCATGACAGAGAAAAACAAGAATTGCTGTTGTCCATTTTCTTTAGCCATGCTTGATGGAGGTGGAGCCTCGCCCTGATTCGAGCAGCCATTGAGCCTTTGCCCCTCTCTTCCTTTTTCGGTGAGGTCCCCACCCGGATATGAATCAGCGGCGTCATTATCGGGGCCGCCGTTTCATCAACGCGGGAGTCGAGCAGAAAGGATTCCAAGTGGGAGTGTAATCAGTTTGAGGGATGAGGGGTTTATGCCAAACAAAATGAAATTACGCCATGCCTCTTGAGTGACATTTACAGGCGCTCTTACCTGCAGCGCGGCCGCGTGTTTACAAAGAAACGCGGAACAAGCGAAAGCGTGCACGGTTTTGTATGCAGCAATGCCATTAAACACTCCTCTCCCCACCCTCTGTAAATGCACACAAACACCCCACCCCCGTTCTTAGTGAGGTGCTTGTAGTGAAGTGTGATAGCACCCTTGCTCTCAGAATATGAATCAGGAATGCTTGATGCGTTTCATCGCCATCCTCTTAAATGCTTTTCGATGCACAACCACATCCAGCCGTTTTGGTGTTATGGCTCCAACTAAATTGTCTCATGGCGTCAACAGACAATCATTGTCTGTCTGTGCTCGGATCCAATTCTTGGGGATTATTCCTCAATTAAAGGTTATTATATCTCTATACTGGAGGTCATGTGGCCCCAGTTTGAACCTGCTGGAGAGCCAGAGGATAAGTGAATGACCCCATAGAGAGATAGAGGAATAAAGGGTGTAAAAAGAAGAAAATCCCGCTGTTTGCTGTCCTCAGCATAAAAAAAACGATTCCATGAAGGGTAAAAACACAGCCAGGCGGGCAATCCATAAATTAAGAGTTAAATCTGGTGGCTCAGTGGCAGTGCCACTGGCAGAGGACTGTCTGTCTGGGTGAGTATGGAGGCTTCTTCGCTAATGAAGAGGTGGCAGAGTAGGGGCAACGCAGCGAGACAGAACAACGCGCTGTCATCAGCGTAGAGGCAGAGGCTGTCATACAGCACTCTGATCATTACTTATCCCACAGACGTCCAATGTCATGCATATCGTCCCCAGGTATGCCCTTCATGGGGATGTCGTGCATCCTCCGCTGGCTGCAGCTTGCTTAATAATAACAGTAGGCCATTATACAGTATGTATGCATTTTATGTGTGCAGGCATCCCCAACACACACCACTGGTGTTCAAGGTGGGGCCTGTGTCTCACAGGAGGGGCAACAAAACATTATAATAATAACAATTTGTTTAATTTAAATTCAATTCATAAGATTATTTTGGCAGTTTGAACCTGTCATCCCTACTTTGGGCATGTCATTATTGTGAAAAAACATTTTTCAAAACGTTTTGATTGTGAGCTTGTAGATCACGTTTGGGAACCCCTGCACTAGCATCACAAATGCATACTTAAACACCGTTCGGCCAGACAGTAGAAGAGGCGCACAAACACTGGCTGCCTCCACCTCCCTCTGCCTCTTTTTGGTTAGGGAGGGAAGATAAATATCCCCATAATAGAAAAGGGCTGCTCTTGATGCATTTTCAACAGTCCACTGCTTCAATTACACATATTTACTTACAAGTCTGAATTTATTTTCTGCTTGCCGCAGTCCGATTTGTTTTGAATGGTAAATGAAAAGGTCTCCAGTATTATTGTGGTGATATTTTAATGCGCTGCCTCGACTAGCTCGCTCACCAGTGTCAAGTATTTGAACTTTTTAAATGCAAATTGTTTAATAAATCACACAACCGCAAACAAAAAATGGTGTGTACGTGCCTGCGTGCGTGTGAATGTGAGGGGATTGGGGGCTACATTTTCTATCCTGAAAGGAACAGTTTATAAATGGATACCTAGTTAGGGATAGAGACAGGCCACAACAGGATCCCGTGCTCGGGATAGGGGGATTATAGGAAGGTTGCCGGGATATTATTCACCCCGGTCATACGACTCGACGACGGCACACACCGCGGGGAGCGCGTGCGACGCAGTCACGCTATTGCTCTCCCAACTGCAAATGTAGGCATTATGCAAAGCTATCTTTTGAGCCGCTCGCTAGATTTCATGGGACTGTATGTATATGATGTCGGCGTACGGGGACGCGGTTGAGCGGGCATGCTGCCGGGGTTGGGGAGGCATGCTTATTGAGATCGTTGATTATGCTCCTGTCTAAACTCTGGCCCCCTCTCTGTGACAGAGCCGTTAGCAGGCTGTCACCCTGTTCAGAGACCGTGCATATGCTCTTGTCTACGCGTTTACCATTGGACTGCAAATGCACACGGCATACGCGCCGCCGTTGTTGTTGTTGTATATCAGTGGTGCTCAAACGTTTTCATGTCAAGGACCCCCAAAATGATATGTATTTGGCCACGGACCCCCATCTCAAAATATGTTGTTCCAGGGACCCCCCAGAAGCAACGATTTGAGTTAAAATGTTCGCTTTAAAATAATTTAAACATATTAATTTGCACACATTTTCTCGATTCTTCAAAAATAGCAGATCTACAAGCTCGTAGCGCGGCACTCGGTGCCGCGCTATGAGCTTGTATATCTGCTATTTTTGAATAGCCAAAGAAATCAAAAGATTACACAGATGCTGCTTTCCCCGCCTCAAAGGGTTAATAACGGGGGAATCGAGACATATAGACACATAATAGAGTGCGCCCCGGTCTGCAAAGATGTGTTCATAATTGTTGGTTTTGTTTGACCGAAAAATTATAACCGGTGAAATTGTTGTTTTTGTTTGTTTTTGTCCATAATGGTGAAGGTTGTGTTCATGGTAATATCAATGGCTGCTGTTTATTTATTGCTGCAGGACTACAATGCTCCACAATATATGCCAGAGCTTTATTCAAGGCAAGGCTGAGCGAGACCCAGGCTGGCTGCACAAAGTCACATTGCCAAATTGATCGCCCGTTTAAAAGGATTGTGGCTTTTACAAGGTTTGGCCTTCGGTTGAGTGCAAATCGAGTGCCACTGTATTAAGCGGTAAGACCAGAGCGCTGATAGATTACCTTTGGCCACTCTGTTTAATTGTCAGACTTGGGTGGCAAACCTGTTAACCCAATAAGACCGGGAACACATCTGTGTCATTTTTAGATGTCTTTGGGCTATTCAAAAATAGCAGATCTATGAGCTTGTAGATCTGCAAAAAAAATTTAAATCGTGAAAATATGTGCACATCTTTGAATTTATATATTTTTAAATCGAACATTTTTAACTAAAATCTTTGCTTCTGGGGGGTCCCTGGAACAACATTGTGAGATGGGGGTCCGTGGCCAAATACATATCATTTTGGGGGTGATTTTTTGACGTGAAAAAAGTTTGAGAACCACTTATGTTATAGCAACATACGTTTTTTCAAAAAACTGTTAGGATTTAGAAGACATTTGTAGAATCCCCAGAAGCAAAGATTTGAGTTACAAATGTTCGCTTTAAAAATATATATATATTCAAAGATTTGCACAAATAAAATAAAATAAAAATAGCAGATCTACAAGCTCGTAGCGCGGCACTCGGTGCCGCGCTACGAGCTTGTAGATCTGCTATTTTTGAATAGCCCAAAGAAATCTGATGCGTTCCCGGTCTTAATGGGTTAAAAGAAAAGGGGAGGGGAGAAAATAGGAGAGAGCGCTAAATCGAGAATGTTAAATATTGAATTGATTGCTGGGGGGCTAATGAAATTAACAATGCAAGTAAACAGCCTCCTGTGTGTGTGTGTGCCAGTATCATCCCTCTCTCTCTCTCTCTCTCTCTCTCTCTCTCTCTCTCTCCCTCTCTCTCTATCTCTCTCTCTCCTCTTTCTCTCTTTCTGCCACCCCCCACCCCCCCTCTCTCTCTCGCTCATGGTAAAGGAGAGAGCTTCAGGGCTGTGTGCGTAAGGGAGGTCGGGATGGAGGTGTGTGCGTGCACGTTTGCCCATGCGCGTCGGGAAGGGTTTACAGGGGGTTGATCCAAGGTCGGGCACCGCTTTAGTAGGAACATCATCTCTTCTCTCCCACCAAAAACCTCACCCATGCATCCCCTCCTCCTCTTTTTCCACCTCCCCCCACCTCCCACCCCCTCTCTCCATCCTGGCCAACCTCTATCTGTACCATGCTGCATCAGCTCTATACTATCATTTACCATAATCCTCTTCCCCGTGCCTTTAACTCGGGGCCAAGCGGTGAAACTGAACCCCCCAAGGCTTCATAGGGAAAGTTAAGTTTAATTCTTAATCCATTTAGCCCGGGAACACATCTGTGTCATTTTAAAGATTTCTTTTTGGCTATTCAAAAACAGCAGATCTATAAGCTCATAGCACGGCATCGAGTGCTGCTAGAGAGATCTGCTATTTTTGGGGGAAAATCGTGGGTCTTTGAATATATATTTTTAAAGCGAACATTTGTAGCTAAAATCTGCTTCTGATTTCTGGGGATTCTACAAATGTATTCTAAATCCTACAATAATTAATGTCGCTATAATATCAGTGGTTCTCAAAAATTATATGGATTTGGCCGTGGACCCCCCATCTCAAAATGTTGTGTTCCAAGGGACCCCCAGAAGTTGAAACAGAGTTAAAAATGTTCGCTTAAATAAAAAAATACACATATTCAAAGATTTGCACATATTGTCACGATTTTTCAAAAATATCAGATCTACAAGCTCGTAGCGCGGCACTCGGTGCCACGCTACGAGCTTGTAGATCTGATATTTTTGAATAGGCAAAGAAATCAAAAAATTCCACAGATGCTGCTTTCCCGGCCTCAAAGGGTTAATAACGGGGGAATCGAGACATTTAATAGGACTCGCTAGCGGTATATCTCTCTCTCTTAGGAACTAGCTTTTTTTTTTGTTCTATGCAACGAAAAAAGACGTCGGAATACGGACAACTTCTAAACAAATACATTGTTTTTCTGCTGTACTACAGAAACATGGCAACGACGATGCTCTCAGCCTCTTTGTTAAAGCAGTGATGATTGAACAGCAGGGGGAGATTTGACAATTGTGTTTCTACAGTACATGAAAATGGCTCAATGTGACATAATTCTGTCAACGCAGGCTTTAGTTCTGTGGTTTTCTCTCAGATGGAGAGATGTTGTTTTTGGCTGGTAGGAAGCTAGCTGGGGTTTCAGCTTCACCGCGTTTGCTTTGTATGGGTAAGCCCCCCTTCCCCCCCTCACAGACACACACACACACACACCCCCACACACACACACACACACACACACACACACACACACACACACCACACACACACACACACACACACACACACACACACACACACACACACACACACACACACACACACACACACACCAGAAGAGATCTGCAGTAAAGCCACTGGAAGCCAGGACAAGTAGCTCAGTCCCTATTACACATTCTTCTTGGGGGCAGCACTGGACAGCTGGCACAGACATCACACACACACACACGCACGCACGCACACACACACACACACACACACACACACACACACACACACACACACACACACACACACACACACACACACACACACACACACACACACACACACACACACACACACTGTACATATGTACTCATTTAATTTACATGCATGAATCAACACTGTATGCATACGCACATTTTCTTTCACTGTGCATGGATACACAGTCTGTACACACGTGCACACACACACGTGCACAAACCCACACACACGCACGCGCACACACACACACACACACACACACACACACACACACACACACACACACACACACACACACACACACACACACACACAGACAGAGAACTCACATATAAGCCAGGTTACCACAGCGTGAACCAGTCCAGTTGGTGGGGCAGTATTGGCGGGGAACGGGGCCCAGCGGTGCCCATGGGTTTCAGGGCTCTCTCCCTCTCCCCTCTCTCTCTCCCGATGAGGAGGAGGACAGCCTCTTATAGCAGATGTGCATCTCGGGGGCCCACCAGACATAAATCCTGTTCGACTGCTGTTTCCCATGAAAAGAGAAGAAGCTTAACAAATCAATTTGGCCCCCATTAATCTGCTTTGCCTCCTTTTGTCATTCCCTCTCCTGTCTTTATCTTGCGGTCTGTAAACTGTGACTTACACCACAATGATTTAAAGCATCCGTTGTTTTTTTTTTTTTTGGGACTCACTTTAGGATGTTAAATCTACCGCTTCAAAGCCTTAACCCGTTCAGGCCGGGAACGCACCTGTGTTGTCATTTTTTTTTGGCTATTCACAAATCTACAAGCTCATAGAGCGGCACTCGGTGCCGCGCCATGAGCTTGTATATCTGCTATTTTTAGAAAAAAATTGTGAAAATGTGTGTGCAAACCTTTGAATACATATACATTTTTATACTCAAATATTTGCCTCTTGGGGGGTCCCTGGAACAACATAATTTGAGATGGGGGTCCGCGGCCAAATAAATATAATTTCGGAGGTCCTTGCCATGAAAAAGGTTTGAGAACCACTGATATTATAGCAACATACGTTTTTTCAAAAAACTGTTAGGATTTAGAAGACATTTGTAGAATCCCCCCATAAGCAAAGATTTTAGTTAAAAATGTTGGCTTTAAAAATATATATATTCAAAGATTTGCACAAACTTTCACGATTTTTCAACAAAAAAAAAAGCAGATCTACAAGCTCCTACGAGCTTGTATATCTGCTATTTTTAATTGCCAAATAAATATAAAAATGACACAGATTCTTTCCCGGTCTAAATGGGTTAATTAACGGGTAGGAAACTCAGTGTTTTTTTCTCTGACCCAGTGGTGACGCCTTAGTGGAGGGCCTCCTCGTGTTTGCCAGCGAGGTAAACAACAATCCCAGCCATATTGTTTTCTTTGCCCGCCAGGCTTTTTAGCATCATTCGCAGCACATTGGTGGCAACCATCTTGGCAGGTTGGGGTCCAAATCCCCTCCCGAGAGTGTGCTCTCTGTTCTCCAACATCATCTCGGGGTTTTGGTTTCACTAACAAAAGCCCGTATTCACAGTTTTGTTGTTGTTGGTTGGGCGCATGAATATTCATGCGCTATCGTTTGGCCGATTGTGAGCTCATAAAAAATAAAAACACATAATTATTATTAGTTCAACTACGTTTTTTTCCTTTCTTTTCTGCTTTTAATATCTTATTTTAGGAAGGGCGGCTTAGTGATTAGTTACAGTTACTAGTTAGTTATGCTCTCCAAAAGTAACTGAATAACTGAGTTACCTCATTCTAAAAGTAATTAGTTACTAGGGTAAGTAAGTTCTGCGACAATATTAATGTGCTGTACGCATTATTTTTGTGTTGCTGACTGTGGCACAGTACGAAACAAGACAACTCTAAAATGTAATTAATCATTGTTGCCAGTATCACTACTATGATGAAAAGTAGTAGTGCACACGCAACAGACTTAACGGTCGATATAGTAAGCATGTCTTTGACGACATACCTTGCAATCGGTGCGTTTAGTTCTGTCTGGCTTACAGACTGGAGCAGACGGCGATAGAAAGATCACACTTGAGTGTGTGTGTATGTGCGTGCATGCATCCGTTCATGCATGCGTGTGTACCTACATGTATTTCCCGAGGATAGCAAAGCCAAGAACCACTAAACTCTGCCTCTGATTAGCTAATCCGGCTATTTAACCCTAACTAAATCAGTTATCACTTCTTGTAATACACTACTAATTACCAAAAGGTAGTTAATAACAAAATAGTAAAAACTTTTGCTCATTTTGGCTTTTTTTTTTGCTTTAGCACACCTACTGACCACACAGTAACGGTTTCTAATAAACTTGGAACGGACCGCGTTGTGTGCTGGTGTCTTGCACTGAAAATAGTAGATCTGCAAGCTCACAACGTTGCGAGTTTTTGTACTGTAGATCTTCAGTATAAATCAGGCATTTACAGTTCAAGGCCTCTCGCAGTGGATTCTCTTTATCTGTCCTAATTGGCCCGCTGGCAGACATTACATATAAACTGTGATCAAAGCTAACGATAGCCCTATAGCTCTGGCATTGATCTCATGGTGTTCACCCTAGAAACTAGTGCTATAAGTCTTCACAACCGTGGAGTTCTAAGAGAACTTTATGCAGAAAGAAATCTATCCTAGTTTACTGTGGAGCCCGAATGTCATCTCCTGATTATGTTTATCCCATTGAGACCTGAAGCCGATTCTACATGTCTCCTAAATCTCAACAGTATTCTCAAAAATGTATGTTTCTATATCAGTGGTGCTGAATCTTTTTCATGTCAAGGACCCCCAAAATGATATGTATTTGGCCGCGGACCCCCATCAAAATATTTTGTTCCAGGGACCCCCCAGAAGCAAAGATTTGAGTTAAAAATGTTCGCTTTAAAAATATATTATGTTCAAAGATTTGCACACATTTTTATGATTTTTCAAAAATAGCAGATATACAAGCTCATAGCGCGGCACTCGGTGCCGCGCTATGAGCTGCTATTTTTGAATAGCCTAAAGTGTAAAATAATGCCTTTTAGCTCAAATCTAAAAATGACACAGTTCCAGGTCTTAATGGGTTATACAGAGATGATTTCCAAAGCATTTGCACCAGTGGTTCTCAAACTTTTTCATCTCAAGGACCCCCAAATTGTCACTTATTAGCCCGCGGACCCCCATTTGAAAAGATATGCCAAGGACCCCCATAAGAGAAGATTTTTACGGCTCTATAGCAGTGATTCTCAACCATTTTCATTACAAGGACCCCCAGTTTGACATGCATTAATTAGGCTACAGACCCCCATTTATTGGCATTTATATCTCTGGGACCCCAATTTATTTTGTAAAATCAATCTTAATGTAACTCTGAGACGGGTCCATTTGGTTCCATTTGTTACATTCTCAGAGTTACAGACCCATATGGGTCCATTTGGTTCCTATCCATCATTAAGCTGGGGACCCCCTGGAACTCCCTCAAGGACCCCTGTGGGTCCCCAGACCCCAATTTCAATCTTCTATCAGCAATTATTGATCATCTGCTCTTCAATACTCATCTTTTTTTTACACAAATCTTCTCTTCTAGGAGATCCCTGGCACAAAACATTTTCAGATTGGAAGATCTGGCACGATTTTTTTTTTATTAAACTCCTGATATACTGTAGAAGGCGTTTGTAGAATCGGCCCCGGGTCTTAATGGGTTAAGAAGACCAGACAGAGAGTGCTTTTTGCCCATTGTGCTGTCACCATGGTAGACATCTTCCTCCTCCCGTAGCAAGGTGAGAAATAGTATGTGAGGTTTGGCACTGCATGGGCATTTGGTTCAACAGTTCTATTTTGAGTGCTCTTCTTCCCCGAGATGTCTTTTGAGATTTCGGTCAAGGGTCATTTCCACTCATCATAGACAATGTGCCTTTCCTCTGTAGTCCGTGACAAGCTACAAAGACGGAAACAAAGCATGTCGGAGCACCGTGTCACCTACAGTAGTAAAAGTTGTGGGCGATGTTAGTTCAGATCACAGATTCGCGAGAAAAAAAAAAGCGTATCTACAACCTGAGCTTGTAGATCGGCTGTTTTCAGCATGTGACACCATCGTACAATGGAGCATAAATTAAACATTAGCACGTTACAGAGAACAGGGGATTTGAATTACCCCTAAGAATAGCTTTTTGTCCACTGGTAGTTGTAACAACTGAAGAGGTTTAAAGATGGAGTGCCATGATATTTTTCAACCCTAAAACCTGATCATAAGGTATTATTATGTAAGGATTTTTTTCAATAAAAAAAAAGTGTACAGTAAGTGTTAAAATGTTGTTTTTATATAGACACACCCACCAGTGCATTAAGTATACCTGGTTCTCACCTTAGCACCTCCTCCACCACCTTAGCACCACCCACCTGTCCTAGTCCCTCCTCCTCCTCATGCCCACACCTGTTGTGTTATGATAATGAGGGGGAGGGTGTGGGCTTTGTGATGTCACTAAAGCGCTGTTTCTCTATTGGCACGTTTGACCCTCAAGGTTTCAGCCTCCAGGAAGAAACTCCAAATAGTCAGAGAAGACATAAAACACCATAAAAACACCACCGGGGGGCTTAATGAAGTTCTATCAACCTCATAGACACATGAAAAACAGAAAAAGTGCAAAAACATGGCACCACCTCTTTAAGGTAATATTTAACAACAAAAAATAAACCTCAAGGGACGAAGGTACAATCGATGAAGGCCACTTTGAGCGGCATTTTCTGAACATGGATTTTGTAACAAAGCAAACAAAAGCAGATTCTACCAATATATATATATAAAAAAAGCTAGTCCTGGTATGTCATTTTGGGGAAAGTGAAATGGCTGTATTCATGTTATATTACCTTTTCTCGAAAGTTCACTAGCACAATAAAAAATCAATAGTGCTGCCAGTTGGCAAAATAGGCAGAAAGAAATCACAGAACAGGACAGATTTCATAGTGATATAGAATCGGCTTTGTTCGTGCTCATTTATGTGCTAAAAGTGTGATTTTGAGATCATTTGTTCCCCCCCATACAATGCGAATGACTGTAATCACTAATTCTAGTTCCTCAATCACAGAGATCAACCATAAAAATGATCCACAATATTTTTTTACTTATAGTATATCATGCACTTAAAGTTCTACCAAAGTTGAAGTTCCACTTCACTGTAAAGAAACCCCCCCCCAAAAAAACAACAATATACGTCAATCAGAGTCAGTGTTCTGTGGTTTGTGTGACTCACCACTGAAACCCCACCTGAACCTCCTATTTACATTATATTTTTTGAAAGCTGCTGAGCGTGGCTGCTTGACGGTGGAGATTGATTTTTTCAGCTCCTGCTGTGCGCGGAGAATCCCACGTGACTCACTCTATCCATCTCTCTTTGTGAATTTGTGTGTTTGAACTCAAAAGGTAAGAGTAGCCAGGGAAAGGGAAAGGAAAGGCAGAGCCGGCACACTCTCATCATCCGCTACGGCCTTGCCTGCTTATCCACCCCATACATGTGTAATGAGTGCCTTCATGATGCTGTGTGTGTGAGTCCAAGGCTTTACACACCACTGTCTCTTCTTATCCACCGCGGTTGTAATGGTGTTTGCTTTTCATGACTAGGGTGGGCCTGCTAATCTCTAGTATTTTGTACTTACTTAAGCTACGGTGCTGTTTGGACAAAATAATGGAAAGGCAGAGTGTATGCAACGGTCACTACTAAGTGTTGCATAAGTCTAACAACGTACTTTAGCCTTCACATTCATCATAACACTCTTTCACCAGATAAAAGTAACGTTTCACTCGATTAATGCGTCAGGAGATTTTTGCCCAAAGTTTTTTGAGCAGTGCATTGTGAAACTTTCATGCATTCACTTCCCACTCACTGTGTGAGTGAACTGAAGTGAACCACCTTTCCCTTGAAAGTGACTGGCTCTCAGTGGTGGAAAAAAAGTACTCAAATTGTTTACTTAAGTAAAAGTACCAATACTGCAAGGTAGAAATACTCCGTTCAGTCCAGAATAAAACAAATTACTTGAGTAAAAGTACACAAGTATTGGCATCAAAATGTACTTAAAGTACCAAAAGTAAAAGTACTAAAATATTTGAAAATAGCAGATCTACGAGCTTGTAGATCGGCTTTTTTCAAATGGCCAATGTATAAAATAGGGCTGAAGTGGATAATGTATGTTTCATAATATCATAATTTATATCTGAAAAGTAACTAGTAAATAATGTTTTCAAATAATTGTAAAAGTAAAAGTAAAAGTACAATATTTGCCTCCGAGATGTAGTGGAGTAGAAGTAAAAGTATTTGAAATCGGAAATACTCAAGTACAGTACAAATACCTCAAAATTGTACTTAATTACAGTACTTAAGTAAATGTACTTAGTTACTTTCCACCACTGCTGGCACTGTGAAGCGTTGAGACTTTGACACTTTATTATTTTTGTTAATTGTCTAGTAAAAAAAAATGATGGAAGTAATTGCTAGTTACACTATTACAACGCTGATGGCCTGAAACCAGGTTAGGAAATGCATCTCTGGGGTGGCAGTGACTCAGTGGCAAATAGATGGTTCCCGGTTCGATTCCCTGGCTCCCCCTGGGTTAGTGTCAAAGTGTCCTTGAGCAAGACACTGAACCCCTAACTCCTCCAGATGAGCAGGTCGGTGCCTTGCGTGGTTTCCTCTGCCGTAGGTGTTTGAATGTGTGTGTGTGAATGGGTGAATGTAATGCACATTTTAAAGCTCTTTGGATAAAGGCGCTATATGGAATGAAATGCACCATTTACCATTTTATCTCCTGTCTTTAAACAGCTCACACAAATATGCATGATTGGAATACTTTCTTATATTTCTGCAAATTTAGAATCAGAACTTTACTGTCACATGAAATTCGTTTTTCGTGCAAGCTCCGTCATTTTCGTTGTTTTCAGAAAGAAGAAAAGAAGGGGGGCAGGGAGGGCAAGGAGAAAAATCAAACGGTAAAGAAAAACATGTTAAGGAGAGGCAAAAATCTTAGATATCTACATGTATACACATATCATAAACCAGCAGGCAGGCTACAGTAGGTGCATGGCGTTAGACTTAAAGTGCAAGGTGGTAACACTTCGTTAGGGCCACATAGCAGCAGGTACTGTACTGTATGTACATGAGATTAGACACTAAGGTACAAAAGAGTTCAACACATTACTTGAGATTAGACATTAAACCAGTGGTTCTCAAACATTTTCATGTCAAGGACCCCCAAATGAATGTATATTTGTCCACAGACCCCCATCTGAAATCATAACTTGTGCCAGGGACCCACGTACCAGATTTGTGGTGTTAAAATGTTTTTAAAATATTCCACATTTTGCACTTTTTTTCCCTCAAGATTAAAAAAAAATAGGCTCATGTTGCCTAGCCGCTTCTGACCGGGAACGCATCTGTGTCATTTTACATTTCTTTGGCTATTCAAAAATAGCAGATATACAAGCTCATAGCGTGGCACAGAGTGCTGTGCTATTGTAGATCAAATACATATCATTTTTGGGATTCTTGACATGAAAAAGTTTGAGCACCACTGATATATACAGTATAGCAACTGGAACTCAAAGCAAAAAAAAAATTAAAAAAAAAGGATTTAGAAGACATTTGTAGATGTAATGGTTTAATCTGACAATTGTGTGAATCGTTCATGAGAAACACGTCCGAGGACGTCCCACAGGAGGCCCCATGCAGATCAAGCCCATCCTCAAGCCCATCGTCTGAGGTTACAGAGGTTGGGTACAGCTTTGTGAAGGTTCGCTGGTGCAAATGTCTGGTACAGGCAGCCATGCATGCAGCACTGGCCTGGGGGATGACAACACATTGTAACATTAAGAGCAATTAAACACAGCTTGTGCCGGAGTTCACTGACGCAAACAGGCCGTAGAAAGGATATGCACGCACAAGCAGCCTTAAAGGAGAGGCCAAATGGGAGGCGGTACAGAGACTATACAAGTATACAGTGCTGAATCTACCGGGCACTGGGGAACATAATGTGATCCATGACTTAGCCTGAGGGTACTTTATTGTGTAGAAACATTAAGTGCACATACAGGAACTTTATTGTGTAGAGCATTGTGTTTCCCATGTGTTTCCAACAATGGGTCGGGACCCTTTTTTGGGTCTTGATGGGTCACTCACGACCAAATATCACTTTTTTGTGTGTGTGTGTGTATATATATATATATATATATATATATATATATATATATATATATATATATTAAGTAAAATATGTATATATATATATTAAGTAAAATATGTTTTATTGGTCTGCAGTTTTCAGAATAGTATTCAGTATACTTAGGCCTACTCTTAAGAATGTACAATGAGCTTAAAAGCTGCACATTAACTGAGAATCAGCTGTACATTACCCAAGTACAGGATGGCTGCACTGAATGTAAATGATGTCATTCAGAGCAGTGAAAACATTTGAATGTCAAACAGCCTGCCTTTGTCCTTTCCCTAACATGCCATTAGCATTAACATAAGTATCATTAACTACCATGGGCAAATAAGGTCAGCCTTCCGTGTGTACACAATCAGGTAAAGTATATTGACATCTCGTTGACATGCGCCTGCAGACTCTCCGTTCAGTTTGCTGTGGTGATATGAAGGAGGAAGCAGTGGTGGAAAGTAACTAAGTACATTTACTTAAGTACTGTACTTAAGTACAATTTTGAGGTATTTGTACTTTACTTGAGTATTTCCAATTTCCAATACTTTTACTTCTACTCCACTACATCTCAGAGGCAAATATTGTACTTTTACTCCACTACAATTACTTGAAAACTTTAGTTACTAGTTACTTTTCAGATATAAATTATGATATAATGAAACATACCTTAATCAGTTTAACCCTATTTTATACATATAGGCTATTTGAAAATAGCAGATCTACAAGCTCACAACGCGTCGCATCGCGACGCGTTGTGAGCTTGTAGATCGGCTATTTTCAAATATTTAGTACTTTTACTTTTGGTACTTTAAGTACATTTTGATGCCGATACTTTTGTACTTTTACTCAAGTAAATTTTTTATTTTTGGATTTTTACTTGTAACAGAGTATTTTTATATTGCAGTATTGATACTTTTACTTAAGTAAAGAATTTGAGTACTTTTTCCACCACTGGGAGGAAGCCACGTCCGTCCCACCCATTGATATGCAAGCCAACGACTCCCACTCCAACCACAAGTCAGGACCTCTGACCCCACTCAGAAAAACATGATGTTGGGACTGTCTGTGGACGGCGTGCGAGGCCAATTGTCCATTAGCATGGCGCTATAGGTTGAAGCCGTGACCTATAACCTTTGAGGTATCGAACTTGGGGAGATGCACGCAGCGAGTGTCAAAATTGTAATTGCACCGCCTAATACACCGACACAGCCAGTGGTGTAAAGTAACTAAGTACATTTACTCAAGTACCTTACTTAAGTACAATTTTGAGGTACTTTTACTTTACTGGAGTATTTCCTAATGTCTGTACTTTTACTTCTACTCCACTACATCTCAGAGGCAAATATTGTACTTTTACTCCACTACAATTATTTGAAAACTTTAGTTACTAGTTACTTTCCAGATATAAATTATGATACTATAAAACATACATTAACCACTTTAGCTCTACCTAGGCTATTTGAAAATAGCCGATCTACAAGCTCACAACGCGTCGCATCGCGACGCGTTGTGAGCTTGTAGATCTGCTATTTTCAAACATTTTTGTTCTTTTACTTTTGGTACTTTAAGTACATTTTGATGCCAATACTTTTGTAATTTTACTCAAGTAAATTTTGAATTCCGGACTTTTAATTGTAACAGAGTACTTCTACATTGCATTATTGATACTTTTACTTAAGTAAAACATTTGATTACTTTTGCCACCACTGGACACAGCTAGTCATGTTCTCCACGCCAGAGAGACACGGTTTGACTAGCATGCTTTGCTGACAGCTACAGACCGAAGAGAAACAGCGTTAGCGTTGGTGCTCCTCTTGAATGTCTGAGCTTTTTTGAACAAACCAGGACAATTACCTAAAGTGGTTTTAGTTTTGGAGGGGAGGGCCAAACAGAGTGCACCGGCAGACATCTTTTCTTCTTCTTCTCCGAAGCACAAATAAGAATATATCTACCTCGCTTGATATGGTTGAATCTCATAAATAAATCATTTTCATTTTTTCTTCCTCGATGCAGCACGTTGAATTTTGATGGCTTTATAAATCACCGTCCGTATTCCCCCCCCCCCCTTATCCTCTCTTCCTACTTCTGAAGAAATTGTTTTTTTTTCGTGTGTGTGTTTTTTTTTGCGCTCTATTCCCGCTTTCTTCTTTCCGTTTTTTTTTAGATAGAAGCCTGCCAAATTAATTCAACACAGCTTAACTAGATTCAGTGGTGGTGTGCAGGAATAAGAAGCACTTCTGCAGCTAAATCAACATCAGACACTGTCCGGGCCCCTCTGGGGCCTCGCTGTGGCACGCTCCGCTGTTCCTCAAAGCACTGGGGGGCTGAGGCAGCCTCGTCCTCCTCAGCCCCCCAGTGGAATGTCTCTTAATGTAACCGTGGCGTCTTCATTTTAGCGTTTGCTCTGATGCTGCGTGGAAAATCAAATCCTCAATTTTAACTCTGACATGAGAGAGGGTGTTTTTTTTTAGGGGAGACAGAGAGAGAGAGCATTAAAAAAATAAGAAACATTGTAAGCTTTAAATGCTATGCTAATTTGCCTGATAAAAATGTGTATACAGCTAGCAGTGAGAGGCTGGCTGATGCTACAGGTGAGTGAGAAAGAAAGAATGGCTACTCGTACAGGCTTCCTTGTGGATCTACCATGTGGAATTTACCTGAAAGTCAACCAAGGCAACCTTTTAAGGCGAGCCTTAAATGTAAACCAAACCCGGCCGGGCACGCACATGTCCACTCATGGAGCTCAATCGCAGACACGCAGACGTACTTTTGTGGTCCGTCTTAATTTGAGAGACAGATTAAGTTAGGTAGCCTATGTGTGGACAAAGTATTATAGTCATTTCATCTTATTTCTCTCTCTCTCTCTCTCTCTCTCTCTCTCTCTCTCTCTCTCTCTCTGTCAAGTGTACTTTCACAATTTGCAAATTGATTTTTTATCTCACAATTGCTGACTGACAGACACTTCTAGGCAATCAAGCAAATGCTTACTGCATTACATGAGAACACTGACTTAATAACTGCAACTGCTAATTTCTACTGGATTGTTCGGGCAGGCTGGGATATCCCAGGCTCAAGAGCCACATGCGGCTCACTAAATTAATTTAATTAATTAGGTAACAGAACAAAGGGAGTTTTTTGGGGGTTGAGGCTCTTAATTTGTATACCTTATATGGAGAGATTAATAAAGGCATTAAGAGAGGCAGCCAAGCATTTAATAATAATAATAATAATAATAATACATTTCTGAGGTTATTTTAAGTATAATCCTTTACTTGTGTTCATTCCTCTAAATCTGTCTAGAAATGTCAACACTTTTCTAGGTGCCAATATTCCTAATGTGCCCTTTTGCAGATTGCCCCTTGAATTTTCTTCTACCATTCCATGTGAACCTGACAATGCGTTGATACTCTTTTGCACCTTAAACAATAATCAAAACATTAATTGGAAGCAAGCCGAAATAAGCAACTGCACTTTAGAAACAAGCCCCAAAAAACTCGCAATCCCACAACTACCAATACATTACAAGCAACTTTACAGAAAAACAAACCCAAAGTCGCTTATAATGAGCAGACCTGGCAACACTGGTGGGAAGCCAGGTGGGGAGGGTTTTTGTTCCTCACGTGTTACACCCACGCTATGTCCTCCCGGTGAAACTCCTCACTGTCGGGTGAAAAGAAGCGGCTGGCACACTGTCCATGTCTACACCTTCCCCAAGACCAAACTGCGAGGGTTAGCTGTGACAGGGAATTGGAATAATGACGAAATTGGGAGGAAAAAGGAAAATAATATTTTTTGGGGAAAAAAGCTATCATATCTGTAGTGTGATAGTCGAGTTAAATGGAGTCTTTATAGGTCAACGCTTCAAAACCCATAACACATTCCAATAGACGATAGGCTCCGCCCACCGTCCACACAGACAGCTCCATCACAATGACTTCCCCAATGGGGGTCAAGAGGTCACAAGCTCTCACAGCTTGCCCCAAGCTGCAGCTTGAACGCCCTCATTTCCCCCAGTGGATGACACAGTGACACACACACACACACGCACACGCACACGCACACACACACACACACACACACACATATATATATATATATATACACACACACACACACACACACACAGCTCCCCCACGAGAAAACAAATTGGCCGCCCAATGACTCCTGTCACTTTGAGCGCTCTTTAAAAGCTCAAATGATTGGCTGAACCTTTATGGGTGCCGAGTTCCTGCTCCCTGAGCTGGGACCCATTCTGGTGACTCACAAGTGATTTGGGATGTCTTTATCATTCAGGTCTAGAGTAGAGAGTGGTCGACTAACATTGTGCGTATTTGTGTGTGTGTGTGTGTGTGTGTGCAGTGGTGTAAAGTAACTAAGTACATTTACTCAAGTACCGTACTTAAGTACAATTGTGAGGTACTTTTACTTTACTGGAGTATTTCCAGTTTTCAGTACTTTTACTTCTACTCCACTACATCTTAGAGGCAAATATTGTACAAGCTCACAACGCATCGCATCGTGACGCGTTGTGAGCTTGTAGATCTGCTATTTTCAAACATTAATGTACTTTTACTTTTGGAACTTTAAGTACATTTTGATACCGATACTTCTGTACTTTTACTCAAGTAAATTCTGAATTCAGGACTTTTACTTGTAACAGAGTACTTCTACATTGTGGTATTGATACTTTTACTTAAGTAAAAAATATCAGTACTTTTTCCACCACTGTGTGTGTGCGTGTGTGTGTGCGTGCGTGTGTGTAAGATGTAGAGAAAGCATGCACGGCATGAAATGAAACATCTGTCTTCCTCCTCCTCCTGGCTCCGGGGCATAAGTAGACGTTTATAGCGGGAGCAGCAAAAGCAACGGTTACGTTTGTCATGTAAGTTACAAGATCTGCACGATATAGTCATTACTTTCGTGTCTCATTACCCCCCTTTTCCCATGTGCGTGGATGGACACACTGACACACACGCACGCACGCACGCACGCACGCACGCACGCACGCACGCACGCACGCACGCACGCACGCACGCACGCACGCACGCACACACGCACGCACGCGCACGCACGCACGCACACACGTTTGTATTACTATACTTATGAGGACATCAACATTTCAGGAAGCCGATTTTATGATTGATTTGTGATTTTTTTTTTGGGGGGGCACTTTTAACCGCAAGTCTAAAGCCGGAAAATAGCAGATCTACAAGCTCACAACGTGTCGCGCTGCGACACGTTGTGAACTTGTAGATCGGCTATTTTCCCGGTGTTTGACATCGCCGCACAACCATAGTATGAAATAGGGAAAAATCTACAACCCTGACCCCTTAACCTAACCTCTAAAGGTCTAATCCTAAACCTAAACCTGAATCTTTTTCTGATTGTGAACGTATCTCTAAAAAAAATCTTTTTTTCAACCATAAAATAACAATTTCTCTTGCGAGGACCAAGAAAATGGTCCTCAACAACATCTATTTCTCATATTCTACTATACTTGTAGGGATGTTTGGTGCTCACAAGTATAGTAATACACACACACACACACACACACACACGTGCGCCCCCCCCCCCCATCACATCACAAGCTACACAGAGTTCCTGTAAACATCGCGGCACAGGAAATAAGCTACAATCATCGGACCAGTAATGCACACACAACCCGCAGTACCTGATTCATTATGACAAGATGAAATCATGTGTCGTCTTTCTCTTTTTTTTCTCCCCTCTCCCTCCCTCCTACATCTCGCTGCACAAATAATAAGTCAATTTGTTGGCTCTGTCAATCCCAGGGGGACCTTTTTGAATGTGTCACGTCAGTGGTAATTGCCATAGGCATATGAAGCCCCCCACACCCCACCCCCTGCGCTCGACAGGCACCCCCCCCCCCCCCTCCCGCCTCCCCCCACCCGCTGGCTATGACACTAAGTGCACCCCAGTGTTCCTCTCTCCACACGGCTCCTCTGAGGATGCATTCTAAACAGGCTTTGACAAGACGACTTCTGTTGGGGACCCCGGTGATCAAGCTCCCGTTTCATATCACGACAAGGCAGACATTTCTTTGTCGGTAAACCGAGAGGGGAAAGAAAGAAAGGAAGGAGGAGGAAAAAAAAGTGTCCTGTTTGTTATCTGATCGTTTTGAGTTTAGCACGAGAAATATGAGAGACTGGAGGGCTTTTCAGGGCAAGGTTATAGTGTGGACCAAAGTTTTCAGACGGAGGAGAGGAAAAAAAAGCTCTGAAGGGGGGGAGAGTACATGGGTACAGGCACAAGGCTGGGAGTGTAGGGGGTGGGTGGGGGGGGTTTTGGTGGAGTGGATGGGGGGGTGGGGGGCGGCTGAGTTTTGGCACGGAGCGGCTCATGTGCCCCAGACCTCCCCAATGGTCACAAATACAGAGGACTTTCTTCACAATTTAATTAAAACATGGAGGGAGGTGGATTGCACCAGAGGCCCAATGCCCTTAACTCCTTAAGACCGGGAACGCATCTGCGTGGTAATTTTTAGATTTATTTGGCTATTCAAAAATAGCAGATATACAAGCTCATAGCGCGGCACCGAGTGCCGCGCTATGAGCTTGTAGATCTGCTATTTTTGAAAAATCATGAAAAGTTGTGCAAATATTTGAATTATTTTCTTTTTTTTGCGCGGACATTTGTAACTCAAATCTTTGCTTCTGGGGGTTCCTGGAACTAAATGTTTTACAAATGTTCGCTTTAAAAAAGACATAATCCAAGATTTTGCCACGAATTTTCACGATTTTTCAAAAATAACAGATCTACAAGCTCATAGCGCGGCACTCGGTGCCGCGCTATGAGCTTGTATATCTGCTATTTTTGAATAGCCCAAAGAAATCTAAAAATGACACACAGATGCGTTCCCGGTCTTAATGGGTTAATGACGCACTGTAAGGTCAACAGAGAACTCTGGTACAACTGCTGTAAATGGAGGCCGTCTGCTCTGCTATATCCTGAGTGTTCATTTAACCCTTAACGGGTTTAAGGACCTCAAGGAGAACCTTTTTTTTTGTTTTTTTACACTTACAGTTAAACTAGCTGTGTGGATGTGGGCAGAGTGAGAATAAATCAGCCTGGCACGGCCAGACCAATATCTACGCAATATCACTGCGTAGATATTGGTCTGGAATCACAGTGTGGAAACCTGCATTTCCAAGCGGCGGATTAAGAAATATGCCTCTGATGATAAACCCGCCCCATATTTGTATACTGGGCCCTGATTGGTTCCCCACAACTTCGGGGGCACTAGAGGCGTGCATTGGCAATGGCCTCACGATTCAATTCCATTACGATTATTCTGTCAACGATTCGATTAAGATGGTTAACTATTCGATTTGATTCTACGATGCATCTCGATTCATCTAAATCTTCTACATTTTTGTTGCCCGTATTAAGAACCATTTTTTAAATAATTATAATTAATTTTTAATAAGTGCTGTAACATGTTATGGCCTAATCACTCTCATCCAAGCATAAATGTCTTTAACATTACATTTTATAAAAAATAAGTAAATGGTATAGGACTAGCCTATTGTGAGAATGTTCAGTTTTCAATAAAACATAAACTGCAGTGAATTACAACTTTAGAATTGTGCTGCTTATTCAAGATTCAAGAAGCTTTATGTGTTACTGACACAAGATACAAGCAGCAAAATGTTGTTGGAACTTGTACCGCAGATTGTTCTACATATAATTAATAAAATAAAGTGTTAAGCAAGAAAAAAAAAATGGACTAATAACAAAAAATAATATAGCCTACAGATATACAGTTATAGGAATACTCTAATACTTAGGGACTTGACAGGCATGTCATCACAGCTGAGGTTTTTACACACAGTAAAAACCTCAGTGTTAATTTAACTCAGACACTGAGGTTATACTGAGAGTGTACAGTACAAGTGACTCGGGAGAGGAGAGACGCATTATATTGTGATGAGCGTGTAGAACGTAACGCTCGGTAGAACGGCTGTTGTGAATCACAGATGATTAGTAGATTCTCCGCTTTGAAAACTGGCCTACTTTTTATGACTTAACGACTTCATGACTCTCAGCCCCTCACCCGCACTATATAGCGTTAGCTTTGTAGCTAACGCATCATCGCAGACAGTTGAATGCAACGTTGCCTTCGGAGGAAAATCAACAACAAACATAATATAGGCTATAATCGTTTATGTCGCGTCGCCGCATCGATGCAGAATCGCGCACGGCCGCGTCGCGATGCGTCGTACCATCGATTAATTTCCACACCACTAAGCGAAATCCAATCACAACCAGACTAATCTGCCGAGGGCATATTCGTCTGGTTTCCAGGCTAAGAATGACTGGGTGGAAGAAAGAATATCCGGTGCTTTTCATGGCTTATAGTTTATGCACACTTGCACCGCTGCGTCTTTTGTATATGGGACAGTGGGTGAGGAAAACTAACAGTGTAGACAAAACAATGAGGAAATGGTAAAGGGTTAAAAAAGGAACACAAAATGTGTGTGTCGATGGTGCAATGTTCATTGTCACATGTTGTATAGTGCAATACACCCCAAGATGGATGCTGCAACCATAGGCGCACGCTGCAACGATTTCTTTCAGCAAAATCACGTGTCTGATGGTCAAGATTGACTCGTATTCCTTGGTTTTATACCAGAGAAAGAACAGGAGGGGTAGCATGAGGAGTATAAAGGTCACGGATTGTTGTGTGTTGTCTGAGAGGCCCCTATCTTGCAGGAGCATGAGCTCTTCTCTGATAGGACCAAGCACCGAGCTTGAACAGACAGCAGAAGAGATTGCACTCAGCGATGGAGTGCGTGGGGAAAGGTGTACCGTATGTGTGCATGCCCGTGTGCGAGCGTGTGTATGTGCGCCTGCAGTGATTTATGGCCATTGCACGGCTCTGCAACAAGTCAGCTGTTAGTGTTTTGACCAGTTGGCCAGAGACTAAAAGGGCCCTCTCAAAAAGGCGTGTGGGGAGGGGAGTCTCGTGTGTGTGTGTGCAGTGGTGGAAAAAGTACTCAAATTCTTTACTTAAGTAAAAGTACCAATACTGCGATATAAAAATACTCTGTTACAAGTAAAAGTCCAGAATAAAAAATTTACTTGAGTAAAAGTACACAAGTATTGGCATCAAAATGTACTTAAAGTACCAAAAGTAAAAGTACTAAATATTGGAAAATAGCCGATCTACAAGCTCACAACGCGTCGCGGTGCGACGCGTTGTGAGCTTGTAGATCTGCTATTTTCAGATAGCCTATGTATAAAACAGGGCTAAAGTGGTTGATGTATGTTTTATAATATCGTAATTTATATCTGAAAAGTAACTAGTAACTAAAGTTTTCAAATAATTGTAGTGGAGTAAAAGTACAATATTTGCCTCTGAGATGTAGTGGAGTAGAAGTAAAAATATTGGAAATTGGAAATACTCAAGTAAAGTACAAATACCTCAAAATTGTACTTAAAAGTAAATGTACTTAGTTACTTTCCACCACTGTGTGTGTGTCTAATTTAGCTGTCTCCACAAGGACATGCGGGATCAAGCTGCCGTTTCGCAGCCCTCAGCGACAAAAGCGCCGCAGCGACAGGCATACATCGAGAGCGGCATGCGGCGGCCATTTCCTCTAAATGTGTCAACAGGATGCCGCTCACACACACCGAGCCTCCCGGAAGATTGATAATGAACGATTGGCTCATTAACAGAGCCTATTAGCCATGTCCACATGTGCGGTCCCACGAGTGGGTAGAACGCTCGCTGAATGGACACACTACAATATGAAGACTAATTGCCTTTGAAGACGGAGTCTGTATTTTTCCCCCTCTAATTCTCCCGGGCCCACGGGCGGGCCTTAAGTCGGCAATAATTGCCGCAATTTTTTTTGGTGTCACTTTCACCCATTTCCATGAGTGGAGAAGTGACACGGGGCGTTCCGAGTCGTTCTCCTCGTGTCGTTTCAACTCATTTGCCCCCTCCCCTTCCCTCCCCCCCCCCCTCCCCTCCCCTCCCTGCCTTCTTGCTGAAGTTGTGATTTCAGTGCATTGCACCTGTTCATTGTTCAACTTTGAAATCCACATCAAGCGAACAAATCACTTTTGATGCTTTTCTCTCATGTTTCAAGCAGTATAAGCACCAGTATTCATGGTGTGCGAATAATTCAAGGCAAGACAAAGAAATGCATGACATCGACATTAGACTATTAACCCCCCCCCCACACCCCCCCACCTGAGGAACAACTGCAGTTGGGTCCAAATAATAGAGCAGAGTGTAAAAATCTATGACAATATCTAACTGAAGCCTTAAATTCAACATGAGATATCCACTAAAACTTGGATGTTAGATGCATTATCGCGTACAGTGATGTCTGCGAGTCTATGAATAGAAACTTCCGTCTTCAAACTAGTGTGTTGATTTTGACACCAAATTTTTATTCGGTTTTAGTCATAGTCTTTTGAATCAAATTCCATTTAGTTTCAGTCATATTTTAGTCATCTTAAATGTTTTACTGTTAAGTCTAGTTTTATTCGACTAAATATCATACGATTATAGTCGACTAAATCTACAGATGATTTAGTCGACTGAAATGTATATTGGCGGTGCCTTGATGGCGTCGTAATGGCTGATTTTACGCTTGGTTGCATGCTGAAAATAGCCGATCCACAAGCTCACAACGCGTCGCAGCGCGACGCGTTGTGAGCTTGTAGATCTGCTATTTTCAGAGCGCAACACCTGAGCATAAAGCATAGTCATTTAGTTCTACTGGATCTCTTCTCCACTAGTCCCTCCCTAACATTTTAGTCTAGCTTTTATTTTGTCAGTATATTTAGTCTTAGTTTTAGTCATCATAGCTTAGTATTTATGTCGTTTTTATTTAGTTTTCGTCAGTGAAAAAAGGAAGTCGACGAACATTTTTCGTCATAGTTTCAGTCGACGAAATCAACACTGCTTCAAACCCCCCCCCCCAAAAAAGAAAATCGTCAACGGCCCATTCCCCCAAAAACAGATGCATGGCGTGTTTGGAGTGAAACCCCTTCAAATGTCAGTCGTGTGGCCAGTCCGCATGCTGCGGCTGTTCTCACACCACAGCGCATAACCTTTTACATCAGTCTCTCTTGTGTGTGTGGAACGTATGATATCCGAGAACATAGCCCACCGGAGTCTCATTGACGTTGTCAAGGAAGTGGACTCTTTGTTGTGCCTGTGTGCGAATTTGACCCCTGACTCCATGCACTGAGTGACGCCCCCCCCCACCCCCCCCCCCCCCTCAGACGTCAGATACTGAAATGCTGACAGACGAGCAACACGGGGAGATTATAGACGGTAAGACGGAAAGGGGGGAAAAAAGCCCCTCTGCTGCAGACTTTGTTTAGCGGCTAGCTGCTGGGGTGGCCACAACCAGTGTTGCCAGATTTTGTGAGAGAAACAAGCCCACCAGGTCTAGGAAAAACCAGCCCAAAAGAAGCGACTATGGGCCACATGAGCACTTTAAAGGTATCGTGACATTCATTTTCACTTTTTTTATTTTCAATGTTTTATTTGGGGTTTTATGACCTCAATTACACCCAAAAAACCTGAACTTAGAACATTCAGTGGATTTTCTGTGGTCTGGGGTTTTCTGAATAATTAGGCTGAAAAGTAATCTGAGCTTGGCCCTTCGACAGTGAGGTCACAGTCGATTAATCCCGCCCACTCTCCTCCTCGCCCCTCCCCTCCCCTATCCTTTCCTTTGGGGGGGGGCGGAGCAGAGGCGACGATTGACAGGCAAAATCCCTCACCAGCGACACCCGCAGGCAAAGATTTCTTTTTTCATTGCAGTTGAAAAGGCTTTAGAAATGTGAGAGAAAAACACCTGCCATGGATCACTGGAATGGAATTTTCACTTAAAACTTTTTGTACACTTTTGAAGGACCAGGACAAAGACTTTGAATGTGGTGTAAAAGTGAATGTCATTAAACCTTTAACATATACATCAGCTATTTGAAAATAGCAGATCTACAAGCTCACAACGCGTCGCATCGCGACGCGTTGTGAGCTTGTAGATCGGCTATTTTCAAATAAAAACTTGCGGGGAAATTATAATAAGCAGATCTGGCAACCCTGGCCACAACAACATATGGCTGCCCAGGCTGTAGATTCACTGAGCTCGAGCCGCCGTGCATTTTGTCGGCCGTAATTCCCTCTAATGTGAGATTGGCATGTTTCTGTATCAGGAATTAACATCTTTTGTGGCACTGAAAATCAGCCCCATTGTTTGGCAGTCACTTCGGAATGCAAATCGCAAGCTTTTTCTCTGAATTGACTGAACAGGTGCAGTGGTGGTGGGTTGGTGGTGGTGGGGCAAGATGGAGCTGAATTCGTTATCAGAGTGGCTTTCAAAGTGGGGTCTACCCGGGGGTGTTAGGGGGCCAATTGGAAAAGAGAGGAACATGAATGAATGAATGAAATTACATATCGTTGCTGTAGGGCAGAAACCATCTAACTCAATTTTTCATCTTTTTCATTTTTTTAAATAAATCAGTGCTATTGAACACCCTTGATGGTGCGTTCACAGATTAAAAGATACAAAGATACAAAAATACACCACATCTTTGCCGCTGTGTTGCTTTGCATCTGTGTTTGCTCAACGCGGTCGCTGACGTCATCAAACGTGCGGACATGATCGGAGCTGCAGGTGTAGTTTTGTATCTTTGTATCTGGAAGTTGAACCCAGCTCAACTTGAATTTGTAGCTTTGTATCTTTGTCGCTATAGAGCTACAGCTACAAACGTCGGAAGTATCTTTGTATCTTCGTGTCGCTGGTTTCCATCGAAAATGAATGGTAGCGTGTATCTTTTAATCTGCCCGTGTGAACGCACCATTACCCTTTACGTTTTAAGTATTAAAAAGCGCTTCTGACAAAACCACCAACTCCATTGGATCCTCAAACCTTCTGCTAAACCAGCTAACTCCACCAAAGGGGGGGGGGGGGTGGAGTTAGCTGGTTTTGCTAACTCCAGGCTCCACCCCCTTTTGACCTCCAACCTCATTGTGAGCTTGGAGGTCCATTCAGCTGTTCTTATCAGTGATGAACAAACACCTCCTAACTCCACTTTTTGTTTAGTTTTTTTTTCATTTCCTGAAAAAGGTACATTTTGGAGCTGGTTCCTGCCAGACAGCAGAGATATAAAATAATGTCAATTCAATTCATAAGAATGTTGGCATACCTATTCACTGCATGTAATTAAAAAAATATCTACAAGCTCTTATGAGCTTGCAAATCTGCCACTTTCACAAATGTTTTTTTTCTTTTTTTAATCCATTTCGCAATGAGGGGGGGGGGGGGGGCTCAGCCTGAGGCTATGGCTATTTAGAGGTCCTTGGCATGGAAAGGTTTGGGAACCGCTGCCTTATCACAATTATTCATGAATCTGGTAAAAAGGCAGGATATGTGATGATTGAGAATTGAAGCCATGGGGTGTACTTTAAAACAATATTTCAGTGGTAAAACTATTGGGGATTGCTAATATAGGGCTAATTCCTTTCTGCAAGGAGCTCCCTGCACATGCTCTAGGCCAAACCTATTGCGATTTTTACAGATCACAGGATGTGTTTGACTACCTGCTATACCTGGGTTCATATCTTCAGCGACAAAGATGCCTCGGAGGCTCACACACAGTGTTTCACATTTTTTTAGATGAAGAGGTGGCTCTTTTTGAAAATCCTGGCTTCCTCGCATGGTTAATCTTGCTAGCTATAAGGCCGTGGGTGTGCAGATGTCTTCTGAGACTCCAGAAGTGCCTGGGTAGTTTTTTTTCCTTTTTTTTGTCTCTTTACTGTTGGAGTTACTCCTAAGCTCTGTGTGTGTGTGTGTGTGTGTGTGTGTGTGTGTGTGTGTGTGTGTGTGTGTGTGTGTGTGTGTGTGTGTGTGTGTGTGTGTGTGTGTGTGTGTGTGTGTGTGTGTGTGTGTGTGTGTGAGAGAATGACACACCAAAGACTGTTTTTGAAAAACATAAATGATCCACTGATTGTCACTGCATGGTTCCAGGCAAACTCGGTGGAGACAAAAAGGTATAAGAGCTACAAGTCTACAGGATTAACGGTTCCAAACGTGGAAAAAAATCTTTAGAAAACAATGGCGGCTGGAGGTGGATGATTGTGCCTATAGAACACCCCCCCCCCCCCCACCATCCCAGTCCCAAGACAGCAACGTGTGGAAACGGGGCTTCAGCTTGTATCTGTCTCATTTCTTTTTTTTTCTTCCTCCAGTGTGACAGGTATGATAAATAACAAGTCACATCTTTGCCAGTGTGATATCAAGTCTTTGGAGAGAGATAAAAGGGCACTTCCCTCCTTCTCTTCTCTTGTCTGGGAAATGACTGAGAGTCGGGGTAAAAAGGCAAACTCTGATTTTCCTGTCCAAAATTCCCAGTGATGCCTTGGCTTGGACACATGAAAAGACACCTCGCTGCGTGGGGGTGCACGGGTGGAGACGAGACCTTGTCGTCTCCCAGGCCCCCCCTGTTGGTAATTTATGACGTCCGTCGTCGTTCCGCGGCGGGCCCTGTCATTACCTTGCCACCGACGCTCAACCCCTTTCCACCGACCCCCCCCCCACCCCCACCCCCGTCCGCGAAGAAGAGAGAGAGATGAGGAGATAATTAATGCGCTTGTGAGTCCTCGCACTTCCCTGACACACTTGACTCTGTTTAACCCATTCAATCCGGGGACGCGTCATTAGATTTCTTTGGCTATTAAAAAATAGCAGATCTACAAGCTCATAGCGCTACGAGCTTGTAGATCTGCTATTTTTGGAAAAAAAATCTTGAAAATAAATGTGTCCAACTCTTTGAATATAGGCTATGCATATTTTTTAAAGCGAACATTTTTAATGGGGGTCCCTGGAACAAAATATTTTGAGATGGGGGTCCCCGGCCAAATACATATAATTTTGGGGGTCCTTGACATGACAAAGGTTTTGTTCCAGGGACCCTCCAGAAGCAAAGATTTGAGTTCAAAAATGTGTTTAAAAAAATATATATATTCAAAGATTTGCACAAATCTTCGAATTTTTTCAAAAATAGCAGATCTACAAGCTCACACGCTATGAACTTGTATATCTGCTATTTTTGAATAGCCCAAAGTATAAAATAATGGTGATAGGTTATAGCAAAAAAAAAATCTAAAATGACACAGATGTGTTCCCCGGTCTTAATGGGTTAATAAATGATGTCCCATATTTTCCCATTCATTATAATGTCATTAAGACATATTAATTCCCCCCGCAGCGTTGACCTTTTGGCCCCCGCTTGCTACCACAGGGCCCCCCCCCCCCCCCCCCTTGCCGGGGCTGGCCCCCTCTCGGCCCCTTGTTCTTACACCTCTCTCACGTGTTGTACCACTTAAATCACAGGGCCATCCTAACCCGGGCTGTTATGCAATATAGGCCTCTTTAGAATTAAACGAGGACAACACCGTCTCTCGAAGGCAAATGCCCGCCCGCCCGCGCGCGTGCCTCGGAATCAAAGAACGTTTTTACTGATTACATGGAGTGTGTGTGAAAGTCAAACTTCACACGAGGCATTAACCCATTAAGACTCTACAAATGTCTTCTAAATCCCAACAGTTTTCTGAAAAAAACGTACGTTTCTATATCAGTGGTGCTCAAACTTTTTCATGTCAAGGACCCCCAAAATTATATGCATTTAGCCACGGACCCCCATCTCAAAATATTTTGTTCCAGGGACCCCCAGAAGCAAAGATTTGAGTTACGAATGTTCGCTTTAAAAGAATATATATTCAAAGATTTACACACATTTTCACGATTTTTCATAAATAGCAGATCTACAAGCTCATAGCGCGGCACCGAGTGCTGCGCTATGAGCTTGTAGATCTGCTATTTTTGAATAGCCAAAGTATAAAATAATGCGTTTTAGTCCAAATCTAAAAATGACACCGATGCGTTCCAGGTATTAATGGGTTAAGTAGCTACTTGCAGCCTACAGGTACAGTACATTGACCCAGTTTGATGCCCACATTTACATTAAGGCACATATACCGTTCTATAAGGAATGCTCTATTTAAACACCTGGATCCACTGTGTTAAGTTGCCGTTCAGCGGTGGAAAGTAACCAGTGCTGCACATGTACTCGAGTACTGTACTTAAGAACACTTACGAGGTATTTTTACTTTACTGCAGTATTTTCAATTTTTAATACTTTTACTTCTACTTCACTACATCTCAGAGGAAAATATTGTACTTTTTACTCCAAGACAATTATTTGCAAACGCTGGTCCGGACTAAAATAACAATTTTAATAAGCCTTTTTTTCCTACTTATATTGATCCCAAATGACTGGCCATGCAACACGATCTCACACGACTTAGTATATATTGCACAGGAGCGTCATTCCGTGCATAGACAACTTGAAAACCCGAAAATCCGTGCATATATCCGCCTCGCATCTCCCCCATTGTGACTAAACCATTTCGGAGGCGCGCAGTCTCAAGGGAACTGGAGCCACGTGAGGGACCACCGAGGGAGCTAAAGCGAACGAGTTGCCGTCCCGAACGTTGCGACGTTCCCTTGTGCCTACTCAGCGCCGTTTGAGTTAGGTACCGATAGGCACAGAATCGTACATTTTGTTGTGGGGACTGCTCTGTTTCCGGGGTTTTCCCGGTTTGCAACTTGTTACGCCCACCGTGGGACTCGCCGTACATATGCTCGGGTTTTCTTGGCGACTATGCACGGAATGACGTGCACTGGCTCTGTGCAATGTATACTAAATTCTGTGAGATCAGGCTGGGCCACGGGGCAGAATTGTCCCTGTCATCCAGTTTCCCCATCAGTCCCCAGCAGTCCTCATAGAGTGGAGTCCATAAGCATATCGCTACTCACGCTATTTGTTGCGGTCAAAAGTGTTTTTTTGTGTTTTTTCTTCTTCTTCATGAATCTGTTATTAGTCGTCATTACACACACATCCATGCCTTGGTCGTCCCACACGAGCCGCCACAGTCTCGTAAATCATGTTTTGGGGTGAGTGTCGGCACAACTGCCAATCAAAGAGATTGTACTGGCCAATCACAGCGTGTGTTTTCCGGAAAAAAAGGCTAGATGTTATTTTAGTCTGGACTTGTCCTTTAACCACTTCAGCCCTATATACTTTGGCTATTTGAAAATAGCCGATCTACAAGCACACAACGCGCCGCGATACGACGCGTTGATCTGCTATTTACAAAGGATTTTAATACATTTTAAAAACTTGTGAAATGGGTCATTCTGCGTAATGAGTGTACTTTTACTTTTGGTACTTTCAGTATATTTTGATGCTAATACTTTTGTACTTTTACTCAAGTACATTTTTATACTGGACTTTTACTTGTAACCAAGTATTTCTACATGATGGTATTGATACTTTTACTTTTTAAGTTTCCACTCCTGGTGAAGACGCAACGCTGACCCTGTGATTGCAAAATGGAGACCATGCAGCGCCTCGTGAGCCTGTGATGCGTGTGTGGGGAGCTTATCGATGGCAAAAGTAGCTTTCTAACACATACAGTGCCAAGATCGCGTCCACACGTTCTTTCAAATCCATCGCTTGAGTGCCAGGATTCCTAAGAACGAGTTGACACGTTCTTTTGAATTTTCATTGTTTAATCTGTGATCGCACGGCTTTGTTTATTTCTCATCAACACTTTCGTTTTCCACTTACGTCACACTCACCCGGAGCCGGATGTAAAAAAAAAAAATCATTTCCGGGTCACGCTGTTTTTCTCCGGTGATTTTCGGCTAGAATAAGGAAAAACACGGTTTTTCACACGGTATAAAAGACAAACGGACAGCTCAACTTCCATTTTCTTTGGTCCGGGTGACTAACAGTCATCGTCGTAGTGTATCACGTCGTTTTCAGGCTGATCAGCGGAACGGGAATTGTCGAAAACGTCACATCCTTTGAATGACCGGATATGACGTGGGCCTGTTTGGGAGGGGGTGAGCGAGGTGATCAATGTTTGGATGTGCTGCTCTCTACTGGTGGAACAATCGTAGGTGCTTGACAACACAATCAGAGAATGTATTTGAATGAAAAATTACAAAACAAAAAAATTAAAAAACACGCAAATTGCTGGCACAGGGGTGAGTACATTATGAATAAACTCTGGCAGTCAATGTGTTAAATAGTCATTTATTACCACTTATGCATTTAGCATGATCAGTCCCGCTGTGCGTGTAATGGACCACATCTCTTTATCTCTCCTGCTGTGATAAACGTCCTTTCTGGATTTTTGTAAGTGATACTATACTGACACGGGGGGCGTACGTACCTTTCACAGGCCACATGCAAGGCCCGGCGACCTGCCAAGCACACCGCAAGCACCTTACACACACACGCTGAGGTGCTAGACCAAGTGTTGGGACCGTGATTGCTCATATATTAGATGATAGATACTTTATTTGTCCTTGCGGAAATTCATTTTGTGCCAAGCAGCCAGCAGGATACAAAAAATCACAAACGCATAACATAAATACAAAATACATACAAACTAGAAAAGGCATCAAGAGGCATCACATTACATTTTATGCACAGAACTGAGATGGGGCCTGTTTGTTCAGGAGTCCTATACTTGTAGGGACAAATTATCTTGAAGCCCTAGCCTGCAACATTGGCACTGTGTACCGTCGTCCTGATGGTAAAAGGTGGTATTGACTGTATAACTGGTGCGACTGGTGCGTTCTATCCCTAGCAATAGCTCTCCCCTTCCTAAGGACCCGGGTCTCATACATTGCTGCCATACTCTCATGTCGTACCCCAGCTATCTTGCTGGATACATTGACGATTTTATGGAGTTTGTTCTTATTAACCAATGATAATGAGCCATACGAGGAAACAAAACAGAAAGTCAATGCACTCTCCATGAAGGATCGATAGAAGAGTACCATTACATTTTCCCACGTCATACTGTCATAGCGCGGCACCGAGTGCCGCGCTATGAGCTTGTAGATCTGCTATTTTTGAAAAATCGAGAAAATGTGTGCAAATTAATATATTTAACCCAAATCCTTGCTTCTGGGGGTCCCTGGAACAACATATTTTGAGATGGGGGTCGGCGGCCAAATACATATCATTTTTGGGGTCCTTGACATGAAAAAGTTTGAGCACCACTGATATAGAAACATGCGTTTTTCAGAAAACTGTTTTAGAAGACATTTTGTAGAATCGGCCTCGGGACTTATTGGGTTAAATGCTGGCAAAGGGAGCGCGTATGGGGTAGTACGGGGTGTATCTAAATGTGCGTGGCAAGGATAAAGAGGCAGATAGAGAGATAGTTCAACGCCTGCATGTATATATGTGTGTGTGGCTGTGTGCGTACACATAGCTTTACCCCATGCCCTTGAATTGGCCAGGGAACCGCCAATGCTTGACTCGTTTAACCGCTCGTTTATAACAGGTGGGCAAGTATTAAACACTGCAGGTCCGAGGTCTGATCTCCCATTCCCTATTCATGCCTTAATCATAGCTGGCTAAAAAACCTAATCTGTCTCCTGATCAGCGGCGAGGGACCCATTTTATCTCCTAAACATATTGTGCTGGAGCCCATTTGCCGTAAATTGCTACTATTAATCATCAAGTCAAACGGGCACCTGCATTATGGTTGGAGCATAGGAATCTACACTTTTCCTTTGGAACTTTAATGAGAATAACTCCAAGTTACAAAGGCTTCAGCGATGAAGGAGCCTCTGAAACTTTTTTTTGGGGAAGTGATTCATCCTGCGATACGTGGATTCAGCCAGCGACCAAAGCGTTCTCCTGAGTGAGTTTTAGAAGTGTACATCTTGTTATATTGCATTTTCAGCGGCTTTCAGTATTTCATACACTGAAGGAAGGACGCTCGCTTTGTGCTCTTCTCTCTCATAATCTGTGCATCTTTCCAACATAACTTCCAACATAGTAGTTTGTCTGAAGAATCAGCATCAGTTACATATTCAGATGGCGTGTGTGTACTAGCAGACCATGATGTTTAGTGTGCGTGACCTTATTAACTCTTTGACTGCCAGAGTATTTTCATAAAGTACTCCCCCAGTGCCAGCAATTTTCGTGTTTTTTTATTTTTTTATTTTGAATTTTTCTCATGAAAATAATTTAAGGACACATAATGTAAAGACCCAGCACAAATCCGCCAGCAGAGAGCAGCACATGACAGCGTGATCATGTCGTTGGGTCTCTCTCACCCTTCTTCATAGATTAGACAAGGAAAAACATGAAAACGGATGTGACGTCACCCAGATTGTTTTGATCAGCGAAAATTACGTTGTGATATACGACGGCGATGACTGATCGTCACCCAGACCATAGATTATAGAAGAGAAGCTGTCCGTTTGTCCGTTATACCGTGTGAAAACCCGTTTATTTACCTATTTTGGACGAAAATGACTGGGGAAAAAAATCAAAAACCGGAAACGGAATCCAGGCCATGAAACCGGATGCAGATGTCCGTGAAGTAAGTGGAACTCGAGAATAACATTGAATATTAAGCAGCATAGCGCAATCAGAGATTAAACAATGAACGCGCGTCCAGCGCGTCGAGCGCGTCGACGGCCAACTGGACAAAGTAGCACTTGACGCGTTATCGCGTCGTCCGCAGTCAAAGAGTTAAGGAACATTAGCATCATATGCAGGCGTGTACATACTACGCCTGAGGCGAGGTTAAAAAAAGTAACAGCAGGTACTGTACAGTGTTCTTAAGGGAAAGCGAAGTTTCTATGGGAGCCCCTACGAGAGATATGCATGCCTCTTTTAAACATTTACCTTGAGCATCTCATACAGCACAAAATATCACACCTTTTCCATTGCTGTACATTTTCTTGATGGTCATCAACCAGCAACACCAGTGCATCCAGTGGACCGGGCCTGAATATCAATGTAAAGAAGACGGAAGCGCTGTGAATAAACAAACAGGAACTTCCAATCCACCTACAGGGAGAAGAGACGGAGCGCTTCACATGTCTTACTTGGGGCATACTTGGCAAAGTATAGGCGGATCGGTTCACAAGGGAAAGGAAAAGCGGGGAGGTTAAAACAAGACCTGGAGAAGATCAGGCGAAAGCGAGGCAAAGATAACTGGACTGACGTGGGCCCATGGGCAGGGACGCACAAGGTGGGGGGGGGGGAGGTGTGCGGGGGGGATTGAACATACTCAGTTCCATTGGGGGGGGGGGGGGGGGGTGAAGAAAGGGGTGAAGAAAAAAGAAAAAACCTCCGACATCTACACTTCATGGAGTACATTTTTTGCACCGAATGAACCGAAGTAAAGTAACAAAAAAATAATAATAATAACAAACTCGTGCGCACGCTGGAAACACATGCACGCTGCGTGCGCGTGCATGCGTCCCCTTTGGTTCTAAAATGCCCTCTGCGTCCTTGTGAAGAAAGCTGGGCCCAAAACCCAGTCTGTTGGCGGGGTGTGATTGCGGCCCTATGCTCCAACTAGGAGCCCACAGGAATAAGTAAATCAAGTCCATTGCTGTTGTGAGAGGGGGGGGGGGCATGTTCTAGGACAGTGGTTCTCAACCTTTTAAGGCCGCGAACCCCCCAAAATAATCATATTTGAACTGGGGACCCCCCCCCCCCCCTACGCTGACAAGCACTTAGAATTGTAGTAGTTGAGGCATTACATTTAGTTTGACTCGGTTCCACAGATAAATATTGTGAAAATAGCCGATCTACAAGCTCACAACGCCTCGCGTTGCAAGGCGCCGTGAGCTTGTAGATCGGCTATTTTCACAATTTCACAATGCCTCTTATATTATTTGACAATTTGGCCAATGTTTGACCAGTTTTTATTGTATAGTTTGTTGATTACTTTTGATGCAGTACTTTTTTCTCTCTTTTTTTCACTTTACTGTCATCTGGGGACCCCCCAAAATCATGTGGGGACCCCCCTGGGGGTCCTGACCCACAAGTTGAGAACCTCTGTTTTAGGACACCTTCAATTAGAATCCAGTCACAATGCTTCTCTAGCCCACCCTGTGAAATAGTGCCAAATCTCATTTTTACACTGGGTTGATTGGGTACTGCTGGGATTTGGAGAGCTGGCTTTCCCTTGAGCTCTGGCTAACTCAACTCAGCTTCTTTTCCAAAGGTGTGCATTTACATCTGCACATCCCTCAATAGACACTGTACTGTGTGTGTACATATATAGATATATAGCTGGCTTATTTCATTTTCAAACATTGGTATTGTAATGTACCCACTAGACCGGCACCAGGCCTACTCTGGGGCCACGCACGTGTGGAACAATGCAAGTCCTTGGGAATGCATTCCCCACCCGGTGGTTATGCAATACCTGTTGTACCCGTCTGTCTGTCCTTGTCCCTTTTTATGCCCATATTATGGAGATCCCTGGTGGTTCTCGTAAACTGGATCTCTATGCACTCTTCTTTTTTTTTGACAGGGTTTTTGACCAAAGGGAAACAAAATATACATCCACCATAAGATCGATACGGTGAGACTCAAAATAAAAACAGTTACTGTAGCATCTTATTGTCACTGAAGTCTGACAACAAATCTGCTTTTCCTCCAGCTTGTTTAACCACTTGTTTAACCCCATCGTCCCATATTCTGAGGCGAACATTCGGCGAAAGTTGCAGAACAGCACATTTTCGGTTAAGAGAATATGCGTAGAGGGGAAAAAGAGAGAGAGCCTAGTATAGACGAAGGGTTCCCAAACTTTTCAGGCCGTGACCTCCCCAAAACGATCATATTTTGAACTGGGGACCCCCCCAAAATAATCATATTTGAACTGGGGACCCCCCACCCTGACAAGCACAATTCAGTGACAAGCACTGAATTGTAGGCATTACATTTAGTTTGACTCGGTTCCACAGATAAATATTGTGAAAATAGCCAAACTACAAAGCTCACAACGCCTCGCACTGCGAGGCGTTGTGAGCTTGTAGATCGGCTATTTTCACAAAGTTTGCCTCTTTTTGGGCGGTGTAGCCGCCCCTATAAGTGGGGTTGGGACACCTCATTAGTATTAGTTTCCTGCACTGTGATTGGCCCATTAGTAGACCCCTAGCTGTACTGTGATTGGCTGACTCTATTGGCTGACTCTATTCAGCACTGTGATTGGCTAGCGAGACACACGATGACATTAATAACCTATAAATAGGATTATGCACTTCCAAAAATCTTTTTTTTTTGGAACTGAGCTTCCATCACTATGATGACCACTGTGATGACCACACCGCCCACTTCACTGGGTGTGATTTTTTTTACATAATATTTGACAATTTAGTATTAAAAAGGTCTTAAAAGTCCTTAAATTGTCACTTTAGAAATGTGCAGATACCCTGTATACACTTATACTGTATGCTGGTTTGTTAACTGCTGAGTTAGAAAACAATGTTGCACATTAAGCTAATCATATAGGGACCCCCAAAATAATTTGGTTCCCAAACTGGCCCAGTTTGGTATAGACCCCTGGGGGACACTGGTATAGACACCTGGGGGACTCTGGTCAACGTATATAGAGTATTTGGAGTGGATAAACTCCCAACTTATAGCCTCCATTAAACACATGGATTGAATATACCACATGCTCCTTGAAATAATGCTTTGCATTGTTCGAGAAATGTGCTTGACATCTATCATCTTAAGTTGACCAGACCTTGTTTTATTGCACGCCCTGCTCCTTCTGTTGTTCTAAACGCTCACATCCAACATTTTTATTTTCAGGCATAGAGAATGCTCCCAGTGACTGCAGTATATCATTGCTGTCGCCGGGCAGAAACCTCGTATTTCCATAATTCCGTAAATTAACGCCCTAGTTCATCATACAAGACGCACGTTTTAAAGTAGTGAAACTAGCAGATCTGCAAGTTCGCGACACCTCGCGTCGTGAGCTTGTATTTCACTATTTTAAAATGTTTTTTTTTTAAATAATAAAGGAGCGGTTTTGTACATGCGAGGTTTCCGCACGACGACGACGATATTGAACTTGGGTATTCCCAACATGAATCTGCACACATTCCAATCATGACTTAAAAACTGTGCCTCGCTTACTTAAAAATCTCCCCATATGTCATCTCCATTGTCTGGATTGCCAAGGTGGCATTTGGAGGCCTGCATTTTTTTTTTTTTTTGGAAGCCGTTTCCAGAAAATTAATTTGAGCCAGATTTCAGGAAACCGGCAGTATATTACACGATTTCAGTCTGGCGGAGAAAGATCTTCATGCATTTTTATGCCTTCTCCGTCCATATGGGAATATGTAGCTAGCTCTGTCTGCTACAGCCACACTATATAATTTATCCTCTGCGTTCTGGTTTCATGCATAGCCGCATGCATTATTAATGGCTAATATGTCCCTCGTAAATGACAGTAAATACACTGGTGGGTGTGAAACGAGGTTTTGGCAAACTGCCCCCCCCCCCCCATCCCTTCCCTTGTTAGAATGGAATTTCTATTGTGGCTACCGCTTGTCCTTCCCTAGTTAGAATGGTTTCTATTGTGGCTACCGCTTGTCCTTCCCTAGTTAGAATGGTTTCTATTGTGGCTACCGCTTGTCCTTCCCTAGTTAGAATGGTTTCTATTGTGGCTACCGCTTGTCCTTCCCTAGTTAGAATGGTTTCTATTGTGGCTACCGCTTGTCCTTCCCTAGTTAGAATGGTTTCTATTGTGGCTACCGCTTGGACAGCTGGACAGTCTCTGGACGTTGTGTCATTCAACACATGCTTTGCTGTTGTTACCCACGGCGTGTTAACCCCAGCAGGTCTCCCTCTCTCTCTCTCTCTCTCTCTCTCTCTCTCGCTGTCTCCTTTTTCTCTCTCCTTTTTCTTCTCCTCCGAGCGGCGCCGGAGGAGACATCAAACGGCCACGCGTCGCATTCTCACATGACAATCGACTCGCGGGCGACGCAAGGAAGCGCAAGTTCCCTTTCAGTATCCCCAGACACACACACACACAAAAAAAAAAAGCTCTGTGCCGCCGCCGCCGTCGCCGCCTTCACCCCCACCAGAATCCTGTGTTATGCACACATGTGTGATAGCAGCACGTGCGTGCGTGCGTGCGTGCGTGTGCGCACATGCCATATCCCGTTTCAGGCGGAGCCTTGACAGTATCACGCAAAGCCAATAAAAGACCACCTGTTCCTAGTGTGCTAATCTAATCCGGCCTTGCAGAAGTCTCGACGGTATTTCTTCCAGTGTCACGTTCTGGTCGTGTCGTCGCTCCCCACTCCCCCCCCCCCCCCCCCCCCCCCACACACACACACACACACCCATCCTTCTTCCCCTTTCCGCCATTCTGTGGCAAAAAAAAAAAACCCAGGCTGAGTTGTTAACGGAGCAACCTTCTGACACCCCGGTGGTGTGACAATTTCACGCCCAGCCCCCTAATCCAGCTGACACGCCTATAGACGCTTCTTTAATCCATTAAGATCGGGAACGCATCTTTGTGTCGTTTTTTAAGATTTCTTTGGGCTATTAAAAAAATAGCAGATCTGCAAGCTCATAGCGCTGCACCGAGTGCCGCGCTATGAGCTTGTAGATCTGCTATTTATTTTTTTTAATCGTGAAAATGTGTGCAAATCTTTGAATATATATATTTATGTTTTAAGCATTTTTAACTCCGATTTTCTGGGGGGTCCCTGGAACAACATATTTTGAGATGGGGGTCCGCGGCCAAATACATATCATTTTGGGGGTCCTTGGCATGAAAAAGGGTTGAGAACCACTGATATTATAGCAACATAATTTTTTTCAAAAAACTGTTAGGATTTAGAAGACGTTTGTAGAATCCCCCCATAAGCAAAGATTTGAGTTAAGAACGTTCGCTTTAAAAAAACATATATATTCAAAGATTTGCACACATTTTCACAATTAAAAAAGAAAAAATAGCAGATCTACAAGCTCATAGCGCGGCACTCGGTGCCGCGCCATGAGCTTGTAGATCTGCTATTTTTGAATAGCCCAAAGAAATCTAAAAATGACACACAGGTGCTGCGTTCCCGGTCTCAATGGGTTAATTTCCGCATGACTTTAAAAAAAAAAAAAAAACATGCTGAGGAATAGAAAGCGCTGTCAAATCTGTTCCTGTGCCTGTACCTGTCTGTCAGGTTAGCTGTCACCCCTTTTTTTTTATGATTAATGTATTCCCGGGAATGCATGTGTTATTCTGGGGGGGGGGGGGGGGGGGGGGGAATATGTGTGCCTTTCTCCAGACAACAGAGGGCTGCTGTAAAAGTCCTATCACGTTTTTTTTTTTTTCTTTCCCCCTTCTCTGAGAAGGGCTGATATCTCACACGGCAAATACATATTTCAGAACAAAGTAGTTAAATTCATCTTTCAGGCTGTTGAATCAGCTTGTCTCTATTTATATTAATACAGTTTTCTCGCAGGGCACTTTTGGAGCAGAGATGAAGTGTTCCAAATTGAGATATAGATTTTTCTGTCTCTTTGAGCTAGGAATAAGATCACTTGAAGAGCCCCGTGAAAGAGTTGGGTCATGGAGCAAGCTCCTCTCAGTGGGAGGGCAAATTCTATCTTGCTCTTTTTTGCACAGCAAAAATGCATACAACTGTCTGTACAGTAAAGACACCGCATAAATAAGACAGGCGTGGAGACACCCAGGAATCTTGGCTGTTAGGTACAATTGGGGCATTTGAATCCACTTTGTTTCTCTAATGTGCTGAGGACAAAAGAACAAATGATTCTGACTGTTTTGCTCTGAAGTAAGTAAATATTAGGGGTGGGACGATATGGGTATCTCACGATACGATATCTGTGGCGATATTAGGCCCTCGATAACAATAATACCACGATATTCGATATATTGCGACATCACGATATATTGCATGAAATTTCACCAACGATATATCACGATAGTCCTTGTATTCAATTCATAAACACATAAACTAGCACCAAACAGTTCAAAATCATCATCACACAAATACAGAGTTGGAAAAAAAACGTAAAAAAACGTATATTCTTTTCTTTTTTAATACCGATATTTTTCGGCAGTATATCGATTATTTATCGCGGGAGGAAGTATCGCGATATATCGCGATATTGATATATCGTCCCACCCCTAGTAAATATGTCAGCTCACTTGCCAAAAGGGTCACCCAACCAAGTGGAAATGTCTCTCTAGCAAATGGGCAGCTCCCAACATTATTAGTAAACCAAATGTATACATACATAAGTCTGTTTCAGTTGAATTTATTTATTTAGCCACTTAAACCCTATACCTCTTTGACCTCAGTCCCCCCCTCAGTCTCTATCCGCGGCTCCTTTTTCCCCCTCTACACCAAATCTTTTTGCTTAACCCATTAAGACCATGAGGCCGATTCTACAAAATGTCTTCTAAATCCCAACAGTTTTCTGAAAAAAACGTATGTTTCTATATCAGTGGTGCTTAAACTTTTTCATGTCAAGGACCCCCACAATTGTATGTATTTGGCCGCCGACCTCCATCTCAAAATGTTTGTTCCAGGGACCCCCAGAAGCAAAGAATAGAGTTAAAAATGTTCGCTTTAAACAATATATATTCAAAGATTTGCACACATTTTCACGATTTTTCAAAAATAGCAGATCGAGTGCCGCGCTATGAGCTTGTAGATCTGCTATTTTTGAATAGCCAAAGTGTAAAATAATGATTTTTAGCTCAAATAAAAGAATTACACGATGCGTTCCAGGTCTAAATGGGTTTAAAATAGCCGATCTACAAGCTCACAACGCATCGCATTGCAATGTGTTTGTGATCTTGTATATCAGCTATTTTCACCGAATGTTATATAATGACATACACTCACACTGGGGTTCAAGTGGTTAAGAGCCTCTTATGAAGAGGCTTTTGAGGGGAATTTTGAAAGAAGTGTTAAAATGAAACCTGTACGGGACACATGTACTGTAGAAACCGAAGCTCAATAGATTTAGCCAATCTCTCTCTCACTGGGGGGGGGGTCTCACAGGGGCGACCAGCAAACCCTCCCTGAGCCTTCCTGCAGATCAATACCAGGAATCAGGCCATTACACTCTTTTGAAAGCGCTACGTGGCACAATCGATATGTTATTATTTTTCATCTGCTGGCTGTATTTAATACCCTCATTATTATTTCCCTTGACTGAACGGGGAGGGTACCTCTTCCATGTTAGTGATCCAATGGGC
Source organism: Gymnoscopelus braueri (assembly GCF_963280865.1). Classification (NCBI taxonomy): domain Eukaryota; kingdom Metazoa; phylum Chordata; class Actinopteri; order Myctophiformes; family Myctophidae; genus Gymnoscopelus; species Gymnoscopelus braueri. The sequence continues at coordinate 34,066,060 of NC_137620.1, read as the reverse complement.
CCCCACAATCCCCCCACGTCTCACCCAACAACACAGCCCCTTCTTTAGTCTGTTTACAATTAGGTTATCATTTGCATGCTTGAGTCGTCGTTACAAAGCCATCCAATAAGCTTTGCTGTTGTACATAGAGCCTCAAATCGGGGTCACCGATCTGTTCAAACAGAATCGCTGTTATATTATTATTTGTGTAGCACGTTTTGTACACAAAGGGAATTCAAAATGCTTTACAGACGGCATAAAAGGGCATTTGACAAGAAATAAAGAACATAAGGAATAAAATAAATACAAATAAAAGAGGCATAAAGGAATAAAGGTCAAATTGCAATTATAGCTACACACTTTCTTACTTGGTGAAGTTGCACACTATCAGCAAATACATTTGTATTCGTCAGGAGTATGGTGTTGTGTGAGATCGTTTTTTTTTTTCTTCAGTTCAGCAGCCACCAACTTGTGGAATGTGCCGTGATGTAATTATTGGTTTTGTGTTTTCAAGACGGGTATATGCTCCTAAAATATGATATATTCTAAACAGAGCTAGTGTTTCCTGCTTATATTGCCTTCATTGTGTTACTAAATGATGGTTTTACAGAGTAATTTATGATTTTCAACAAATACCGAAATTGCCCGTGCAAAAGCTTTAGTTCAAATGTTTTCGATGTTTTGAAAACGTTAAACATGGCTGACCCATATATATGTGTAGAACTGTCTACCTGCTGGCTGTGAGGTGTGTGTTTGTAGTGAATAGCAGCAAAATCTATGATGGTTGGTGCATTCTTAACATAGAATGTCTTTGGGCCTGGACAAGGCTTTTTGCTTTCTCTAAAGCAGGGGTCTTCAACAGGGGATTCCGTGACCCCGAGGGGGTCCTCAGAGTTACTACAGGGGGGGCCACCAAATCTTTGTGTGATATGATTTTTGTGTTTTACATTAACCACTTGAACCCCCAGCATCCCTATTCTGAGGAGAAGTTTAGCCAAAAATAGCAGCGCCTCGCAGTGCAAGGCGTTGTGAGCTTGTAGATCTGCTATTTTTGGTAAAGAGGTGAGGTGTGTAGAGGGAAAAAAGAGGCGTTGTGAGCTTGTTGATCTGCTATTTTTGGCAAAGAGGTGTGGTGTAGAGGGTAAAAAGTACAGACCAAGTAAAAAAATAATATATATTATACAATATAGAGGGGGGTCCCTGCTTCATCTCTCTCAGCTAGGGGGTCCTTAGCCTGAAAACGTTGAAGACCCCTGCTCTAAAGGCATGATAAAGGCAGTTCAACGGGGCACACAGTTGACTTCTTTTCCTTTCAGTTCACATCTGTGATAAGTGTATATTTGTGACATAACATGTGATATATGTATTCGTTTTTTTTTTCCTATTAGCTTTAAGCAAAACATCATCATTGCCCTTGACTGGTGCAGATGATTGACAGCAATGGGTCAGAGGTTAAACCGGGGAAATGACATTTGGCATTAATGGCCCTTTAGCGTGTTATGTTTTATTCAGAGTATAATGTTTAATGTGCTCGTGGACCTAGCGTGTTTGCAAGGGCAATATGGGAATCGTGATATATGCGTTCCGGTCCTGCGCTCTTCTTTAATCTTTATGGAGAATCACAGCGAGATCAAACGCGCATTAACTCGCCCCGCAATAAAGCACTTGATATATGCCCGAAACGCCACCACCACCAACCAGGTGGAGACTGGAGATCTCACACGACACGGCGCACGCTGCGTCCAAAATGTATGGAGCGAATTAACCGGTAATACTCATTTTAATATAAATGAGCTTCTCTCATAACGACGTGAAGGTTTCCCTCAGCGCGGCGGGAGACTGGCGTGGTGAGAAGGAGAACGGAAGGGCCCAGTTAGCACATGACAGTTTGGTGATAAATCATCAGTAATTAAACACTTTGGAAATATACGGACCACAGCAGAGGGTTGTGGGGGGTGGCGGGGGGGGGGGGGGGGGGGGGTTGGTAGACGTGGGCAGCAGTGTGCTTGCCTTGTTGGGTGGTGGTCTGGTGTCTCATCTTGGTCTCATTTAACCACTTAAAAACCCTGTATACTTTGTTGACTGGTGTCCCCCCCGGGGGTCTTTACTTGTTCCCCTCCTTTTTTTCCCCGTAACACACAGATCTACAAGCTCACAGTGTGTCACAATGCGACGCGTTGTGAACTTGTAAATAAGCTATTATCACCTTAACGTTTGCCCCAGAATAGGAACATTAAATGGACCTGAAGGAGATGATGACGGGTTTCTGCGGACAAACGCTGATCTTTCTGATCAGAAGACTGCGTGTTCGCTTATCAGCTTATTATGGTACACCAGTCTTGCCGTGTCTGCTTATTTTAAGCGACTTTGGGCTAGTATTTCTGTAAAGTTGGTTGCGTTTTTTTGGGCTTGTTTTTAAAGTGTAGTTGCTTATCTGGGCTTGCTTCCAGTTGTTTTGATTATTGTTTAAACCAGAGGTTCTCAAACATTTTCATGTCAAGGACCCCCAAATAAATGAATGTGTATTTGTCCACAGACCCCCATCTGAAATGGCTGTTTGTGCCAGGGACCTCTGTACCAGATTTGTGTTGTTAAAATGATGAAAAAGATATTCGCCATTTTGACATATTTTTCCCTCCATTTCTTTGAAAATAGCAGATCTACAAGCTCACAACGTGTCGCGATGCGACGCGCTGTTAGCTTGTAGGTCGACTATTTTCAAATGGCCGATGAATAGGTTTAAAGTGCTCTTGGCCTATAGGTCGCTTCTTTTGGGCTTGTTTTCATGAACCGGGTTGCTTATTTCTCAAGCAAAATCCGGCAACACTAGCTGCAACAGACTGGGCTTGAACATGCTTACAGGTGCAGGTTGGATGGATAGGGAGTAGAGGGACGGCGCGGCAGCATGGCTCCCGGGCTCCCGTTATCTTGTCGCTTCCTGTTCCCGGTGTGGGCAAACTTAATTCTTTGCCATGTTTTTGCCGTACGCCGATTTGGAGAGCAAGCCTTCAATGTCAGGCGGGCGGCGTGGACGAAGGCCGTTACACAGGAGCCGCCGCTATCACAAAGTAGGAATTGAAGCAGAGGCCACGGACTGGCTCATTGGGAAAGGAGTATAAATCAGAGAGGACAAGTGACAGAGATTAATGCCAGCCCCAGCCGCACAGAATAACACTCCAGTCCCCCACTCCAGCCTGAACCTACGACAACTTCCTGATAAAGCCACCACTGTGACACCACGCACGGTGCAATAATAGAAATGCATTACTCAAGAGCCCTTGAGACCTCCAGATAGGAGACCAAGGAGCCAAACGTGAGATGCGGACGACTACCTGTGTAAATTAACCCATTAAGACCCTGAGGTTCCGATTCTACAAAATGCTTTCTAAATCCTAACATAAAAAAAAAAAAAAAAAACGTATGTTTCTATATCAGCGGTTCTCAAACTTTTTCATGTCAAAATGTATATGTATTTGGCCGCGGACCCCCATCTCAAAAATTTTTGTTCCAGGGACCCCCCCAAGAAGCAAAGATTTGAGTTACAAATGTTCGCTTAAAAAAAATGTCTATTCAAAGATTTGCACACATTTTCAAGATTTTTCAAAAATAGCAGATCTACAAGCTCATAGCGCGGCACTCGGTGCCGCGCTATGAGCTTGTAGATCTGCTATTTTTGAATAGCCAAAGTGTAAAATAATGCTTTTTAGCTCAAATCAAAAAAGTGACACAGATGCGTCCCAGGTCTTAATGGGTTAATAATTTTATGCCCTGCGTTGGATGAGCGGCATTCATTTTGACCGTACACATCGAGTTTGGAGCTGTTTATAGCCCCTATCAAAGTCATTCTGTAAGTGGATTTTCATACTGTACCGCTGTGTATTAATGCACCTTGCTAGAGGCTAAGGTACGGTATGTAATTCAATCTATATCAATATATCTTCTTACATGATATTGATCTTCAGTACAGCAGTTAAAGGGCAACATTGCTGATTTAGTTTACCCTGAACCCTATTGTATTGTGAAAAAAAAAGTGTATTGTGAGGAAAATCTCAGACAGCCTACGTAAAAGGCAACGTTTTGACTCATTTCATGTAATGTAGGCTAGAGATGTGTCTTTACTCTCAACAACACACCAATAGGAAGGCAATAGGAAGTATTTTTGTTCACATGTAGAATGAGTGGAAGAACATGCTGCATGCATGCAATAGCGTCGTCTCTGGGGGGAAAAACATATTATCGTTCATCTGTTCAATTGCTGATATACCATCCCATCGCCAATCAGCACAACATTTTAGTTAGCCACTAGAGCAATTAGACCATCTTCACCCAGATTATTACCTTTTATTTTAGCCTCCTGTTTGCACCAATTACACTATAGCATATTAAACACCAAACGTCTGCGTACCATATGGAAATGCATGCATGGAATTGATATTTCCGTTCATAGCAATGTTGAGCGTCCATGTCAAACACGGAAGCAATCAATCCATGGGCAACCACCCTGACACGTTTGTTCCATATGAAGATGCGTTGGTCATGGCATCTACAGCGATAAGCGTCATCGGGGTCCCCCAGCAAAGTAGGTGGCTCTAAATAGTAAACACAGAAGTATATATAAGTATGTTTCAATCTACGTATGATGTTGCACAAAGTGCTTCATGCGACATTACAAATGAACCGTTCTAGGCCCTCCCTCTTGCTGAATAATCTCGGAGCCTGAATAAATAGGCGAGGTAACAAATCTCAGCCACTGAGAAAATCGTTTCAGTAACCTGCCTGCCTCTAGTTTTCCTCTCTGTTATTGTTGATTTGTATACCTCCGTTCTCCCTCCTCTCTTGCGTTTGGTGAGAGACAAATGTACTCGGGCTCTTTTACTACTCCCTGGTAGAAAAAAACATAAATGAATGGGGATGCAAGAGTCTCTCTCTCTCTCTCTCTCTCTCTCTCTCTCTCTGTGCCTTTGCTGCTTTGGGGGGGGGTTCAGCTCACAATTCCCTCAGCTCTATGTACTTAGTATATCATTCTCATAAATCTCTCCTGATGGTAATCAGATTTTGCTGCCAATTTATCCCCTTAAGACCTGAGGCCGCGTCTAAAAAATCAAAATCCTAATTTTTTTTGGGAAAAAAATATTTAAAAATATTTTTCGCGATTTTTCAAAAATAGCAGATCTACAAGCTCGTAGCGCGGCACCGTGCCGCGCTATGAGCTTGTATATCTGCTATTTTTGAATAGCCTAAAGAAATCTAAAAGTGACACAGATGCGTTCCAGGTCTCAATGGGTTATTTGCAGCAGAAAAAAGAAGAAGAGGAAGTGGAGAGTGGAGGTTTTTCATTGAGACGTCTGCCACCGGGCAGTGCCACCAGGCAACGCGCAATCAGCTTCAAAATGAAGTGCCACCCCCCACCCACGGGCGCGCGCACACACACACACACACACACACATTCCTAAGTTTCCCCCTCTGAACCAAGACAATACCACAATTTGATCTAGCTAAACTCAGACTCCCTGTTCTCTCTTCCTTTACCTCTTTGATTTACAAGGGGGTCTCCAAACCGACAAAAACGTCGGAAAGACAATGCAGTCCATACTTCCCCGTCTTCCCTCTTGTTCGGGAAAGAGTAGAAAAGGGTAGTGTCTCCCCTGTCTTGTGAATGGCAGTGTTGCCAAGTCTGCTTATTAGCTCTTTTCAAAAAGCCCATGTATATAGATTTGAAGTGGTTAAACTGATTGATGCTGGATTAACTAATTTTACTGTGTGTGTGTGTGTGTGTGTGTGTGTGTCGTTCCTTTCACACGCTTCAATGACGCTTCTATTGTAATACAGTATATACCTATATAGAAGCATTCCGAGGTGTTTGGAGGGAGAGCGTTTGACTGGGAAATATTCACCGATCGAACTTCCATGATCATTTGAGCGAACAAAACATAAACGTCTCTATACTAATTGTAGACAGCGAGCTACATCTGGGCCTCCCCTGCGCAGTGCCCACTCGTCTGTAGGCTACATAGAGGCCAATGTTATTTTTCCAGCTTGGAGGCAAAAAATGTGATTACATTATTTTGATCCTTGCATGCATCTCCCTCAGACTGTGCCTGTGTTATATTTAAGTTGGAGTAGTGTGTGCGTCTACTACCCAGACCTTGCCTCTCACCTTATCAAATGGGCTTATTACCTTCATGTGTGAACGCATCTGAAACATATTTTCCTGTTACATGCGACATGTGTGAAAGGCCAACACCGGCCAACATGTCTCGACCTGATTGCCCGGACATTTTCCAGTGTTCATATGAGAAAGGGGCTATAGTGTGTGATGTGTCTGCCCTGGTCGCTTCTTTTGGGCTATTTTGGTAGACCTGGTTGCTTGTTTCTCTCGCAAAATCTGGCAACAGAGTGGCTAGGCAGAGTGTGCAGGTAGCAGATGGGGGAGATGGGACATGGAGCGCGAGGAAGAGCAAAACAAAATGTTAAAATATGGATTTATGTTTTATGGCAATGCCGATCAGCGCCCATCAACATATATTTGCGCGCCTACTGCAGTTATGAGTACTTTAGAGACGTTATATTTGTTCGAGACCAGAGAGTGGTACCAACCGCCGAATGGGAGAATGCATTGACTTTCAAGGGACCCTGGATAACGTTGTCGGTCGTCACAAATACATATACTGGGTTCCGAAGGGGCTGGGCTAGGGTAGGGGTGAGATAAAAATAGATTTCGGTGAGTCACAACATCTAGGAGTGCAGAATTCCTAAATACATTTCGGGAGAATGCTCTTCAGAAGTTGCGAGGGATGTAATTTTTGTTGTACCTTCCCGAAGAAAACTTCCGGCGTCAGAAGCAGTATGGACTGGAGAAAGGTTAAAGCACTCATTGCCCACTTATAGCGGTCATGACACTTTATAATCACTCTATAATGCATTATAACAGTCAATATAATAAACTATGACATTATTACGATGTTTTACAACTATGAGAATTATAATACACTATGATCCTTGCCAAAAACTGTCTGAGTGTCCAGTAATTATGAAGTATCATAATACTTGCCTATGAAGTCATTGTAAAATGCTTTATTTGTTATTAAAAACACTCAGTCAGCAAGGTCTATCATATAAAAACATAATTCAGGGATGTATAGGAATAAAGAATCACAACTCGAATTTGCCCACCCAGATAGTACCGATTTGTTAAATTTGGGGCCTTATTGGCCCACCCCACGGACTAAATAAAATGGAATGTGATTTTTCAACGTGTCTTCAAGAGTTGGATGATTAAGGAGATGCTTTGTATAATGTCCCTGTTATGGATATCTGTGTTGGGGAAGGACAGGATTTAGTGAGGTAGTGACTTAGTTTTTTGTCCTTCATACTGTAAACTATTCAGTGTTAATTTAACTCTGAAAGCATACAATTGTAACCAAATTGACGGGAGTTCAAAGTTGTTGAATTAACACTTGAGTTTTTTTTGCTGTGTATGCATTAATTGAATTGAATTTACAGATGGTTGAAAAAGTTAGTTGGGTTACTTTGCAATACTGACTCGACACTTAAGCACATTTTGCATAGTGTGTGTACCTGATGCACAATGCTTTATCTGAATCCAAAATAGCTCCAAACAGATGTTGATCCTTTTTTTTAAGGAACTAACACTGCACACTCTGTTCTTGACATTTGTTTTACCTATTGTAGTCTTTTAGTTCTGGTGTTTGGGAATCAGAGCTTGGACGTGCTCCAAACAAACAACTGTGATTGGTCAGACTGTTAACTTGTAAACAGTTAGTGCATGATTTCATACAGAGTCAATATTGCACCCAACCAATTAAGGTCGCAGTGGTGGAAAAAGTACTCAAATTCTTTACTTAAGTAAAAGTACCAATACTGCAATATAAAAATACTCTGTTACAAGTAAAAGTCCAGAATAAAAAATGTACTTGAGTAAAAGTACAAAAGTATTGGCATCAAAATGTACTTAAAGTATCAAAAGTAAAAGTACTAAATATTTGAAAATAGCCGATCTACAAGCTCACAACGCGTCGCAGCGCGACGCGTTGTGAGCTTGTAGATCTGCTATTTTCAAATAGCCTATGTATAAAATAGGGCTAAAGTGGTTAATGTATGTTTCATTATATCATAATTTACATCTGAAAAGTAACTAGTAACTAAAGTTTTCAAGTAATTGTAGTGGAGTAAAAGTACAATATTTGCCTCTGAGATGTAGTGGAGTAGAAGTAAAAGTATTGGAAATTGGAAATACTCAAGTAAAGTACAAATACCTCAAAATTGTACTTAAGTACAGTACTTGAGTAAATGTACTTAGTTACTTTCCACCACTGTTTGGAATCATGAGTTATGCTCTGCCCTCTCAGCAAGGCTCCTTTGACCAAGGCTGGTCTGCAATAAAACATGCTCGTACTGGATAGCTCCCCAAGTCTGATTTTGTGTTACATTATGTGAAGCTCGGTGTGTGACTTTATAAAGAGCACACATATGCTCTGCAAATCTCTCCCTGGGGGGAATAAAAAGCTAGAACAGGCTAAAAAGCTATTAGCCCTTTCTGTTGTAGTTGCCCTCATCAAGAGACATAGCCTAGAGCCTCTTCCATTGACAATTAATGAGACCTAACGGGGTGAAGTCATTGAATGTTTGTTCTGTAGCTTTTAACGTTTGAATGATTTGTATTTCATAGGTATGTTAGCAGTTCTTAACCCATTAATACCTGGAACGCATCTGTGTCACTTTAGATGTCTTTGGCTATTCAAAAATAGCAGATATACAAGCTCATAGCGCGGCACCGAGTGCCGCGCTATGAACTTGTAGATCTGCTATTTTTGAAAAATCGTGAAAAAAAAATTTTCCCGATTTTTTCCCAAAAACTGTTAGGATTTAGATTTTTTTTAAAGAATCGCCTCAGGTCTTAAAGGGTTAAACAGAAGATACACCCATATCCCCGGTAAAGCACCAGGGGGGCAGGGTGTTCACACAGCAAGTGGAGCAGTGTCGGGGTATATCTCTTCATAATATCATCCACTGATTGTCAGGCCGGACGGCCAAAGGCCGCAGATTATAATATAATTATAATATTATAATATAATCTGCGGCCTTTGGCCGTCCGGTCAAAATCAACACTGACACACGCACGCGCAAACAACATATTATGTTGTTTGCGCGTGCGTGTGTCAGTGTTGATTTTGACAGTACATTTTGATTGAGTTTTAGTAGTCTTTTGAATAAAATTCCATTTATTTTTATATTTTCATATTTTAGTCACCTGAAATGTTTTCATTTTTGTCTAGTTTTAGTCGACTAAATATCATAAGATTATAGTCGACTAAATCTACAGTTGATTTAGTCGATTAAAATGGCCGTGATGGCGTCATAATGGCTTATTTTACATGGTTGCATGCTGAAAATAGCCGATCTACAAGCTCACAACGCGTCGCGCTGCGACGCGTTGTGAGCTTGTAGATCTACTATTTTCAGAGTGTAACACCCAAGCGCAACCAAACATAAAATGACTTCCTAGTTCTACTGGATTCTCTTCTCCACTAGTTCCTCACTAACATTTTAGTTTAGTTTAGTTTTTATTTGTTGACGAAATAGTCAATATATTTAGTCTTAGTTTTAATCATCATAGCTTAGTTTTTTTTGTAGTTTTTCTTTCGTTTTCGTCATTGAAAAAAAGGTAGTCGTCATAGTTTTAGTCGACAAAATCAACACTGGTGTGAGCAGCTTATCTCCGGCACTGTTGAACCAATCGGTGTGAAACTTTTCATGCACACTCCCAGTAGGCCATGGAAGTACCTCTGCCCAATCCGCCTCATGGTGGCTCTATAACAGAGCCCTTCGTGTTTTGTCCTTTAACTCTTGAACCGTAGGTCGTACAATCAAAATCTTTTCCCCCTTGATATCTTGGATCAGGACACAACTCCCCATGTACTGTACTGTAGGCCCCCCAGCTGTTTCTGCCAGACTCGATTTTCCGCCATTTTGTTGTTTTCTTCAAAACACATTATTTTGATACAACCAGGCCCGGCGCCAGCCGAGAACAGAGGAGCGGGTTATTAATTAAAACGTTTTTTTTAAATTAACTGGCAGTTAAAAAATTGCAGCCTACTAATGTACCGTTGGTACATATAGCTCAGACTGTCATGTCAAAAAGAGTGCGCACACCACATACATTTTTGTTAGTGCAAAATGCAAATACAGGGGGGGGGCGGCCACACAGACAGACGGACTGACGGACGGACGGACACACGGATGGACGGACAGACAGGGTGTATACAACTTTTGGCCAAAACTCAAACAAATCTTACACATTATCTCTGAAGTCATGAAATCAAGATGTGGGCCTATCAGTCAGATTTGTCATATACCATTCCAATTGTCTATAACTGCCTTCCAAATTTGGAATTTCTAGTTCTAGATGTGATTGTCTGTCCACATATGATAGAATGAAGTCCATGATGTAGCATGTAGGCTAGTATGTGGACACTGTGGCAGCTTGGACTCGTTTTAATCAGAAAACGAGTCCAATTAATGACTCATCAGAGTCATTAATTTACCTCGTTTTGAAAGTTCATAGAGGGGAAAAGTGAAAATGATTAAATATTATGCCATTCTGATTGGCCGAGACATGTGGGGGTGTTCATTCTCTATATAGCACTGCAAACAAGAATAGGTGTGTAGATTTGTAATTAGGGACACCTGGGTCAGTGGTTAAAGTAACTAAGTACATGTACTCAAGTACTGTACTTAAGTACAATTTTGAGGTACTTTTACTTTACTGGAGTATTTCCAATTGTGTATAATTTTACTTCTACTCCACTACATCTCAGAGGCAAATATTGTACTTTTACTCCACTACAATTATTTGAAAACTTACTTTGCAGATATAAATGATTACATTATGAAACATACATTAACCACTTTAGCCCTATTTTATACCTAGGCTATTTGAAAATAGCCTAGGTATAAAGGCAGGAAGGAAGGATAGGAGGACAGGAGTATTTTCCGGGCCCCCGTGGGAGGGGAAATTGCGTTTACAGCGTTACCCAGCTGATGGCTGCTCAGAAGGCTATGATGTGCGCACAGGGGGGGCAGCTGTTAGGAGTTAGGTGTCTCGCTCAGGGACACTGCAACACGTGTACTGGGCGGGCAAACGGCGGCCTCTCGGTCTCTACCACTGAGTTACGGCTATCCTAAAGACACACAATAAAAGACACATTGCAGGTAGAGGTGCGTGCACACCAATAATGTGCAGATGGGAAAAAGCGCACATAGAGTGTTGATAGCGAGCATATGGGCACGACATCTTCCTGAAATCACATTTAGGATTTTTTGTTTTCTCTGCCTCCAGTGATGGTGCCTCCTCCTCCGATAGGTAGATTGGATGGAGAGATTAGATTAAAAAAGGAATGATTTTGGCTGCCTGATGCACCTCGCCCTCCTTTCTTCATGTTCAGGCACGTGCAGCACGAGAAGATGAACCCGATACCAAACATTTTCAACACTCCATGGTATTAGCGTGGTTGCCAATAAAAGAAAAAAATATATAAATAAAACAGTATGTAAATTTCCAGGGTTTATGGTACCCGAGATGCAAATTAAGATATGGAGGAGGAGGATGGTGTGTTGACATTTCTGTATGTTGTGTGTGGATAGAACTGTGCTGTTTGAGATCATCACGATAAAGGACTTGAATTAATAATTGAATAATGTGAGATAGGGAAAGGTTAAAGTGTCACAATAAACAAGGGAATGATTTGTATAAAAACATAGACTTCTCGTGACATCTGCACCTTGATAACTGAAAAATGAAAGCAATTATGGAGATTCTTTGTTGTTGTTGTTGCTTTGTTTCATTATTTAATTGTGGATTTAATCCCAGTGGTCTGGAAAGAGGAGAATGACTGCCAATAGACATCAAATAAATAACATGTAACACCATTACACAGATATATGCAAGCATGAATCAACCCACAATGTCAGGTCATGATGAACCTGAAAACCCTCTCCTCCACTTCTACAGTACCTTTTTGTCAACAAACTGCCTATAGTTGCCAACAAAAGAACAAACACTGCCCACTCCAAACAGCCAAGACCGTATGCTTTTCATCTGAGGAAAATCATGCCGTCAAATCAGCCACCGAGATATTTTTAAGTCTGACGGATGTAATTTACTAAAGAGGATTAGAATGCACATAAGCATCCTCTCCAACACCTTCCAAGTGCCTGAGTGATTACATTTTGATTCCACTCCAGTCTCCTTGTTGCATTGCCGTCACCATATGCATCTTTCATCCCGCTCTGCAGACTCCTTTAATATGCTGATGCCAATAAAAGGCAAAGGATTTGTGTTGTTTTCCTTTTTGGTTTTTAATTCTTTATCTGCGAGTGGCTATCGCTTCAGCCTGGAGGGTCAGCTCTATCACTGGCAGACACGAGGGCTTAGCACGTTCCTTTAATTCATCAAGGTTTGATTACTTCTGTGAAGATTTCTCCTCGCCGCGATAACCCGATGCTCCCCAATTAATGCCTTTTCACAGTCCTGCCGACGCCAACATGATCAGAGCGGCACGCTGGGCCCTCCCGCACATCTCTGTTTTGCTGAGTTACACCACATAGATACCGTACATGGTAAGGGATAATGCAAGGGGAGCAAGCCATTTATGAGAAAATAACCACATGACAGGGAGGTTATTTTCTCATAACGGACTTGCTCACGGTACATTATCCCACAGTGCATTATTAATCTTCATAATCTCCCACACATCTCTGTATTGCCTTCCCTTTTTGAGAAGACTCTCGGAAAGCTATGCCTCATACATTATTGTGTATACGACCCAGTGCATGTGGTCATCCCACCACACGCACACGCTCACTTTAGCTCCGGAAATTATGTGTAATCTTCGTTTGGGTCAAAACAAATTGTTTTCTACACTCTGTCTGCCCTTATTTTAGATTCAGAATCTTCAAATACTTGAAGTGAAAGTGACATGTAAATATGTTTTTCCTCACTGCTCTGGTTTCCAAAGACGTACAGAGGCATTCTTATTATTCTCAGTTTTCCCTCCCTCTCTCTCTCTCTCTCTCTCTCCCCACCACTTGTCTTTGGAGACGCATAAGCAGCTGCACCTTTTTGTTTCATTTGTTATTAATAGGATTAATGAAGAATCAAGTGCTTGGAAAATAGTTTATCTGCCGTTTGAGCACAACGACAATTGGTTTTTTTTTGTGGTAGGCTACCATATGGCAAATTGGCTGATGGCCATGGACACTTGAACTATATATGGATAATATGCCCCGGTTCATTAATTATTCTTTCAACGTCAATGCGGAGCCTCTCACAAATGTCCTCTAAATTGTTGAACGTGAGTGCTGTGTTGATGGATTCTGATCGCAATCAGTGTGTGCTTAATGGACCCACCTAGCCACGTCTTAATCCCAATAATGCACTCTCTAAATAGTTAGGAAATATCTGCGCTGTCACTGTGCCGGGAAGGAAGGAAGGAAGGAAGGAAGGAAGGAAGGAAGGAAGGAAGGAAGGAAGGAAGGAAGGAAGGAAGGAAGGAAGGAAGGAAGGAAGGAAGGAAGGAAGGAAGGAAGGAAGGAAGGAAGGAAGGAAGGAAGGAAGGAAGGAAGGAAGGAAGGAAGGAAGGAAGGAAGGAAGGAAGGAAGGAAGGAAGGAAGGAAGGAAGGAAGGAAGGAAGGAAGGAAGGAAGGAAGGAAGGAAGGAGCGCTGGCATGCATGCTGCGTAGGGTTGATACCATTAAGGACTCGCCATGCGTTCTGTTTCCAGTGAACTCAAAGGGCATGTTAGCCCCAGGTTCATCAGCTGGCTATTGTGTGGCGCCGAGTGGAAAAATGCTACGCGAGTGGCTCGGAACGGCCAGGGATGGGCTGTGTGTGTGTGGAGGGGGGAGGAGGAGGGGGCAGGCTGTGTTTCCCATTTACCGGCAGAGAGGGGGGTACACAAACAATTCAGCCTCCCCTCCCGCGCATGTGGATGCAAACGCTCTCGCAAGTACATTACAGTGGCTGCTCACATGCCTCGCCTTTCCTCTCCTCTCAGCACTGTCTTGCACTCTCCCTTTTTTACGGGCAGTTTTAACAGTCACACACACACACACACACACAGACACACACACACACACACACACAGTCACAGGTAAAATCTTTCCATCGCATCCCCCCAGCCTCCCTCCCCTCTCTCTCTCTCTCTCTCTCTCTCTCTCTTTATGCCCAACCCCCCCTCTTCTTGTCTTCCTCTCCTTTCCTGCGCTGTCTCCCAACCTTCTCTGAGCTCCGTCCTCATTCCCTGATTGGATTTGGCCCCGGCACTATCTGATTTGGGGCCAGTCTGTGGCAGCGCGTGCTGCCCGTGACTACCTGAACGTCTCTCTCTCCCTTTCTCTCTCTCTCTCCCTCTCTCTCTCTCTCTCTCTGTCGCTGCCGATGTAACCATGTTAGCCGTTGCTTAGGATGTCACCGACTGTTCGCCTTACATCCGCATATTTGCCTGAGACCACTCTCTCGCTCCCAGAGAAGTCTTAACTGCAACAAGAAAAACACACACACACACACACACACACACACACACACACACACACACACACACACACACACACATATTCAAACATGGGCACAGATCTATCTAACTATCTGTGTAACAGCACCTTAAATAGATGGATAGATAGCGGCTGGTGCCTTTATTTGTTCAGTATGCATATCAGAGAGACGGGGGAGTGAGGGCGAGAGAGAGAGAGAGACTGTGTTTGACGTTGTGCGTGCGTCTCTCTCTCTCTGTGTGCGTCTGTAATTGCGAGGCGCACATCTTGTTCTCTGTGTGTGTGCGCGCATGTCAGACAGAATTAACAGAAGAGGCACGTCTCGTCTGCTGCCCAGGCTGCGAGATTCCGCCAGCAATTAAAGCGATACCTGAAGGTAGAGGAGTGCTGATTTGACGAAGGTTGCCAGAGATGAAGAAGCGAACGGGCTTGATACAGCAAAAAAAAAAGAAAAGACCATTGCATCACCCCCAATTATTAACACGATTGCGCGTTCCTCCTAGGGGAGCTGGGCTTATGTTGTTGTTTTTTCCCTCCTCCACCCTTTATCACACACCCTCTCTCCCTATATATCTCTATCCCTTTCTCTCCTCTATCGTTCTTTCCCCCCCGCCTTCCTCTCTCTCTGATTCACTTGCTTTCAGACTCTTCTTCACAAACCCTACTCTCTGGCAACACAGTGTCAGCGCTTTCTACACTCTGCCCTTAGTTCCTCCTTTGTTTTCTCTCTGTAATGGCAATTTTTTTGTTCCCTGCCCTCCTCCGCCTATAGACGAGCTGGAAAGGATAGTTACCGTCAGAACGGCTCAGGTGCTAATTTACAGTATAGCCTCTTTTTTTCTTCCCGTTTTTGTTTTTTTGGTTCTTCTGCTGAACTCACTTGCGGGGTGGAGAATCCTGTCCCAACAGCGGCACTGCTCCTTCCCAGTGGTGTAAAGTAACTAAGTTCATTTACTCAAGTACTGTACTTTTAAGTACAATTTTGAGGTACTTTTACTTTACTGGAGTATTTCCAATCGTCTATACTTTTACTTCTACTCCAGTACATCTCAGAGGCAACTATTGTACTTTTACTCCACAAAAATTATTTGAAAACTTTAGTTACTAGTTACTTTGCAGATATAAATTATCACATTATAAAACATACATTAACCACTTTAGCCCTATTTTATACAGGCTATTTGAAAACAGCCGATCTACAAGCTCACAACGCGTCGCATCGCGACGCGTTGTGAGCTTGTACATCTGCTATTTTCAAACATTTTAGTACTTTTACTTTAGGTACTTTAAGTACATTTTGGTACCAATACTTTTGTACTTTTACTCAAGTAAATGTTTAATTCGGGACTTTTACTTGTAACAGAGTACTTCTACAATGCAGTATTGATACTTTTAATCAAGTAAAACAGTTGAGTACTTTTTCCACCACTGCTTATATTAAAAGAAACTGTGTAAAAACAAGCAAAGAACCCCCAGCATAAAGCCTCACGAAAGCCTGACATTCATGTCATGAATGAGGCAGTTAATGCCTGATGCGTGTTGCTCGTTCACCCGCTGATAAAAAAAGGACACTCATAGAAATAAGTGCTGCTCAGTTAATTGTGTTTTCTCCTCAGTGTCCGTCTCTCCTATAGCAGTGTCTTCACTGTCCTCTACTACATCTTTATTTCACATTATCTACCCACTGGATTTTTATTTTACCATTAGCTATCATCCTCCCCCTCCACTATCCCAACCTCCCTCCCTCCCCCACTCACATCACCTCACCCTCCTTCCCTCCATCCCTCTGTCTGTCTGTCTGTCTGTCTGTCTGTCTGTCTGTCTGTCTGTCTGTCTGTCTGTCTCTCTCTCTCTCTCTCTCTGTCTGTCTGTCTGTCTGTCTGTCTGTCTGTCTGTCTGTGTCTCTCTCTCTCTCTCTCTCTCTCTCTCTCTCTCTCTCTCTCTCTCTCTCTCTCTCCCCTTGAAGCATTTTTTTGCTTTTCCTGTCTGTCTGTCTGTCTCTCTCTCCTTGAAGCATTCTTTTTGCTTTTCCTCTCTCTCTCTCTCTCTCTGTCCCTCACACACACGCACACGCACTGACGCACACAGGTAAAAATCTCTCCATCTCACCCCCTTCATCTCTCAATCCCTCTCTCTGTCTACCGTATCTCTTTCTCTCCTTTCCAGCCCTCAGTTTTCCACTGTCTGTCTCTCTCTGTCTCTGTCTCTGTCTCTCTCTCTCTCTCTCTCTCTCTCTCTCTCTCTCTCTCTCTCTCTCTCTCTCTCTCTCTCTCTCTCTCTCTCTCTTTGTGTTGGCTGAGGGTTCTTGTGGATATTAAGCCATGGCGAGCAGCAGTTCACTGGCTCTGGGTCTCTGATGTCTGTGTGACCTCCTTTCCACCAGAAACCCAAACAGACTGCTGCATGCTTGCCTTTTTTTCTGGGTTGGAACCTGCCAATGGTTTGGTGGTCTCTGAGCCACTGCAATTTTTCCCAGCCAACCTCTACAGAGGCCTGGAGCGGAAAATAAGCCTGAATTGGCAGCGGTCCGCCCCTTACTGTACTGTAGCTGCAATAGGTGCATAAACAGGGTGCCATTAACCCATTAAGACCGGGAACGCATCTGGTGTGTCATTTTAAGATTTATTTGGCTATTCAAAAATAGCAGATATCCAAGCTCATAGCGCGGCACAGAGTGCCGCGCTATGAGCTTGTAGATCTGCTATTTTTTATTTATTTGTGCAAATTTGTGCAAATCTAATATATATATATTTTTTAAGCCAACATTTTTAACTCATGTTATAACTTCTGGGTGTCCCTGGAGCAAAATATTTTGAGATGGGGTTCCACGGCCAAATACATATAATTTTGGGTGGTCCTTGTATTAACATGAAAAAGTGTGAGAACCACCTACATTACAGCAACGTTTTACGTTTTTAGAAAAAACTGTTAGGATTTAAAAGACATTTGCAGAATCCCCAGAAGCAAAGATTTGAGTTAAACATTTTCGCTTTACAATTATATATTCAAAGATTTGCACAAAATGTCCATGATTTTTCCCAAAAAATAGCAGATCTACAAGCTCATAGCGCGGCACTCGGTGCCGCGTTATGAGCTTGTAGATCTGCTATTTTTGAATAGCCAAAAGAAATCTTAAAATTTACACAGATGCGTTCCCGGTTATAATGGGTTAATGTGCGGATAAGCACTTGATCCATTAGGGCCAACAGTGGTTGTTATAGATTGATGGGTACCACTGCCAGAATTTGCTGACAGGCCACTAAGATATTCACTTTCTTTTTTGTAGAACACTATTTGATTGTGGTTTGGCTTGGTTTGTTCCTATCCCGAAGTATTTTTGTTATATCCATGCACTCATTACTACAGAGTACAGACAGAATGAAGGGATTTTCACATGGGAAGCGATTGACGTGCTTAGTAAGTCATCCTTTCTTTTTTTCCTTTTTTCTTCTTATAAAATGTATACCTCCCCACACTAGGGCTGTCAACTTTCCTTGGTATATTGGTCTTAAAAATTGGCAGATATTCGAATATATTCGAATATTATTATTATTATTATTATTATTATTATTATTATTATTACCCTTATAAGAAAATATCTTCTTTTTTTTTCACAAAAAACAATGTATCGAGTGCTCGGATCCAATAAAACATATCTTTTGTTTGTTTTTATAACTTGATACATTGTTTTTTGTATTGTCCCGGTCAAATAAACATTTTTTTATTTTTTATATATTCGAATATGAATTTTCATATTCGAATATACATATTTTCCCCATATTCGAGAAATATTCGATATTCGAATATTAATTCACCAGCCCTACCCCACACACATTTCTGTGTTGTCACTGCTGTGCTGTTGTATTAGCCTGATTATCAGCCTGAAGCTGCGTGGAGCTTCAGTCTGAAATTGGCTGCAATGTCCGCGATTACTAGGGGGAGGGGATTCAAATTGCCCTAAACCAATCACAAGAGATTCACGGATCCGCCTACATCTGACCTCATCGCACAGCTTGTTTTAGCAGATATTCGCTGATTGGCTTGTCGTTAGACCCACCCCCACCTCCGACTCTGATTTGACAGGTTTTTCTTCGACCGTGAAAAGCCATAGGCTCACAGTATGACACCAGACCAAGAGGAGCTCACTCAGAGAGTGGGCGGGGTCTATGGTCTGGAACCAGGCTACTGTTGTATCCTTCTGACCAGTGGTGGAAAAAGTACTCAAATTCTTTACTTAAGTAAAAGTACCAATACTGCAATATAAAGATACTCTGTTACAAGTAAAAGTCCAGAATTAAAAATGTACTTGAATAAAAGTACAAAAGTATTGGCATCAAAATGTACTTAAAGTACCAAAAGTAAAAGTACTAAATATTTGAAAATAGCAGATCTACAAGTTCACAACGCGCCGCGATGCGACGCGTTGTGAGCTTGTAGATCGGCTATTTTCAAATAGCCTAGGTATAAAACAGGGCTAAAGTGGTTAATGTATGTTTCATTATATCATAATTTATATCTGAAAAGTAACTAGTAACTAAAGTTTTCAAGTAAATGTAGTGGAGTAAAAGTACAATATTTGCCTCTGAGATGTAGTGGAGTAGAAGTAAAAGTATTGGAAATTGGAAATACTCAAGTAAAGTACAAATACCTCAAAATTGTACTTAAGTACAGTATTTAAGTAAATGTACTTAGTTACTTTCCACCACTGCCAACACTCCCCGCTGACAGGCTCCGCCCCTAGCCCTTAGGAGTATACGTGCAATGACCGATATCACCCTCCTCCCCGCCCCGGCTTTCCTCCCCCAAACACGGGGGGCCAATTGTGTTCGCGTAGACGCCCCGACAAAGCCGGATGCACCACGGTGGATTCGAACCCGCAACCTCCGTGGTTGGTGGGCAGAGACTTTACCACTGCACCACCCGAGCGCTCTAGTAATTCATTTTCAATGAGGGGCGACTGGGTATAGGGAGTGGTGGAAAAAGTACTCAACTTCTTTACTTAAGTAAAAGTACCAATACTGCACTGTAGAAATACTCTGTTACAAGTAAAAAGTCCAGAATTCAAAACCGACTTGAGTAAAAGTACAAAAGTATTGGCATCAAAATGTACTTAAAGTACCAAAAGTAAAAGTACTAAAATGTTTGAAAATAGCAGATCTACAAGCTCACAACGCTCACAACGTGTCGCGATGCGACGCGTTGTGAGCTTGTAGATCGGCTATTTTCAAATAGCCTGTGTATAAAATAGGGCTAAAGTGGTTAATGTGCGTTTCATAATATCATCATCTATATCTAAAAAGTAACTAGTAACTACATTTTTCAAATAATTGTAGTGGAGTAAAAGTGCCTCTGAGATGTAGTGGAGTAGAAGTAAAAGTATTGGAAATTGGACATACTCAAGTAAAGTACAAATACCTCAAAATTGTACTGAAGTACAGTACTTAAGTAAATGTACTTAGTTACTTTCCACCACTGGGTATAAGGAGGCGCAGGCAATCCGACGGGGCGGAGCGACAAGCGAGCACACTCTCGTGAAACCGTCACGTTCGTGCGCGTTTCGTGCACACGCCCGCCCGCCCGCGACGAGCTGCATTGTGGTCGCCGAGCGATTGTCTGTCTGTCTGTTTATTCACATGAAAAGCGCCGCGTGACCCCGCCGATCCAAGCGGCGTCCGCTCCTTGTCTGAAAAAGCCCTTAAAAATAGGCAGTCTCTGATTGTTATGTAGTTCCCTCACTTACTCGCTCCTATTTTCTCCCTTCAATATGGGCGCTGTAAAATATGGAGTGTTAAATTAAACCTGAGAGTGTAAACATTGGTCACTTTTACACTCTCGAAGGTAACATAACAGTCAGTATTTTGCAGTGTATATTCTTTTATTTGTACAAGGAAAGGTAGTGGTTTATTTTTCTGCCCCGAGCATTGTGTTGTTGTGGCTGACTGACGTGCATGTGTTGCAGACTGAGCAGACTCTATATGCAAGCGTCACAGCTATAGCTACTGAGAGTACAGTGCACAGACATATACTGTACACGCACGGACACACACACACACACACACACACACACACACACACACACACACACACACAATGACACAATGACACACACACAATGACACCTAACCGCTACCCTGGCAACTACTTAGAAAACACCCCTAGACTTAATATACCGGACCTGAGTTGGCTCTGTACAAAAAAAACAGCCGATCTACAAGCTCACAACGCGGCTGTGTTGCGACACTATTGTGACCCTTTTGTAGCTTGTAGTTTAGCTATTTTTGGTTAATGTCCCCCCCCCCCCCAGAATATGGATGCCGGGGTTCAAGTAGCAATGAATCCCACTGGGACTTGTTTGTTTTCTTTCTTTCTCTCTCTCTCTCTCTCTCTCTCTCTCTCTCTCTCTCTCTCTCTCTCTCTCTCTCTCTCTCTCTCTCTCTCTCTCCTCTCTCAGTCTTACCTCTGTTTGACTGTGAAGGCTGCCAGAACACTGGGGCCCTGATTTCACCTTCCTCCTGCTGTTGTTGTGTCTTTCTTTCTCCGAACAAACCCTGTTGGCGTTGTTGGTTGGACTGCAGAAAATAAAACGTACACAAACAAAACAATGTGATCACCTCGTGGCGATGATGATGATGTGCTGCTTTGTTCATCAATGAGGCAACGTACAGTACTGTAGGACTTTTTTTCAGGAGGAGGAATAAAGCTTGGAGGCGTGTGACGCGTTGGGAATTGGGGGCCCGGTGCATCATTAATGTGAGCCGCAATGTGTACCTCTGGTGCAGTATGGCCTATAGACAAGCAACTGTCTGAAGATAGGTAGGCCTACCATTAGCACTCATCCCAGCTAAATGGGCCTGAGAGCTTAAATAAATGGTAAATCGTACATTCGTGTATATTAGCGCCTTTCTTCAAAGTACTTTACAATAATGTGCGTTACATTCACACAGTGGTGGAAAAAGTACTCCGGTATTTTACTTAAGTACAAGTAGCAATACCACAATATAAAAATACTCTGTTACAAGTAAAAGGCCTGTGTTCACAGTGTTACTTGAGTAAAAGTACAAAAGTATTGGCATCAAAATATACTTAAAGTACCAAAAGTAACAGTACTAAAATGTTTGAAAATAGCAGATCTACAAGCTCACAACGCGTCGCATCGCGACGCGTTGTGAGCTTGTAGATCGGCAAATATCCTAGTTATAAAATTGAGCTGAAGTGGTTAATGTATGTTTTATAATATAATAATTTATATCTGAAAAGTAACTAGTAACTAAAGTTTTCAAATCATTGTAGTGGAGTAAAAGTACAATATTTGCCTTTGAGATGTAAGTGGAGTAGAAGTAAAAGAACTGAAATTGGAAATACTCAAGTAAAGTACAAATACCTCGAAACTGCACTTAAGTACAGTACTTAAGTGAATGTACTTAGTTACTTTACACCACTGCATTCACACAACAACATTCGGAGGAAACGATGCAAAACTCCAGGTTCAGCGTCTTGCTCAAGGCCAGGAGGAGCCAGGGATTGAACTGTCTGCTTTACCTCGCTTCTTGGTACACGCAAGTCACAGCGACAGTGACTATATATGCAGAGAGCACACAGGGTGTTCCATCGGCTTAATTCAGTTTTCGTTGGGTATGTGATATAATGTACAGGGAGAAGTCTCTAACCGTGCTCTCCATTAACCCCGCGCCTACAGATACAGCTGCCCCACTTTCCAGCCCCCACCCCCCTCCCCTCCCCAAAAAAAAGGTGTCGACAGGCTCCCCATGTTCCAAGGAGCACATCCTTCATCGCCAGCCAATGAAAACCGGCAGTTTTAATCCAGCGACCGACCAGGCACCCATTTGAGGCACGCGCAGCGAGGGGGAACAAATGGGAGAGGGTGGGTGGGTGGGTGGGGTGTGGGGCCGTAGTACTTGGCAGTGAGACGACATGGACACAGTGGACTTGTGTGAGACCACAGGGATAGAACCCAAGCATCTGTTTCTCATGCTGGCTTTTAATGCATGTTACTGTATTATGTGCTACTGTATATGCCCCTCCCCACAAACACACACACACGTACACGTTCAAAACTAATACGCCCTCCTGAAGAGATGCTGCACAACAAAAAGGAGATTATAATTATCGTTCGTCTTTTTCCTCATCTGGTTCTTCTCACTGACGATGGGCAGCCCTTTTCTAGGATTTCTAGGACCACCGTTATTCGTTTTGCCAGATGTGTTTGTCGATTACGTCTTTCGACGACGCTCGCCTCGCATCCACCGGGCGGCTAAAACTGGGAGAACGCTTTGCATCTTTGTGTCCTTTGAGAGAGTGCTGACCAAAGAACAAATGAATCTCGATGACGGGCAAAACATCTAAAAAGCATCAAAGCGTCTTCGTGCGCTCATCTGGCAGTCGCAACACGCCTCACCTCTGCTGTGTTTTTTTCCCCCCCGTGTGACAGCGGTGAGGCATAACACGGGTGACCCCCCCCCGCCTCCTCCCCCCTCCCCCTCTCCCCCCCGGAGGGTAGCTAACATGATCTCCTCATCGCCACGCAGCTCCTGATGGATTCCTCACAAGCCAGCCAGCCAAATAGAGCCGTGAGGGGGGGGGGGGGGGGGGGAAGGAGGGGGGTGGAAGGGTCGCCAAGGGCCCTGCTTCTTCCACGGAAGAAACCGCCTGGCGGTTCCACAACAAACCCAGGGCTATGTGCCGCGTGCCGTGTGTGTGTGTGTGTGTGTGTGTGTGTGTGTGTGTGTGTGTGTTGATGTGGATGGGAGCACATCGGGGTTATTTATGGTGTACAGGAAGATCATTACGGGCCAGCTTCAATCTTAACCGTGAGATGGATGTCTCTAAGTGCCTCCTCCCTTGATCTGTAATGGTACCTTGTAATCAATGGAATACCGGACCCCGCGCTGGCCCCCTGCTCAACGTGATCCCCCTGCCATCTTATTTTTTAAAGACGGGGGTCCATGTGGATTGAGTTTTAAAAGGAGGTAATTAAAGCAGTGGCAGCTGGGAACTTATTATGCCGGTGAAAGAGGAGCTGCCTATACGTTGGCCCGCCGATCGTTCAAAAGTTATCTTTAATCCCCCATAACATTAAAGGCTGGCCATTCATCAAGTCACAGGGCAGCATTGTGCACTGAAAGGCCCCTGTCGCTGCCTTTATCCAGGAACATAATTGAATTTTTTTCTCTCTCCCTCTCTCCCCTCTTTCAGCGACACTCTCTGGAGCACCGCTCCTCAAATCGGAAACAAACGAGTATCAATAAATTAGGGCAACATCTCAGGACACAATAAATAACTATTGCTTCAGGCGTCGATATCAAACCCTTTGCTTACATGCAGGCGACATGAAGCAGTGCATATTGGGTGGGGGTGGGGGGGGGTGGGGGGGGGGTGATCGCCTTGTTTTTAGTGAGCTGAAACAAAAACGCAATTTACAAATCGCCCCCTAACTGTGGTTGTGGTTAATTAAAAGAACGGTCAAGTTGGGAGATCATTCAGGGGCTGCAATTGCTTAACTGCATTTCTATTGCCAGCAGAACAACTGCATTTCTGTTGCCAGCAGAACAAAATGAGGATGTTTTTCCTGCTCTCTTTGAATTTGAATTTGAATATTCATAAACTATGCAAATGGCTAGGATTTCATATTATTGTGCTCTCTTATTTGTGGACAAAGGGCATCGTTTGATGCATTGTTGGTACGAAGCTAAACAAAAATAAATGAACAAACAAAGGCAAAATATTTTTTATATACAGTAATAACAGGAAAAAACATGTATGATGAATTAATTTGTCATTTTCAAAAATAGCAGATATACAAGCTCATAGCAGCTTGTAGATCTGCTATTTAAAAAAAAATAATCTTTGAATATATATATTTCTAAAGCGAACATTTGTAACTCAAATATTTGCTTCTGGGGGGGTCCCTGGAACAACATATTTTGAGATGGGGGGTCCGCGGCCAAATACATATACATGTTGCGGGTCCTTGACATGAAAAAGTTTGAGAACCACTGACATAGAAACATAGGTCTTTCAGAAAACTGTTAGGATTTAGAAGACATTTTTTTTAATCGGCTTCAGGTCTTAACGGGTTAATTCATTGAAAATCGATACATTTAATCGAGTAAATTCTTAACGGCCATTAGTCGATTATAGATACATTGTTAACATCCCTAGTGCTAACCATAGCCCTATCCAGCTTCCCTCCATGCATTGAGTGACCCCACTCTCCGGCGACTGTGCCCTCGGCAGTGGTGGTAAAAGTACTCAAATTCTTTACTTAAGTAAAAGTACCAATACTGCAATATAAAAATACTCTGTTACAAGTAAAAGTCCAGAATTAAAAATTTACTTGAGTAAAAGTACAAAAGTATTGGCATCAAAATGTACTTAAAGTACAAAAAGTAAAAGTACTAAATATTTGAAAATAGCCGATCTACAAGCTCACAACGCGTCGCGATGCGACGCGTTGTGAGCTTGTAGATCTGCTATTTTCAAATAGCCTATGTATAAAATAGGGCTAAAGTGGTTAATGTATGTTTCATTATATAATAGTTTATATCTGAAAAGTTACTAGTAACTAAAGTTTTCAACTAAATGTAGTGGAGTAAAAGTACAATATTTTCCTCTGAGATGTAGTGGAGTAGAAGTAAAAGTATTGGAAATTGGAAAAACTCAAGTAAAGTACAAATACCTCAAAATTGTACTTAAGTACAGTACTTGAGTAAATGTACTTAGCTACTTTCCACCACTGGCCCTCGGTGACTCGGGGCAGCCCCCGTCGGCTCAAACGTTGCTATTATTACCTCTGTGATTTATTCACATGAGAATGCAAATGTTGGGGAGACTGATGTGGCTTCTGGTGATTCTGATGGAACATGACGTGCCCGAGGCCATGTCCCCTGGTCAGCTGGGGATTGGAGCTTGCGAGCACTGCCATGTCCACTTTGTGGTGAATAACACGAATGTTTTCTGCCCGCCGGTGTGGTAAAAGCTTTTCTCTTCTTTGTCACCTTGGCTCCCGGTTGAGCCGCGGCATTCCCCAGCACTCTATCACGCCGCCATTTTTGGCCTGGGGGATCACTGACCCGTGTTATTGGCTGGCGAGACTTGCTACTCCACGAGTGGTTTAGGGCGGCGGTTCCCAAGCAGCGGGTCGGGACCCATTTTTATGGGCTGCGAGTAAATATCCCTTTTTTCTTTTCTTTTTGTGTCTTACAATATTTGTTTTTCAAAAGTTTTTTTTTAACCCATTGAGACCTGAAGCCGATTCTACATGTCTCCTAAATCTCAACAGTTTTCTGAAAAACGCATGTTTCTATATCAGCGGTGCTCAATCTTTTTCATGTCAAGGACCCCCAAAAT